>NC_065591.1:94472976-94783155 GCF_024542745.1 Macaca thibetana thibetana | reverse complement strand
CAACATGGTGAAACCCTGTCTCTACTAAAGACACAAAAATTAGCAAGACATGGTGGCATATACCTGTAATCCCAGCTACTCAGGAGGCTGAGGCAGGAAAATCGCTTGAACCAGGGAGGCAGAGGCTGCAGTGAGCCGAGATCGTGCCACTGCACTCCAGCCTAGGTGACAAAGTGAGACTCCGTCTCAAAAAAAAAAAAAAAAAACAAAGTAAACATTGAAATAAATGTGAGTTATGCATACATTTAAGAAAAATTAATAAAAAACAAGTAAGATAATTATTTACCCTCTTGTTCCAGGTCAGAGTGTCCAGTGGCTGGAGCCCATCCTGGCAGCTCAGGCCAGCCCTGGATAGGATTCCATTCCATCATCACAGGGCACGCTCACACCCACTCACACTCGCCAGACTGCGACCATGTGAGCCTCACGTGCACAGCTGTGGGATGTGGGAGGAAACCAAGTACCCAGAGAAAATCCGCACAGACACAGGGAGAACTTGAAAACGCCCCACAGACCTCGGCCCTGACCGGAAATTGATTTTTTTTTCTCTTTGACGTCATAACTAACCCATGTTACTTGAGGACCTGCTGTTTAGAGTTTCTTTTTTTTTTTTTTTTTGAGATGGAGTCTCGCTCTGTCGCCCAGGCTGGAGTGCAGTGGCCGGATCTCAGCTCACTGCAAGCTCCGCCTCCCGGGTTTATGCCATTCTCCTGCCTCAGCCTCCCGAGTAGCTGGGACTACAGGCGCCCGCCACCTCGCCCGGCTAGTTTTTTGTATTTTTTAGTAGAGACGGGGTTTCACCGGATTAGCCAGGATGGTCTCGATCTCCTGACCTTGTGATCTGCCCATCTCGGCCTCCCAAAGTGCTGGGATTACAGGCTTGAGCGACCGGCCTAGAGTTTCTAAGTCACTATGCTCCAGGGTAAGAGTAATGCACAGTCCATTTTCCATTTTACTGGAATTTATGTTCAATTCATGATTTAAAGCCTCCAAGTTTTCATTTCTCCAAACTGTCCTAAGACATTGTTTGCCTTAGGACCTTGTTTCTCCCTCTATTTTTTTCAAACAGAAACATTTCTCAAGTATCTACATGTTCCCAAAGAGGAATTCTTCAGAGGTGGCCGCTTCTTTGGGATAGTGCAAGTCTACCAGGCCTCTGAAGCAAGAGGAATGGGGAGGGAAAGAACTGAAGTGCAAGGTTCATTGGTAAGTTTCACATTAGCCATTAGGAGCTGCGGAGTATAAGAATGCACACGTATGTTTACTGCAGCACTATTCACAATAGCAAAGACTTGGAACCAACCCAAATGTCCATCAATGATAGACTGCATTAAGAAAATGTGGCACATATACACCATGGAATACTATGCAGCCATAAAAAAGGATGAGTTCATGTCATTTGTAGGAACATGGATGCAGCTGGAAACCATCATTCTCAGCAAACTATTGCAAGGACAAAAAAAAACCAAACACCACATGTTCTCACTCATAGGTGGGAATTGAACAATGAGAACACTTGGACACAGGAAGGGGAACATCACACACCGGGGCCTGCCGTGGGGTGCAGGGAGGAAGGAGGGATGGCATTAGGAGATATAGTAAATGACGAGTTTATGGGTGCAGCACACCAACATGGCACATGTGTATATATATATATGTATATATATGTAACAAGCCTGCACGTTGTGCACATGTACCCTAGAACTTAAAGTATAATAATAAAAAAAAAAATGTGGCTTTTTCCTTTCCTCTCAAAAAGTCTGAGTGTTGGTGTAGAAACGAGTATTTGGCTGTCCCCCCAGGGACTTTCTAGTAGTGGGACTGTCAGGGAAACATTGACTGAGAATATGACTGGAGAGTTTACCTACCAGGTGTAAACTTCCAGGCACTCTATTCATTTTGGGCTTGTTCCAGTTTGTCTTCAGTCAGGGCCAAATCACCTTTCATTTTTAGGAAAACAAGTTGATGACTCGGTCAACCATTGTTGATCCGGCTATGCTGGGCGACTAGATTTGCTGGAGGTACTAAATTCGGGTAGGGCGCCTCGCATATCCTGCCTCTTGTCTGCTAGTCGCATCGCAAGGATGTTTTCCCCGCGCAGACTCTTGCTGCTGTTGCTTTAATTTTCACTGAGGTTAATTAAGGTCAGCGTTCTTGCCTCCAACGTTTGCGCATGTGTTTCATATTGTTTCCATTTTACAATTCATTCATCTCAGACCATCCGTTTGAAGTCTGTTTCCCCTTTGGGGAAGAGGGTTTTTTCTTGGTCATCTTGAATTGGAAGAGTCGCCTCCCAGATGCGGCCGTGGTGACCCACCGCCAGCCCCACCAGGGAGGAAAGGAGAGGGGGCAGGTCGCCAGCGGAGCCGGATTCGTTGTACCTCGCCCTGGCTCTTACCCGGAGTCTGGCGCCCCTCCGCGGCCACGGGACTCTGCGAGCTCCTGCTTATTGCACCAGCTGTGCTCAAAGGAAGAAATACGTAGCTTATTCAGTCCCCTCTTGGTGATTGAATAAATACATTTATACATTAAATAAATGCAAAAACCAAAGAAATAAAATGTTAAAATAACAAAAACATTAATTTGAAATAAGTGTAAATATTAAAAGAAAAAATTGTATAACATTTGAATATACTTATGTATTATATTTAAAATTAAAATATATTTAAGATAAAAATAGTAAAACATAAATCAAATAAAATTGTGTGCATCAGTAGATTATTTTCAGTATTCAGTGTATCCGTAGCTTATTTTTTAATATTTTGCTATGATATCCAATGCTACAATGAATATCTTCAAGCACACTTGCATATTGGATGGAAAGTCTAATCTCCAAAGACTGAGCAGAGATAGAGGAGCTGGAAAACTATTTGTTGGATTCTCCAACATGAAGGTCACTGATGCTCTTTACAACAACAGCGTTGGTGAAGTGACAGAGCTGAATTCTGATTGAAGCTGATAGAAAAGTTAGCAAGTTAGGGTGCTTTTGGCTATAGGTAGCAGAAAATCTCAACTGATTTAAAAATAAGGAATTTTCTGGTTCATATTACTTAGAAGTACAGCACTAAGGCAGGTTTTAGTTTCGGCACGATCAGAGTTCTGGCTCCATCACTTTGCTGCTATCTTGATTCTGTCCTTGTGTCAGTTTTGCCATGAGGCTGGCTTTCCTCACGGCAGCAACACAGCTATGTTGTTTAGTGTCCAGGCAACACACCTTCTTAAATCACTACCTTCAAACGTGAAAGGATAGTTCTGAGTTTGGACTGTCCTCCTGTTTGGACCATCCCTTATCATATGGTCATCCTAGACCAATCACCATGGCAAGGAGGATCAGTCGATTTCACTGCAGTCATGTTTTTGTTATACAGTGAGGTGAAGGAAAGACATTGAGTCACCAATCTCCGTCCATCTACTACAAAGAGAAAGTGGAATGCGAGAAAGTCGAAATAACAGATGCAAATATTTCTTAGGAGACACTGTGCTGAGAAGGAGGTGGAAAATATTTTCTCTGTGCTATCAGACCTGATTCATAGTTCTTACGCATGTCTTAACTGTTAGGCTGGTGGTTGATCACAATAATGCAGAAATATAAGTTTAGAGTAATTCAGTAGCATTGTCATAATCACATAGTAAGTACATAGCCAGGATCCAATTTCATATCCTTCTAGATTCAAAGATCATGTTCTTATTTTGTCTAGGGACCCAGACAGTAAATCAGCCTGGCTGCATTATCTTTTTAGTTTTGACTCCATTCTGAACTAGGGGTTCTGCAGTGTCATACCGCATGACCACATTGGGGCTGGTTCTTCCACAATTCTTTAGTTTAATATCCCCACAGCCCAAGGGCCAGGGTTCTTTTGAGTCTGATATCTAGACCTGCTAAGTTTCTGTGTGCTGTCCTAAATTGTAATGAAAAATGGAGAACCTCACACCAGCTACTTGTGAATTTCCCCAAGCAGTCTTGTTCCAGAAATGTTGGTTTGTTCCAGGTATGTATTTTTGTGCTGACAAGCCTGTCACCTGAATTTGGCACCGACCAGAGGCTAAGCCCCAGGGACCAGACATGTAGCCCATGTCAGGGCGAGAACAACCCTAATGGTGACTGATGCTGAATCCCAGAATGATATTTGATAGCTGGCTCAATTCCTCTTGCTTCAGGCAGGTTTATTGGAGTACATTTGCATTTACAGAAAATCATGCAGTGACACTAGACTGAGGGAGGAACATTAGACTGGGGGCAGGGGAGGAAAGCAGAAGCTGGGAATCTGGTTTGGACTCAGCAATAAACCAACAGAAATATGGGTTTGACACAAATGAGAACATAAAAGATAAAGTACAGAATCTCATCAGTTAGCGAGCAGATGGGTTATAATGGCAGAAGCATTTAAGAAGCCTATTATCACAAATCAAGCAATACGGAGATGAGCCGTGATTCTATTGTGAAGGAGCACAGTGGGAAGAGTGCATTGAAGCTACTCAGATCTGGCAGGAATAACTTGTGAAAACAGTTTTCTGTAAAATTGAAAAAGTTGGCAGGGCTTAATTATGAGAAAGTGTCCAACTTGCTAACCTGGGATTTGGGTAGAATCATCCTGGAAGCAGCACAAACATCCTTTGCCTTGATTTGCAATCACTGATAATAATCTGTGTGTAAAACTTCAGTGGCTGTAGTGGACCTAAAATAGTAATTATCTTTTCTTTGGTTGGGAGCAAGTTAGCTACTTCTGGAAGGAATATATGTACATACATTTTATATAATGCATATTATACATAATGTATGTAATGTATATTGTACATAATATATTATATTATACAATGTAATCTAATATATGAAAATCTATTACATTATGCATAATGTATATTATACATAATGTACATAATGTATATTATGCACAATGTACATAATGCTTATACAATGTATATGATATATAATGTATATATACTATATAACATTTATGTGTATTACATATTTATACAATGTAGATCATATATAATGTATGTTATGTATAATATATATTTAATAGAGAGAGAATGAATACAAGTGAGACTTTTGTTTAAGGAATGTTATTATGCTGTGTTATGTTTTGTAGTCACTGCTATTTTGAATGTTTTCTGTTTTTAAGACGTTTGAAAAGTGTATGAGAATTTGAGTTAAGTGAGTCAATTGATTGATTTGTCAGATTACTAAGCATTACTTAAGTGTTTAGAAGTATCTAGCTTGTTGGGTTTTAAGTCTGCATAATAGATTTGCATTATCTGAAAAAAAACAGCTACATTAAAAGTGTAATTATGATTTGAAGCATTGATGAAAATATTACTTATGAATTCAAATAACATTAAAAGATTAAGGATAATTTATTATTTTTACTGTACAAATCAATAAATATTAATCAAAGCTAGTGAAAATGATGGTACTTTTTTATACAAATACACTAATAAACAGAATAACAAGATTAGAAAGCTGAACTTAAAATATTAAGAAAACTTAGGATTTAGCTCTTTAATAAATGGAATATTATTATAATAAAAGTAAAACTCTAAGTATTAATAGGCATGCAAGAAAAGGCCCCCTTAGACATTAGCAAACCCAACTGAAAGGCTAACGTATATTACTATCGCTATCTTAACACAGAAGGGAAACAAATACTTTATATATACTATCTCATTTAATTCTCACCTATGAAGAAGATATTATTAAACTCTTTTACAAATATAGGGATTTATAAAGAGATTGCACAACATCCTCAAGGTCATATAGATAGTAAATAGCAGAACCAGAGATCTAATCCATCTTGTCTGACACCAAGCTTATGTTACATCCACTTTGCTGCCTCTCTATTCTTTAAGTTAACATGAATTAACCTATAATATGGTTTGGCTGTATCCCCACCCAAATCTCATCTTGAGTTGTTGCTCCCATAATCCACATGTATCATGGAAAGGACCTGTTGGGAGGTAATTGAATCATGGGGGTGAGTTTTTCCCCTGTTGTTCACATGACAGTGAGTAAGGCTCACAAGATCTGATAGTTTTGTAAAGAGCAATTCCCCTATGCATGCTCTCTTGCCTGCCACCATGTAACACGTGCCTTTGCTCCTCCTTTGCCTTCTGCCATGATTGTGAGGCCTCATCAGTCATGTGGAACTGTGAGTCTATCAAGCCTCTTTCCTTTATAAATTACCCAGTCTTGGGTATGTCTTTATTAGCAGTGTGAGAACAGACTAATACAGTAAATTGGTATCAGTAGAGAGGGGTGCTACTGTAAATATACCCGAAAAGTGACTTTGGAACTGGGTAACAGGCTAGGTTGGTACAGTTTGGAGGGCTCAGAAGATATGAAAATGTGGGAAAGTTTGAAATTTCCTAGAGACTTGGAGGGCTCAGAAAACAGGAAGATGTGGGAAGTTTGGAACTTCCTAGAGACTTGTTGAATGGCTTTGACCAAAATGCTGACAGTGATTTGGGCAAAAAGGTCCATACTGAGGTTGTTTCAGATACAGATAAGGAACTTGTTGGGAATTGGAGTGAAGGTCACTCTTGCTATGCAGAGAGACTGGTGGCATTTTGCCCTTGCCCTAGAGGTGTGTGGAATTTTGAACTTAGGAGAGATGATTTAAGGTATCTAGCGGAATAAATTTCTAAGTGGCTAAACACTCAAGAGGTGATGGAATATCAAAGTTTTGAAAATTTGCATCCTGACAATGAGATAGGAGAGAAAAACCTTTGAGGAGAAATTCAAACCTGTTGCAGAAACTTACATAAAACAAGGAGCCAAATGTTAATCACCAAGACAATGGGGAAAATGTCTCCACGGCATGTCAGAGACCTTCATAGCAGCCCTTCTCATCACAGGCCCAGAGGCCTAGGAGGGAAAAATGATTCTGTGGGCCAGGGCCAGGACCCCCACTTTGCTGTGCACAGCCTTGAGACTTGGTGCCCTGCATCCCATTCCAGCTGTGACTAAAAAGGGCCAACATACAGCTCAGGCAATTGCTTCAGAGGGTGCAAGCCCCAAGACTTGGCAACTTCCACATAGTGTTGGGCCTGTGGGTACAGAGAAATCAAGAACTGAGATTTGGGAATCTCTGCCTAGATTTCAGAAGATGCATGGAAATGCCTGGATGCTCAGGCAAGAAGTTTGCTGTAGGGGTGGAGCCCTCATGGAGAAATTCTGCTAGGGCAGTGTGGAAGTGAAATGTGGGGTTGGAGCACCCACACAGAGTCCCCACTGGGGCACTGCCTAGTGGAGCCGTCAGAAGAGGCCCACTGTCTTGCAGACCCCAGAATGGTAGATCCAATGACAGCTTGCACCATGCACCTGGAAAAGCCACCCTCAATGCCAGCCCACGAAAACAGCCAAAATGGAGGCTGTACCCTGCAAAGCCACAGGGGCAGAGCTGCCCAAGGCTGTGGGAGCCCACCTCTTGCATCAGCATGACCTGGATGTGAGACATGGAGTCCAAGGAGATCATTTTGTAACTTTAAGTTTTAATGACTGCCCTGTTGGATTTCGGACTTTCCAGGGTCTGTAGCCCCTTTGTTTTGGCCAATTTTTCCCATTTGAAATGGGCATATTTACCCAATGCCTGGTACCCTCATTGTATCTAGTAAGTAACTAACTTGCTTTTGGCAGAAGGGACTTGTCTGTCTCAGATGAGACTTTGGACTGTGGACTTTTGAGTTAATGCTGAAATGAGTTAAGACTTTAGGGGACTGTTGGGAAGGCATGATTGGTTTTGAAATGTGAGGACATGAGATTTGGGAGGGGCTGGGGGTGGAATGATATGCTTTGGCTGCTTCCCCACCCAAATCTCAACTTGAATTGTAGCTCCCATAATCCATACATGTTGTGAGAGGGACCCACTGGGAGGTAATTGAATCATGGAGGTGAGTTTTTCCCATGCTATTCTCATGACAGTGCATAAGTCTCATGAGATCTGATGGTTTTATAAAGAGTAGTTCCCTTACACATGCCCTCTTGCTTGCCACCATGTAAGACATACTTTTGCCCCTCCTTTGCCCTCTGCCATGATTGTAAGGCCTCCTCAGCCATGTGGAATTATGAGTCCATTAAAACTCTTTCCTTTACAAATTTCCTCATCTTGGGTATGTCTTTATTAACAGCATAAGAATGAACAAATGCAGCCTATAAATGTGATTAACACCAAAAGAGACACAGCAAAGAACAGCCTGACTGACATAATAGGGCAAGAGTTGGAATAGAGAAACAGCTAGAATAGAGGAAGTGGTTGGTTCTTTGTAGCAGGTTGAGTCAAAGGGGTAAGTTTAGGTGACCTAGGAATGGATGTATAATACAGGCATTCAGAAGTGGAATGTTCATAATTTTGATAAGATCCTTTAAGTGCCATTTTAGATTATTTTTCTGTTAATAAAATAAATCTTAAGCCTGGTAATGAAATATCTCATGTGCACCCAAGGGCCTATTTCTAGGTAATGTAGCCATTTCATAATTCAAAAATAGCCGATAATTTATCAATTAGGAAACATCCATTACAAAATCACTGCAAAATCTTATGCCACAGGAGAAGCCTGAGTGACTCAAAAAAGAGTACTCTGTACGACCTCTACACTCTGGTAACGACATGTGGTATCTGAGACCACAAATGGATTCTTAAAGGCATGGAAATATTGTATGCATCTGCTGCAGAATATTGAACCAATATCCCTAACAAATTTATCTGAAATGACAATTTAATCTTAAATTTTTCTGTGTGTGAACTTCCTTTGAATTTATTATCTCTCAAGTCTTAAAGTGTCACCCTTTGACTGTCAGGTAGATGAAGTAGTCTTTTTCTCAATGTTCTGAGCCCACATCAGTCTTGTGCAAATTACATCCTTGTGAATGAGTGATCAACTTATGAAAACAGTCATAACCATGAGACTATAGTTCACAGAAATTTAGATCAAAATCCTGCTCTGCTAAGAAAGGACAAAAATGCTTTCTACCTTTTGGGAGTTCACAATTTGGGAATTATAGCACTGATATGGAGATACATAAAGAGCAGACAGGGTAGGAGATATTAATTTGCTTTTTCATTCATTCATTCTTTTGGCAATATTCACTAAGCACTCATTATGTGCCAAGCACACCTCTAAGAGCTTTGATGAATCAGTGTATTAGTTTGTATTCATGCTGCTGATAAAGACATATCCAAGACTGGGCAATTTACAAAAGTAAGAGGTTTAATGGACTTACAGTTTCACACGGCTAAGGAGACCTCACAATCATGGCAGAAGGTTAGGAGGAGCAGTCACGTCTTTCACGGATGGCAGCAGGCAAAGAGAGCTTGTGCAGGGAAACTCCCCTTTTTCAAACAATCAGATCTTGTAAGACTTATTCACTAGCACGAGAACAGCACAATAAAGACCTGCCCCCATGATTCAGTTACCTCCTACTGGGTCCCTCCCATAACATGTGGGAATTCAAGATGAGATCTGTCAGGGAAACACAGCCAAACCATATCAATCAGTGAAAAAAAAAAAAGATCTTTGTCTTCTTAGAATTTGCATTCAAACAGGAGAGACAGATAATAGCAAATAAATACATTATGTCATACATTAGAAGGAGATAAGTACTATGGAAAATAGAAAAAGTAGAGTGAGGTTGGGATTGCAAGTGAAGAGGGTTTGGGGTGGTGATGGTTGCAGTAGGGTGCTCAAAGTAAGCCTCGTGGAGAAGGTGATATCTGAACAAAGACTGGGAGAAGGCGAGAGAGCTTGCCGAGTGAATCTAGAAAAAGAGCACTCCAGCCTGAAGAACAGCTAGAGTGGAGGATCCTAAGATGGAGTGTGCTCATGATGGTCAAAGGACAGCAAGAGGACTACTTAGAGCAATAAAATAGGTGGGAAGGGAGTGGAAGTACTAGAAGATAAAGTCCCAGGGATAAGGATTGAGGTGGAAACAAAGTGTGTGGCGGTATTGGGCCATTATAAACACTAGCTTTCACTGTGAGTGAAATGGAGGTGAGCATTGGAAGGTGTGCAGCAGAAGAGCCCCTGGTGCTCTGCTAGATTAGATTGTGTGAGAGAAAGGGTAGATTCACAGAGACCTATGAGGAAGCTACTGCAGTATTCCAGCCAAGAAAGGATGGTGAGTCTAATCAGGATGGGAACAGTGGAAATGGAGAGAAGGATATATTAGAGGGTAGAACCAACAGGATTTAATGACAGGCTGGCTGGGAAGTGTGAGAAAAAGAGAGGAGTTTAGGATGACTTCAAGTCTTTTGGACTGAGCAACTGAAAGGATGAAGCTGCCAAGTTACCATCGCCTGAAATATGGAAGGCTGTGGGTGGAGCACAGAGTTGGGGGAAGATTAGAAGTTCCATTTTGGACACATTGTGTGTTTAAAAGGTCTAGTGGACATCCAAGTAGAGATGTTGGATATATGAGCATGCAGTTTAGGGAAAAGGCCTGGATTGGAGACATAAATTTGGGAGTTATCAGCACATAGATGATTTTAAGGCTTGAGAATGGATGAGTTTAACAATGCAGTAAGAATAAAGAAGCAAAGAGATCCAAGATCTGAGTTCTGAGGCATTTCAATACTGAATTAGAAAACATCTGCAATATAAGTTCATATTTTACCACTCTTCCTTTGTACTAGAATGCAACATCACAATCGTTAATGGAATAAAGCAGGATTGCATATATTATATATAATCTATATAACCTATATGGATTGCATGTGTTTAATCTATAATTATAGGTTGCTGCTTGTTGATACTTGTGAGAGTCAACAGTAGGAATTATAATATATACATTTATATACATGTGTCCGATGTTTATATACACGTGATGTGCTGGTAAGACAGATAGTTTGGGACAGAAAACTGTGAACCCTTCATAGATGCTCCTAGGATGTGCAGGTGATGAGTGGAGGACTGTGTAAGCTTATTTCCTTTCTCAAGGAAGGAAATGAGGGAGAAGTGATTGGAAAAGAGAAAAGATTAAGATGGCAAAATACAGAATGACATTAGGAAACTAATCTAGATTGATCATGTAGGAAGTGGGCAGGTGTATGGGACACCTCATACAGGAGAGCTCCGGCTGGCATCTGGCACAATCATGGCAGAAGGCAAGGAGGAGCAGTCATGTCTTACATGGATGGCAGCAGGCAAAGAGAGCTTGTGCAGGGAAACCCCTTTTTAAGACCCTTCTCACCCCTCTGGGATGAAGCTTCCAGAGGAAGGAGCAGGGAAGAGAGTGGTGTCTGGGGAAAATATTCAGAGTCCCCAGGTTGAGACCACAGAATCTGCAGGAGGGTCTTCATTCCTCAAGGATTAGAGGCTGAGAGGGCTTCAGTCAGTCTAACTAAGAAGCAAGGCCAGGCTTAACTTCAAGCAAGGAAAGGGATACTTGAGGTTGCTTGATTTGTGTCCATCTCATTCATTCATTCATTGATGTATTCATTCCTTAAACAGGACATGTGTAGAATGTCTGTGATTGCCAGGCACTGTCCTACAGATAAAAGATATATTCAGAGAAGATTCCTGTTTATACTCTAGCAGGAGAGACAGAAAACTGAACAGGCAAGCAGGATACAGGATAAGAGTACTGTTTAGTGCAGGAACACAGAGCTGGGGAAACACATAGCAACTAACCAGGCTTGGGAGATCAGGGAAGGATTTTTGAAAACGTACATTTAAGCTGAGACCCAAAGGGCAAATGCTTAGTAAGTCAAGGAAGGGAGGGGTGGTATCTCTTCCAAATAGATGGTATAGGATGTAAAAGCCAAGAAAGGAGAGAAAAACCTGACTTTTTATCTACTTCGACTCCTTAGCAGGTATCAAAGCCCTTCATAATTCCAGCCCTGGTTACTGCTCCATCTTATCTCTTATTATCTCCTACCCCAAATACTACACTCCAGCCATTCTGAACCACTTGAAGTTCCCTATATGTACCAAGCTCTCTTCTTTCTCCAGCCCTCAAGGTCGCTGTACTCACTGCCTGGAATATTGTGAATGATATGTTTGTTATGCATGCCCATTTGTTTTTCCTTCTCAGACATGTCCTCCAAAATCCCCATGGATGTGGCAGACCTAGGCAATAATGCTTGTACCAGCAATCTCACCACTGTGGCTCTAGTTGATTGGATTAGAGATGAACACAAGAATAAAGCAGAGCCTGTCAGGTGCTTTCTCCCAGAATTAGATATGATAGACCCAGAACACATGCCCATGATCGAATTCATAAGATGACCTAGGATTGGAACCAGAATTAGGACGACAGCAAGTCCTAGTCACACACAGACTGATGTTACTGAGGGGGAGCATCACTTTGAAGGGGCCTATAGAAAGAAAAAATGGCAAACATTCAGGTTAAGTCTATGTAAGAAAAAGAGAGAAACACAGAGAAGGCAGAGGGATGGGGGAGAGAATGAGAGAGACAGAGACAGAGCTTGTCATCTTTCCATTTCTCAAGAAGGCTGTCCTGAGACTAGATTCCATGAGAATCCCCAAGTTCCTTACTATAAATCCCCTGTAAATGATCTCCCAACAAAAAGATTTTAGGCTTAAAAATAAATTAAAAGTGGGTTGGCAAGCTACAGACCTTCAGAGGATATGCAGAATTGGTGGTGGGGGTCCCTGGAAGGCACTGTAAAATACCATGTCAAAGTGAAGCCAGTACTTGAGGAGGGGGAAAAATCAGCTGATTACCTGCCATCTGTATTAAACTGTATCCTGGAACCCAAGCCATGGGCTTCCTGAGGGTGAAGTTTTAAGGTCTTTGGATAAAAAGTAAATGTATTTGAAGGTGTTGGTTATTCCTCATTATCTAAAGTCTATACTGAAAGGAACATGTTATAATCCAGATTTCCTTACAGAAAATAAGTAAATAAGTAAAATAAGTCAAAACACTAAAGAAGGCCTGAGACTTAGAGGCAAGATGGCGGAATAAGAATAACTCTGGTCTGCAGCTCCTAGCGAGACCAATGCAGAAGGTGGGTGATTTCTGCATTTCCAACTGAGGTACATGGTTCATATCATTGGGACTGGTTAGACAATGGATGCAGGCCACGGAGGGTGAGCAGAAGCAGAGTGGGGCATCGCCTCACCTGGGAAGCACAAGGGGTTGGGGAACTCCCTCCCCTAGCCAAGGGAAGCCGTGAGGGACTGTGCCATGAGGAAAGGTGCACTCTGGAGCAGATACTACGTTTTTCCACGGTCTTTGTAAACGGCAGACCAGGAGATTCCTCAGGTGCCTAGGCCAGTGAGACAGAACCATGCACTCCTCTGAAAAGCGGGCTGAAGCCAAACAGCTGAGTTGTCTTCCCAGCAGATGCCACCCCCACAGAGCCCAACAAGCTAAGACTCACTGGTTTGAAATTCTCACTGCCAGCACAGTAGTCTGAAGTCGACCTGGGACGCTAAAGCTTGGTGCAGGGAGGGGTGTCCACCATTACTGAGGCTCCAGTAGGCTGTTTTCCCCTCACAGCGTAAACAAAGCCACCAGGAAGTTCGAACTGGTTGCGAAACCAGCGCAGCAAAGCCACTGTAGCCAGACTGCCTCTCTAGATTCCTCCTCTCTGGGCAGGGCATCTCTGAAAGAAAGGCAGAAGCCCCAGTCAGGGGCTTACAGAATAGAACTCTCATCTCCCTGGGACGGAGTACCTAGGGGAAAGAGCAGCTGTGGGCACAGCTTCAGCAAACTTAAACATTCCTGCCAGTCAGCTCTGAAGAGAGCAGCAGATCTCCTAGCACAGTGCTTGAGCTCTGCTAAGGGACAAACTGCCTCTTCAAATGGGTCCCTCACCCTCATGCCTCCTGACTGAGAGTCATCTCCCAGCAAGGGTCAACAGACACCTCATAAAGGAGAGCTCCGGCTGGCATCTGGCAGGTGCTACTCTGTGACAAAGCTTCCAGAGGAAGGAGCAGACAGCAATCTTTGCTGTTCTGCAGCCTCTGCTGGTGATATCCAGGCAAACAGTGTCTGGAGTGGACCTCCAGCAAACTCCAGCAGACCTGCAGAAGAGAGCCCTCAACGTCAGAAGAAAAACTAACAAACAAAGCAATAGCATCAACATCAACATCAACAAAAAGGACACCCACGTAAAGCCCCCATCCAAAGATCTCCAAGATCAAAGACCAAAGGTAGATAAATCCAAGAAGATGAGGAAAAGCCAGCACAAAAAGGCTGAAAATTCCAAAAACCAGAATGCTGCTTCTCCTCCAAAGGATCACAACTCCTCGCCAGCAAGGGAACAAAACTGGACGGAGAATGAGTTTGAAGAACTGACAGAAGCAGGCTTCAGAAGGTGGGTAATAACAAACTCCTCCGAGCTAAAGAAGCATGTTCCAACCCAATGCAAGAAAGCTAAGAACCTTGATAAAAGGTTACAGGAACTGCTAACTAGAATAACCAGTTTCGAGAAGAATATAAATGACCTGATGTAGCTGAAAAACACAGCACAAGAACTCCGTGAAGCATACACAAGTATTAATAGCCAAATCAATCAACTGGAAGAAAGGATATCAGAGATTGAAGGTCAACTTAATGAAATACAACATGAAGATAAGATTAGAGAAAAAAGAATGAAAAGGAATGAACAAAGCCTCCAAGAAATATGGGACTATGTGAAAAGACCAAATCTATGTTTGATTGGTGTATGTGAAAGTGAAGGGGAGAATGGAATCAAGTTGGAAAACACACTTCATGATATTATCCAGGGGAACTTCCTCAACCTAGTAAGACAGGCCAACATTCAAATTCAGGAAATACAGAGAACACTACAAAGATACTGCCTGAGAAGAGCAACCCTAAGACATATAATCATCAGATTCACCAAGGTTGAAACGGAAGAAAAAATGTTAAGGGCAGCCAGAGAAAAAGGTCAGGTTACCCACAAAGGGAAACCCATTACACTAACAGTGGATCTCTCTGCAGAAACCCTACAAGCTAGAAGAAAATGGGGGCCAATATTCCACATTCTTAAAGATAAGAATTTTCAACCCAGAATTTCATATCCAGCCAAACTAAGCTTCATAAGTGAAGGAGAAATAAAATCCTTCACAGACAAGCAAATACTGAGGGATTTTGTCACCACCAGGCCTGCCCTACAAGAGCTCCTGAAGGAAGTACTAAATATGGAAAGGAAAAACCAGTACCAGCCACTGCAAAAGCATACCAAAATGTAAAGACCATTGACACTATGAAGAAACTGCATCAACTAATGGGCAAAACAACCAGCTAGCATCATAATGACAGGATCAAATTCACACATAACAATAGTAACCTTAAACGTAAATGGGCTAAATGCCCCAATTAAAAGACACAGACTGGCAAATAAGATAAAGAGTCATGACCCATTGGTGTGCTGTATTCAGGAGATCCATCTCACATGCAAATACACACATAGGCTCAAAATAAAGGAATAGAGGAATATTTACCAAGTAAATGGAAAGTAAAAAAAAAAAAAAGTAGGGGTTGCAATCCTAGTCTCTGATAAAACAGACTTTAAACTAACAAAGATCAGAAAAGACAAACAAGGGCATTACATGATGATAAAGGGATTAATATAACAAGAAGAGCTAACTATCCTAAATATATATATGCACCCAATACAGGAGCACTCAGATTCATAAAGCAAGTTCTTAGAGACCCATAAAGAGACTTAGACTTCCACACAATAATAGTGGGACAATTTAACAGCCCATTGTCAATATTAGATCAATGAGGCAGAAAATTAACAAGGATATTCAGGACTTGAGCTCAGCTCTGGACCAAGTGGACCTAATAGACATATACAGAGCTTTCCACCCCAAGTCAACAGAATATACATTCTTCTCAGCACCACGTAACACTTTTTCTAAAACTGACCACATAATTAGAAGTAAAACACTCCCCAGCAAATGCAAAAGAGTGGAAATCATAAAAAATAGGCTCTCAGACCACAGCGCAATCAAATTAGAACTCAGGATTAAGAAACTCACTCAAAACCACATAACTACATGGAAACTGAACAACCTGTTCCTGAATGACTACTGGGTAAATAATGAAATTAAGGCAGAAATAAATAAGTTACTTGAAACGAATGAGAAAAAAAGACACAATGTACCAGAATCTCTGGGACACAGCTAAAGCAGTGTTAAGAGGGAAATTTATAGCACTAAGTGCCCACAGGAGAAAACCAGAAATATCTAAAACGACACCCTAACATCACAATTAAAAGAAGTAGAGAAGCAAGAGCAAACAAATTCAAAAGTTAGCAGAAGACAATAAATAACTAAGATCAGAGCAGACCTGAAGGAGAAAGACACACAAAATCCCTTCAAAAAATCAAAAAATCCAGGAGCTGGTTTTTTGAAAAGATTAACAAAAGAGATAGACCCCTAACCAGACTAATAAAGAAGAAAAGAGAAGAATCGAATAGGCACAATAAAAAATGATAAAGGGGAAATACCACTGATCCCACAGAAATTCAGCTACCAACAGAGAATACTATAAACACCTCTATGCAAATAAACTAGAAAATCTAGAAGAAATGGATAAATTCCTGGATACATACACTCTCCCAAGTCTAAACCAGGAAGAAGTCGAATCCCCGAATAGACCAATAATAAGTTCTGAAATTGAGGCAGTAATTAATAGCCTACCAACCATAAAAAGCCCAGGGTCAGACCAATTCACAGCCGAATTCTACCAGAGGTACAAAAGGGAGCTGGTACCATTCCTTCTGAAACTATTCCAAACAACAGAAAAAGAGGGACTCCTCCATAACTCATTTTAGGAAGCCAGCATCATTCTGATACCAAAACCTGGCAGAGACACAACAAAAATAGGAAATTTTAGGCCAATATCCATGATGAACATTGATGCGAAAATCCTCAATAAAATACTGGCAAACCAAATCCAGCAGCACATTAAAAAGCATATCCACGATTATCAAGTCAGCTTCATCCCTGGGATGCAAGGCTGGTTCAACATATGCAAATCAATAAATGTAATCCACCACATAAAACAGAACCAATGGCAAAAACCACATGATTGTTTCAATAGATGCAGAAAATACTTTTGATAAAATTCAACACCCTTTCATGCTAAAAAAAAAAAAAAAACACTAAATAAACTAGGTATTGATGGAACGTATCTCAAAATAATAAGAGCTATTTATGACAAACCCACAGCCAATATAATACTGAATGGGCAAAAGCTGGAAGAATTCCCTTTGAAAACCGGAACAAGACAAAGGATACCCTCTCTCACCACTACTATTCAACATAGTGTTGAAAGTTATTGCAGGGTAATATTGAAAGACAGCAGGGCAATCAGGCAAGAGAAAGAAATAAAGCAGATTCAAATAGGAAGAGAGGAAGCCAAATTGTCTCTGTTTGCAGATGATGTGATTGTATATTTAGAAAACCCCATCATCTCAGCCCAAAAACTCCTTAAACTGATAAGAAACTTTAGCAAAGTTTCAGGATACAAAATCAATGTGCAAAAATCAGGAGCATTCCTATACACCAATAATAGACAAACAGAGAGCCAAATCATGAGTGAACTCCCATTCACAATTGCTACAAAGAGAATAAAATACCTAGGAATAGAACTTACAAGGGATGTGAAGGACCTCTTCAAGGAGAACTACAAACCACTGCTCAAGGAAATAAGAGAGGACACAAACAAATGGAAAAACATTCCATGCTCATGGATAAGAAGAATCAATATCATGAAAATGGCCATGCTACCCAAAGTAATATATATATTCAATGCCATCCCCATCAAGCAACCATTGACTTTCTTAACAGAATTAGAAAAAAACTGCTTTAAATTTCATATGGAACCAAAAATAGCTAAGATAATCCTAAGCAAAAAAAAAAAAAAAAAAAAACCAAAAACAAAAACAAAAAAAAACAAAGCTAGAGGCATCACGTTACCTGACTTCAAACTATACTACAAGGTTATAGTAACCAAAACAGCTTGGTAGTGATACCAAAACAGATATATAGACCAATGAAACAGAACAGAGGCCTCAGAAGTAACATCACACATCTACAACCATCTGATCTTTGACAAACCTGACAAAAACAAGCAATGGGAAAAGAATTCCCTGTGTAATAAATGGTGTTGGGAAAATCAGCTAGCCATATGCAGAAAACTGAAACTAGACCCCTTCCTTCACCTTATACAAAAATTAACTCAAGATGGATTAAAGACTTAAATGTAAGGCCTAAAACCATAAAAAATCCCAGGAGAAAACCTAGGCAATACCATTCAGGACATAGGCATGAACAAAGACTTCATGACTAAAACACCAAAAGCAATGGCAACAAAAGCCAAAATTGACAAATGGGATCTATTTAAACTAAAGAGCTTTTGCACAGCTAAAGAAACTATCATCAGAGTGAACAGTCAACCAACAGAATGGGAGAAAGTTTCTGCAATCTATCCATCTGACAAAGGGCTAATATCCAGCATCTACAAGGAACTTAAACAAATTTACAAGAAAAAAAAAAAACAACCCCATCAAAACGTGGGCAAAGGATATGAGCAGACATTTCTCAAAAGAAGACATTTATGTGGCCAACAAACATCTGTAAAAAAGCTTACAAACATCTGAAAAAAAAGGCCTACAACCTGTTATTCACATTCAGACTACCCAAGATGTGTCTAGAAATTAGTCATTCACCTGGCTGAATTGCAACAGAGAAATGCAATCAAAACCACAGTGAGATACCATTTCACACCAGTTAGAATGGCGATCATTAAAAAATCAGGAAACAACAGATGCTGGAGAGGATGTGGAGAAATAGGAACACGTTTACAGTGTTAGTGGGAGTGTAAATTAGTTCAACCATTGTGGAAGACAGTGTAGCGATTCCTCAGGGTTCCAGAACCAGAAATGTCATTTGACCCAGCAATCCCATTGCTGGGTATATACCCAAAGGATTATAAATCATGCTACTATAAAGACACATGCACACATATGTATATTACAGCACTATTCACAATAGCAAAGACTTGGAACCAACCCAAATGCCCATCAATGATAGACTAGATAAAGAAAATGTGACACATATACACCATGGAATACTCTGCAGTCATAAAAAAGAACGAGTTCATGTCCTTTGTAGGGACATGGATGAAGCTAGAAACTATCATTTTCCATAGACTAACACAGGAACAGAAAACTAAACACCTCATGTTTTCATTCATAAGTGGGAGTTGAACAATGAGAACACATCGGCACTGGGACAGGAACATCACACACCAGGGCCTATTGGCAGGTGGGGCAAGGAAAGGGATAACATTAGGAGAAATATCTAATGTAGATAACGGGTTGATGGGTGCAGCAAACCACCACGGCACATGTATACCTATATAATAAACCTGCATGTTCTGCACATGTATCTTAGAACTTAAAGTATAATTAGAAAGGTAGAAAGAAGGAAGGAAGGAAGGAAGCAAGGAAGGAAGGAAAGAAAGAAAAGAAGAAAAGAAAGGAAGGAAGGAAGGAAGGAAGGAAGGAAGGAAGGAAGGAAGGAAGGAAGGAAGGAAGGAAGGAAGGAAAGAAAAGGAAGGAGGGGGGAGGGAGGGAAGGAGGAAGGAAGGAAGGAAGGAAGGAAGGAAGGAAGGAAGGAAGGAAGGAAGGAAGGAAAAAGAAAAGAAAAGAAAAGGCCTGCAACCTGTTATTCACATTC
Organism: Macaca thibetana thibetana; assembly: GCF_024542745.1. NCBI lineage: Eukaryota > Metazoa > Chordata > Mammalia > Primates > Cercopithecidae > Macaca > Macaca thibetana. The sequence goes on along the minus strand of NC_065591.1, from coordinate 94,763,496 downwards.
AGACTACCCAAGATGTGTCTAGAAATTAGTCATGCACCTGGCTGAATTGCAACAGTTGAATGCTCTGCCCCACCCAGATGGTAACAGGAATGATAGTAGTGAGTAGTGAGAAATGGGTTAGAGACCAGTGAGGAAAGTTGGTGGAGTGTTCAAAGTAATCTAACTCCACTTGCCCAATGCCTCCCTTCAAAGTGCTTCTCATTAATGGATTCCATCAGATTCCTCTGATTCTTTAAAATAATCCTCCCTTTAATTCAGTTTGACATTCCAATCAAATGGAAAGATTGCCTTCCAATCAAATGGTTCCTGATGAAAATGATCACACTGTTCTCCCGTTTGTCTTGCACTTAAAGACCCAGCTCAGGGATTATCACCTTTGGGGATGTTCTGAGACCTTGCCAACTCTGCCCACTGGCTGTGTTCATTCCTCCTTTTATGTGCTTCCATTTACACACAGCACACTGTAGCTGTCCACTGAAATGCACCCCACATGGGCACGTTGGACGATGCCCAGCATCAAGCCCCTGACTTAGTCAATGCTTATTAAACTTTTGTTGAATGAATGAATAAGTTTGGCAAGGCAGCAATGTTTGATCCTTGGTGTGAAGAAGTAGTAGAAGTCTATCAGGCCAAGTGTGAAGAGGAAAGAAAGAGCATAGGCAATGGCATTAAGATATGAGAGAACATGTCATATCTAGGAAATTACAGGGTTTGATTACAGTAGGAAAGATGGTCTTTTCTGAGTTATAGTGTAGAGGGAAGAATATGAAGTAATTTTCTAATTATGAGGTTATGAACATTAAATTTCATTAAATAAATATAACAATTGAGAAAATTATCCTCAAAACCCATTAATCAATTAATTCAGTCATGAATAATTATTCAGTTTTAGCAGCAAATCTATTTTGAAAGTAATCAGATTATCAACAACAAATTAAACTGTTAGCATACTTCGCTAATTTACCCTGCGCAAAAAGTAAATGTCTAAAGCATTTCTGAAATAGAATAAAGGTGCTTCATAAAGGGGCAAAAAATATTGGCTATAAACACCCTGGCCTTTCAAGAATTTACCAAAGAGAGGTACGTGAGGATCCACATAAGTCACGTAATCCCTGTAGGTCAGTAGAAAAAAGAGTTGCTCTGCGGAAGATTCCGCCCTGGGGTACGGTCCTCGTAAGTGACAGATCACAGCATAACAGGAAGCTGATTCTTAATATAACTATATTCATCAAGAATCCTCATGATTAAGGGAACATTTTAACTTTCCTAAGATAAAACTAAAGGTAGGAATTATGATGCACGACTTCCTGGCCATGATTTATGCAACTAAGGAATCTGCTGCCTTTGCATTTATTCTTAGAATCACATTTAACTCATGGCAATGAAAGTGATGATGATGACAATGTAACACTTTATCATATGGCTGCCTCTCAGGCAAGATTCCAAAATTAGTAAAGAAGGTAACTTATTGTGTTGGTTCATGATGTTCATTTAACAGAAAACTATATTCCAATGGACTTGCTTTACCTCATTGCATTATAACAATTTCCTCAAGAATCATATGTAATTTACATTCTAGAAAATCATTTAGTATCAATATTTAGTGTGTTGGAACATTCTAATCAAGACACTTGAGCCGCAGTTCCAAAAGTTTTGCTCCCAATGAAATAAAAGCAAATGAAAATTTAGGGGCTCAATTTCCTTATCTGCAATGTAAGAGGAATAAAATAGGTGATTTTAGGTGTCTTTCCACTCTAAGAGAAATCGACATTTATTGAGCTGCTATTATGTGACAAGCATGATATACGTTTGCATTTGGGGATTTAATTATCCTCAAAGCTGTCATGGTGGATATTGATGTTATTATTTCCACTGTATAGATGAGAAGACAGCATTAGAAAGGTTAACATACCCAAGAATACATGTCTCAAAAGTTGCAAAATCAGTTTTTGAATCCAAATCTGCCTTATACAAAATCAATTTTGTTTTCACATAAGAATGCTGTTTCCAGTTCTATATTCTGTTTCTGTGTACATCTGGTAATTCAACATTTGTAATCAAGCTGCTTAGAGTATAGTGAATGGGAGTATATAGAATTTGTAATACATGTATACAGGTAGTATTTTGATTAATATTCTAGAGACAAATTTCTTTTTTTAGTTCAAGAAAATGCCATAGACTAAGAAAATGAGTTATATGTCTGTGAATTCCTGTTTACCTTTTACTGCTGTGTAGTACCTGAGAATGAGAAACAGTCTTAAAGGTCAGAAGGCAGTAAAAACAACATATGTAGTCATTCAATTCGCAAAATACTTATCAGTTCAATTATATCATAAATAAATGGTGTAAGCATTATTATTTCCTTTTTGCCGATAACACCCAAGGTTACTCAGCTGTGATTCAAACCTATATCATTTAATTCCAAATTCTGCACTTTGTCTATCACATCCTTTGGAGAATACTTGAAAAATACATCCCCTACACATCCCCCTTCCACATACGAGATAACTATCTTCACTCACTACAACTAAAAAGCACTGAGATTGGAACGTGCATTGACTTTGGAACGAGACCTGGGTTTCAATTTCCATTCTGCCACCTACTGGAGTTTTGGAGAAGACAACGTATGAGTTTCCATTTTTCCTCACTCACACACTATAAGGATCCAGATCTGCGGGATCCTGCCTCTGGGATCCTGCCTCCCTAGGCCCACCTCACAACTACCCAAGGGGTCTCCAAGGACCTAGAAGTAGAGCATGGGTCTTTATGCCTGCTGGAAACAGCCCAGATGTTCCTCTTTCCAGTTCAAGGAAACCTCTCCCTCTCTCATGCCTCCCCAAAAACTTTTTCCTTTCCCCTCTTAGTTGAAGACATCTGACAACCTCTTCCTATGAGCTCAGGCTTTTCCAAAAGTTGGAAAGAGATAGTGCCTTCATGTAGACTTCAACTGAAGTCCTGAAGACAACTCTGAGACTCGGAGATACATAGTTCTTGGCAAAGTCAGGGAAAAATATATAGGAAAATATAATTTTATATCTCAATATATTATCCTATGACATACTCTGTCTATAGAATTATATGTATATATTCTTTTGCTGGGACTGTGTTAAGTACATTTACATATGTATAGTCACATAGACAGGTATATTTACAGATATTAAGTCATAAAGATCCAAGTGTGCAACAGGCACTGGTACCTTTTTATAGAAAGGCTGCGCTAACCTTCCATGTAAATAGTATGTAGATTTGCTCTTACAACGTCGACAGCAGGGCCCCAGGAGATCTTGGTAACAGAAGACACTGGGGGACCTGATGGGCGCTTATGACCTCAAGCTGAGCCTTAAAGCCAGGGAAGAAAACAAACAGAAGCTCTAGTTGTGTAGCCTTTAAGATAGAGTTTTCTGAGGGGTTCTGGCTCTAATCCTCAGAGATTTCTATAAAAATGATTTTGTCCCATGCATTGTGTCTATATACATTCTTCCACACCACCATAGGCATTCTATTTTTGAAAGCTGTGTGGCCTGGAAACCTAGTTTTCTTTCCCAAGACCACAGAGGAGAACTAGGCTGTGCCTAAAGATAGGGCACTGTCTTTTATCAACTTCGCTGCAGAACCCACAGAATCTAGTTGCAGGGTGATAGGCTAAGGCTCTCTCTGCATTTTACCTGAAATTGAATTCAGTTGAGAAAGCACACACAAAAATAAAAATAATAAAGCTAACTCTTATTTAGCATATATTCCGCTATTCTGTGTCAGAAACTATTTTCATTGCCATGATTTAAATGGGAAATAATACATTTATAGTACCCTAACTTCAAGGACCATTAATATGAAATAGGGAAGCAGAAGTTGATTTCCTTTTCAATTGATCTCTAGGATTAAAATCTTTTATGAGACAATTCAGAGAGTAGGTAATTTGGTCTCCTTTCTGAAATAGATTAAATCTCCAAAATTCTCCACAATGCAGTATGTGATTCTGAAACTGACTAGTTGCATGTCCTCAGCCTTAAGCCAAATCCCAACAAATACCTACTCATGTTCTGGTGTATAAAATGGCTTAAGAATCATTCACTTTTATCAGCTCCCCAAGACCCAACAAAGGACCCTCGCAGGCAGGGTTTATTGAAATAGTCCAGACAGCTGTCTAACCACACAGATCCTTGTAAGTCCCTCTCCACTTACCTCTCCAAGAATGCCCAACAGATATTAGTTATGCCAATACGACAAGATCTATTATCAGTAGTAAGAAGTGCCAGAAGTAAAAGAGTAGTAAAAAAGGACTTTGATTAAATTTGTTTTGACCATTAACAGATTTCTGGATAAATTGCTAGAAAGCACATACTTGTATTTTGAATCTTATTTTCCCTGTCTTTCATAATAATTTTGGAGATATATACCCACATAAATAGTCATTGGCATAATAGGAATTACACTTAAGATTTTAACAGCTACTTGAAGAAATAATAATTTATGCAATAATTAGGCTGCATCCATTTCATGAGCGAATTAACTTCTAAGAGTTAAATTGGTGTCTGATTACTTTTGCAATTTCTAGCCTTGCAGATCCCACCTACTCACTAAGTGGGAGTGAGCTCAGTCTACTTTCAATTTGTTCATACAAAAGTCCAGGGGATACTTGACTAACATGTTGTCCACATACACTGAGACAATCTGATTAATATATTTTCTTTGAGAGTTCACTATGGTTTCTTGGGTTTAACCATGTATTAGTCTGTTCTCACGCTGCTAATAAAAACATACCTGAAACCGGGTAATTTAAAAAGGAAAGAGATTTAATTGACTCACAGTTCCACATGGCTGGGGAGGCCTCACAATCCTGGCAGAAGGCGAACGACGAGCAAAGTCGGGATCTTACATGGTGCTAGGTAAGAGAGCATGTGCAGGGGAACTCTCCCTTTTTAAAACCATCACATCTTGTGAGAGTTATTCACTATCACGAGAACAGCACGGGAAACACCCGCCCCCATGACTCAATTACCTCCCACAGGATCACTCCCAAGACATGTGAGAATTATGGGAGCTACAATTCAAGATGAGATTTGGTTGGGGACACAACCAAACCACTTTAGCATACATAGTGACTATGCTTCCCCTCAGACTTGCAAAGTGAGAGAACTCTTACTGAAAGAAGGGACCCTTACCTTCAAAAGCAGTAAGTGCCACTTTTTCTATTCTATTGCGTGTAACCTAACATTTCCCCTGTTGAACAAGTTTCTACAAATCAACTGGTAAACCTTCGAGAATGGGCAGGGACACAATGAAAACATCAGCCTTTTTTTCAACGAATTACCTTCCATTAAGAGAATGAGGTGAAGATAAGGAAAATATGAAAAGGGTTTTAAGAAAGTGTAATGTTCTAAGAAAATTCAGAGTGAAACTATCAGGCTGGAGCTGGAGTAACAAGATGGCGGCGTCGGCAGAGGGACAGGGGTCCTTCCGGGCTGGAGCCACTGGCAGTGGTGGCAATGGTGGCAATGGTATCCCTGCCCTAGCTCACTGCACCCCGTTTTCCAGCCTGCACATTGCTGAGACAGCAAGGCAGTGGCGCCGCCCAGAAACAAGTGACCCAGCCTTGTAACTGCAAGAACTCCTTTACAAACTGAGTCTGGCAACAAGAAACCTGACTGAGCAGCGGTGATCAGGTTCCCCCTCAGTTAATTCTGGGCCGCGAATATGAGGGAGACCTCCGTGTTCCATGTCCCGTTTCCTGCCACCTTCCACCGTGGAGGAGCCCCAGAGACCTCCGTCCTTCTCTCAGAGGCATCTGGGCTTGGCCTCAGCCTCCATCTTCATCTCTCAGGATGGCAAGCAGCAGCGGATCCAAGGCCAAATTTATTGTTTCAGGGAAACATAAACTAGTAAGGAAGATCCGGTCTGGCTCCTTCTGGGACTTTTATCTGGCCATCAACATCACCAATGGCCAGGAAATGGCAGTGAAGCTAGAATCTCAAAAGACCAGGCATCCCCAGTTGCTGTAGGAAAGCAAACTCTGTAAGATTCTTCAAGGTAGGGTTGGCATCCCCCCCCCCACACGGTGGTAAGATCAGGAAAAAGACTGCAATGTACCAGTCATAGACTTTCTGGGACCTAGCCTCGAAGACCGCTTCAATTTCTCTTCAAGAAGGTTGACAATGAAAACTGTACATATGTTAGCTGACCAGACTATCAATAAAATTGAGTATGTGCATACAAACAGTTTTACACACAGAGACATTAAAACAGATAACTCCCTAAAGGGATTGGGCATCACTGTAGTGAGTTATTCTTTATTGATTCTGGTTTAGTCAAAAAATACAGCAACAGCAGGACAAGGCAACACATACTGTGCAGATAAGATAAAAACCTCGCTAGCAGTGCCTGATGTGCCAGCATCAATGCACATCTTGGTATTGAGCAGTTACAGAAATGACGTGGAATCCTTAGGCTGTTTTGATGTATTTTAATAGAACCGGCTTGCCATGGCAAGGACTAAGGTCCGCAACAAAGAAGCAAAAATATGAAAAGATTAGTGAAAAGAGGATGCCCACTCCTGTTGAAGTTTTATGTAAGGGGTTTCCTGCAGAATTTGCCATGTGCTGTAATTGCGGTAAATTTCCTGCAGAATTTGCCAACTGTAATCGCCGGCTACACTTTGAGGAAGTCCTGGATGAGGTGTATCTCAGACAGCTATTCCGCATTCTTTCTAGGACCCTGAACCACCAAAATGACTAAACGTTTTATTGGACAATGTTAAAGCTGAAAGTAGCCCAGCAGACCACCTCTTCCAGTGGGCAGGGTTAGCAGGCCCAAACCCCCACAGGTTTCTAAGCATGAGCTGAGGAACAGAAGAAGCAGAGCAGATGATCGGAGCTGCATTTTTTGCTGCTAGAAATTTTATTTCATATGTACACTAGCCAATGGTAGTTGCAACCATTTACTTGGTGTTAGGAACTTAATTTCAGTATGAACTGACTCTGGGCAGCACTGGTAATGCTGTATCCTGAATTGCAGCTGCTGTAATTGTGAATATTAACTGAGATAGTGAAATATGGTGTCGGGTTTTCTATTGCATATTTTTCTTTTTTCTTTTTTTTTTTAAATTTATTTATTATTATTATACTTTAAGTTGTAGGGTACATGTGCATAACGTGCAGGTTTGTTACATATGTATACTTGTGCCATGTTGGTGTGCTGCACCCATCAACTCGTCATTTACATCAGGTATAACTCCCAATGCAATCCCTCCCCCCTCCCCCCTCAACATGATAGGCCCCGGTGTGTGATGTTCCCCTTCCCGAGTCCAAGTGATCTCATTGTTCAGTTCCCACCTATGAGTGAGAACATGCGGTGTTTGGTTTTCTGTTCTTGTGATAGTTTGCTAAGAATGATGGTTTCCAGCTGCATCCATGTCCCTACAAAGGACACAAACTCATCCTTTTTTATGGCTGCATAGTATTCCATGGTGTATATGTGCCACATTTTCTTAATCCAATCTGTCACTGATGGTCATATTGCATATTTTTCAAGTGGAAAAATTAACTGAATGTTTGACTCACACAAATTAGTAGAGAAATAGGGCATATACCAATTTTTTTTGTTAAAACCTTTTTTTTTTAAACTATACTACTTTGAGATTTCATTTAAGAAGAATGAGATAAAGTCTTCAGCCACAGTTGTGACGGTTGTAAGTGCTCACAATTGTGCATTCTTAGCATTTTTCCATCCCTGGGGTTTGCAAGGTCTTCACTTAAAATATTCTTAAAATGGTTGTCCTGTTGTTTGAAAGCCAATTGATATGGTAGCCACCAAATATCCCATTGTTTGAGCCTATGAAAGACTCTGCCTGCTCACTTGTGCTAGAAATAACAGCATCCAAAGTGGAGATGTAAGAAAAACTGAGTGACTACTAGGTTATTCTTAGGACTCTGCATTAATTTTATAATGTTCTTTTTATTTAAAAAAGCATATTTGTCACAGAAATTTAGTTAACATCTTACAACTAAATATGTATGTATGTTGCTTAGATAAATGTAATCACTGTAAACATCTATATGATCTGGGATTTTGTTTTTATTTTGAAATGGGAACTTTTTTTGTTAACAAGTTCATTGAAAACTAAAAACTTTCTTTACAAAAAAAAAACCCTCCCACAAAGGGAGAAAGGTAATGGAGGACATTATCAGTGAAGTAACATTTAGACTGAGCCTTGCAGAATGGGTAGACTTGTATTAAGTAGAAATAGAGGAGAATAAAAAATATAAAAAAGCAGGACAGGTGCAAGGCACATTTGGGAAACAATGTAATTCACTTTGTTTGTAAGGGGGTAGGATGAGAGGGAAGTGGGATGGGTAAGTTATTTTTAGACCTGAGCATGGAAGGTCTTAAGTGCTAAAGTTGGTTTATCTCTATTTTGCCTTTTTTTAAATTAATTTTTTATTTCTATAGGTTATTGGGGAACAGGTGGTGTTTGGTTACATGTGTAAGTTCTTTAGTAATGATTTGTGAGATTTTAGTGCACCCATTACCTGAGCAGTATATACTCATTTTGTAGTCTTTTATCCTTCACCCCCTTCCCTTCTGAGTCCCCAAAATCCATTGTGTCTTTTTTTTTTTTTTTTTTTTTTTTTTTGAGATGGAGTCTTGCTCTGTGGCCCAGGCTGGAGTGCAGTGGCACCATCTTGGCTCACTGCAAGATCCGCCTCCTGGGTTCAAACCATTCTCCTGCCTCAGCCTGCTGAGTAGCTGGGACTACAGGTGCCGGCCACCATGCCCGGCTAATTTTTTTGTAATTTTTAATAGAGACGGGGTTTCACCATGTCAGCCAGGATGGTCTCAATCTCCTGACCTCATGATCTGCCTGCCTCGGCCTCCCAAAGTGCTGGGATTCATTGTGTCATTTTTATGCCTTTGCATCTTCACAGCTTAGCTCCCACTTATGAGTGAGAACATATGATATTTGATTTTCCATTCCTGAGTTACTTCACTTAGAAGAACAGTCTCTAATCTCTTCCAGCTTGCTGCAAATGCCATTAGTTCATTCCTTTTTATGACTGAGTAGTATTCCATCATATATAATAGTATTCCATCATATATATTATATATACTATATATATCACAGATATATATCTGTCACAGATATACTATATATATCACACTATATATATATATATCACACAGTTTCTTTATCCACTTGTTGATTCATGGGCATTTGGGTTGGTTCCACATTTTTGCAATTGCGAATTGTGTTGGTATAAACATGCATGTGCAAGTATCTTTTTCGTATAATTTACTTATTTTCCTCTGGGTAGATACCCAGTAGTGGGATTGCTGGATTAAATGGTAGTTCTACTTTTAGTTCTTTAAGGAATCTCCACACTGTTTTCCATAGTGGCTGTACTAGTTTACATTCCCACTAGCAGTGTAGAAGTGTTCCCTGGTCACCACATCCATGCCAACATCTACTGTTTTTGATTTTTTGATTATGGCCATTCTTGCAGGAGTAAGGTGGTATCGCATTGTGGTTTTGATTTGCATGTCCCTGATCATTAGTGATGTTGAGCATATTTTCACATGTTTGTTGGCCATTTGTGTATCTTCTTTTGAGAATTGTCTGTTCATGTGCTTAGCCCACTGTTGATGACATTGTTTGTTTTTTTCTTGCTAATGTATTTGGGTTTGTTGTAGATTCTGGATATTAGTTCTTTGTCAGATATATCCATTGTGAGGATTTTATCCCACTCTGTGGGTTGTCTGTTTACTCTGCTGACTGTTCCTTTTGCCGTGCTAGACAATGGACACTGCTGAAGCATTTTATTCATAAAAATAATTACAAATATTTTGTGTGTGTTCACTGTGTGCCAGTCATTGTACTAATTATTTTACATGCATTATTTTAGTCTCCAAACAACCATCTAAGGCAGGTGCTGTTATTATTTCCATTTTTTAGATGAGAAAATAAAAAGGTTGAATAATTGGTCATTTAGCTAGTAACTGGCAGAGCTGGCATTTGAACCCGGGTCTGTGATTTAGCAAGCTGTGCTAGGTAAGAGGTATATAAGGAGAAATAGGAGTCTTGGTTTAAAAGAAAATGAAACCAGATCTATCTAGATGGAAGTGTCCTGGTGGCAGTGGAAACTATGAGACAGGAGTTCAGGAAAACAGTAGGGCTCGAGTTTAGGAAGGCATTTTTTGTGGGGATGTTGGGTGAAGTTGTGGGAATAGATGACACTGTCCTGGGGAAATAGGGGCCAGAGATTAAAAGTGAAGACTCAGCCGGGTGCGGTGGCTCATGCCTGTAATCCCAGCACTTTGGGAGGCCGAGGCGGGCGGATCACGAAGTCAGGAGATCGAGACCATCCTGGCTAACACGGTGAAACTCCGTCTCTACTAAAAATACAAAAACATTAGCCGGGCGTAGTGGTGGGCGCCTGTAGTCTCAGCTATTCGGGAGGCTGAGGCAGGAGAATGGCGTGAACCCGGGAGGCGGAGGTTGCAGTGAGCCGAGATCACGCCACCGCACTCCAGCCTGGGCAACTGAGCAAGACCCTGGGCGACTGAGCAAGACTCTGTCTCAAAAAAAAAAAAAAAGAAAGAAAAAAAAAAAAGAAAAGTGAAGACTCAAAACAGGACGTTGGTGAATGGCTAAATTCAGGAGGAAGGAAAGGAAGGAGATGCCAGAAAAGGAGGGGAAATAATCAGAAAGGTACAGGGAGAAAAATAAAGTGCAGAAACTCCAAGCTGAGGGTTTCCAAGACTGAGCACTGAACGCTAAAAAGGACTGATGAAAATGTGAACTGAAGAAAAGCCATTTGACTTTTTTAAAATGGTGGGTGTTAATAGTAATGTTTGAAAATGTACTACAAGGGGGTGAGCTCAAGGTCAAGATCAAAGTTAGGTAATAAGGCTGATGATAAAGAGAAGTGACACTCAAGGAGTTATGGATTGCAACAATTGTTAGGGTTGTGCTCCTCCGTTTATTTCACAGAGCAGCCATGTTCACAGGATGAGGGGAAGAATCAGTGCCAAGTACAAGAAACACCCTTGAGAGAGAAGGGTATAATTCACAGGAGGGGACTGTGCAGTCTTATTGGTGATTTCATCAATAATTTTCTGTTAGAACTAAAAAATGCATCTCAATGTCAAGTATAAAAAGATGTCTGCAGGGATTAATCTTTTATATTAAGAGCTGAATGACCTGGTTTTGCAGCCAAAGACCTTTTTCAAGTTTCTGTCTCTACTGCTTGCTAGAGGAAACATCTTGGACAAAAGACTTAGTCATGGAAAGTTGTCCCAGTTTCTTCATCTATGAAATAGAAATAATAGTATCCACCCTACCCACAGGATTATTGTGAGGATAAAATAATTTTGTAAGTTAAAGGTATAGAGAGCCCAGTAAAGGTTAAATGTTATTTCTTTCAATGAGAACTCATAAGAATTGACTGATTCTTAGCCAGGCCTGGTGGTGCATGCCTGTAATTCCAGCCACTTGGGAGGCTGAGGCAGGAGAATTGCTTGAGCCTGGGAAGTGGAGGTTGCAATAAGCCAAGATCATGCCACTGCACTCTAGCTTGGGAGACAGAGTGAGACTCTGTCTCAATAGAAATAAAAAAAAAAGAAGAATTGACTGATACAATGAAAACCAGGTGACGAGCCCAATGGTCATCATAAATGATTATAACTTTAGGAGGCTAATGAGGGAGGATCACTTGAGGCTAGGAGTTTGAGACCAGCCTGAATAACATAGGAAGACCCTGTCTCTACAATAATAATAATAATAATAATAATAATAATTAGCTGGGCGTGGTGGCATACACTTGTAGTCCCCCAGTTGCTGTACGAAAGCTATAGTCCCAGCTACTTAAGAGGTTGATATGGGAGGATCACTTGAGCCCAGGAAGTGGGGGCTGCAATGAGCCGTGGTTATGCCACTGCATTCCAGCCTGGGCAACCAAGCAAGACTCTGTCTCAAAAAAGTATAATAATAAAAAAATAAAGAATTATAGCTGAGGCATGAATAGTTAAGAGTAATTAAAAATAACTGGGTGGTAGGCTTAGAGAACATTTCACTTTGTGAAAAACAGAAAAATTCTGCAACAATGGAATATAGTTTGAATTCTGAATCATGGACTAAAAGCTTTGCAGACCACACATGTGTGTATGTCAGAGACTCCAAACAAGCAAGTCATAGTCTGGGTACATGATAAAATCTCACAGGAAGCTTCCTCACATATTTCAGATCCATCTCAAATTCATATTCACAGATATAAGAGCTGAGAAAGGATGGTTTTGACAGGGCTGAACTGAGCTATGGTACGAGTAACATTCCCAGAAAGGCTCTTGGTTTGAATTTCCTTTAAAAGGAGATACAGCTGCAAAAATCTGTTTCACAAATGTGCTAACTATAAGCATTTTCCACAGTGTTTAATAAACTATGCAGATAAGAAAATATTATTGGCAAACACATTAATAAAATGCTCAAAATAATCAGATACTAAATGCTTGTAGCATGGCATGCAAATCACCAAAAATTAATGTGCTATGCTTCATATAAAATCTCCAGCAAGGCCAGATGTGGTGGCTCACGCCTATAATCCCAACACTCTGGGAGGCCGAGGTGAGAGAATTACTTGAGGCCAGGAGTTTGAGACTAGCCTGGCCAACATAGTGAGACCTCATCTCTACAAAAAAATTTAAAAATTAGTGGGACATGGTGGTGTACATCTGTGGTTCTAGCTACTTGGGAGTCTGAGGCGGGAGGATTGCTTGAGCCCAGTAGTTTGAGGTGCCTACACTCCAGCCTAAGCGACAGATACTTTATTTGTCTCTAAATAAAAAAATTAGTTAATTGAATCTCCAGTCAGTTGATATATCCAAATTCTTCCCATGGTAATTTTAAAAACTTTAGTCTTAGGAGAGTAAAAGACATAAAAACCTAGTCATGGGCATAAGACTTCTTATAAACAACTCAACCTAATGAGAAATAGACCCTTTATTTAAGTGTCATTTAAGTATCTATTTCTTCATTGATCTGTCAATTTATCAACTCATGTAACAATCATTTGCAGACACCTACTAAGTTGAGGTAGTATAAACTACAAATTCAAGAAGTTTGGTAAGGAAAATAAGGGAGATTCAGTGACAGCTTGAAGGGGAAGATTCTTTCAGGCCTGTGGGAACGGAGACATTATTGTGGACTTGAGGGAGTTAACGTGATAGTCCTCGTGTCTCCAGACACTCTCTCTCTGTTAGGAAAGCAAGATTTCTATCCCCAGAGTATGTATGTGTCATGTCTGGACTGCAGTGGCACAGAGCTGTGTTCAACGAGTGACTACCACTCTGCTGTGTGCCCTGGGACTCAGGGTTAAGTGATCAATCATTTCTACCTGGAAGGTAACCATGAGGACTAATGGAACCAGTGTGTACCAAGCGTCTGTGAAGTGTCTGGTCAATGGTTATCCATAAAGCTACTGTATGGCCACATGTAGGAAGAATACAGACGGTGGGGCAAATTTTTCCCACGTGTAACTCTCACAACAAAATAGCATTAAATACTTAATGTTTCTGGCTAAAGACCATTTCAAGACTTGCAGGACAAAAAAATAGGAAAAATATCTGACACTCAAATGGAGTTACAAAATTTAAAAAGCTGAATTCCCAAGCTTACAAAAATATGAAGCAAGACTGAAATTTCAAGACCGAGTTTAATATGGAAAAATATAAATATATTTGAGGACTTTCACAGAGCGGCCAGCATGAATCAACCAAGAAAACCATGGAAATAATTTGCCTGCCTGGAAATAGTCTGGAGTCAGCTGACACAGCCACACTCATGAGAGCCCTCTTATGCTTGTCATAAGGAGTAGAGGAATAATTTCAGAAATTACATTTAAAAGAGAATTATGGGGGAAGAAGATGCTCCCAGAGGAAATAAATAATCTGGATGTGAAGAGCAAATACAAATTTAACATGTTTTGAGCTTCTTGGAAACTATGCTAAGTCTAGGCATTGCTAGGATTTGGTAGGATTTAATCCCAAGCTTTCTGTTCTAAATTTTTGTTTTCTTTTTTACTCTCAAATAAATCACATGCTAGCACCAGCTGCAAAGTTACATATGTTGCATTAGAAGATCTTCCGTGAATACATAACTGCAAATTTCAGGATTCAGGGCCGTGTGAATCTAGGCTGGCTGCTTAACCAAAACTTAATTTAACTTTTTTTGCTTTTGAAACTTTTTTTGCTTTTTTTGAAAAAAAAAAAAAAAAAAAAAAAAGCTGTTTCAAGCAACCAGTTTCCAATCCACGTCAGCAACTGTGACATTTAATGAAACACCATGAGCATTTAGCATGAGAGCTCTGGACTCAGACGCCAGGGAGCTTTGCTAGAGAAGGGAGGACAAAGCAGGCATGATGTGGGGGCTTGTGTGGAACTCCAAGGCTCTATTTCCAGCTTCCATCAGAGAACTTCTGTTTTCATCTGGTTTTCAAGTTTGCTTTCCAAAAGGGATTTTGTTTAAGTAAAGGATACAGAAGTTTATAAAAGTTTGAAAACTCCTGGACTGTAGGATGTGCAGGCTCTTGCCAGATGGGACAGTGTAGGAGACTCTTCCAGGCTGACGTCTTATGCAACTTCCCGTCCAATCGCAGATGGTCAGGACGCTGCTTTCCTGAGTTAACCTATTAACTGACCCTTGTTTCCCAGGCCTCAGTAGAGCTAGGGGTGTAACCTCTTCACACTAACTAGATTCCCTCACAATCGAGTATATCTGCCACTCCTTGACTTTTAAGACATAGCCTATGTTCACCCTGTAATGTGAACAGCCCCTTTCACTATTTTCCTTGTCCATGCTGGAGTCACTACAGTGGCAATGTTCTTTGGTCTCTGCCCCACCCTCCCTCTGATGCCTGTGAGAAGGAGAGGATTTCCTTCTCGTGAGAACTTCTTCCTATTCCTCTTACCCTGTTGAAATTACGTTACTCCACTTAGATGAGGAAGTTGTGGTTAAATTATTAGAGAGGATACGATTTATTTCAAAACAATCCAAGATATATTGAAATATTGTTTATGAGTAAGATATCAGTCTTGGCGCAGCAACAAAACAGGAATCCATAAGGGGAGGAAAGTCTTGAAAAGCAAACCTGATACAATGGAAAAGGTGGGAGACACCATAAGGTGCTGGAGTGTTAAAACAGAGGCCAGGGTTTCTCCACTGTATGTTTCCAATAAATGCTTCCAAGGAAGGAGAGTGGGGCATGAGTGGAGGAGCTACAGAGATAGACCAACTTTTCTCACCAAGAATGCTACAGATTGGTAGTACCCAAGACAACTTAATGTGGAACGTAAGTATATGAATATACATCTTTCATTACAGAGCCATGTAGTTATTTTAATGGGCAGGAGATGCTAAATAAGATCTTTTGAATGGAGAAATGCATAAATATATGAATGAAGGCATACATGAAAGAATAAATAAATGCTGCCTAGCATCAAAGAGCAAAGATATACTCATATCAGGGGAAAAAAGTATGATTAAAAATAAGACCCCAGAGTCATGCTCAGTCTCTTTCCAACATTTTCATCATCTGGTACATTCGGACAGGTTTCAGAGAAGGATCCTATTTGTCCCATGATGATGATGGGCAAGGCCTACAGAGGGTGGGGAGTTATCTCATACTCCACCTGTGGATGAGGGGTCTTCTCAGGTAAGGCTCTTAAATCCTAGGCCTGAGTAAATTTTTTCAAATTTTATTTTAGACAGGGTCTCTCTCTGTTGCCTAGACTGGAGTGCAGTGGCACGATCACAGTTTACTGCAGCCTCAACCTCCCAGGCCCAAGTGATCCTCCCACCTCAGCCTCTTCAGTGGCTGAGACTCCAGGTGCATGCCTCTATGCTTGGCCAACTTTAAAAAATGTTTGTTTGTTTGTTTGTTTTTTATAGTGGTGGGGTTTCACCATGTTGCCCAGGCTGATCTTGAACTCCTGGGCTCAAGCGATTCCCCTGCCTCGGCCTCCCGAAATTCTGGGATTATAGGCTTGAGCCACCATGTCTGGCTCTGAGTAAAGATTAAGGGAAGCCGTGGTGCTATTGCAATAGGGTACCAGGCAGCTTAACAGAGGGAGAAGGGAACCTCAGAGAAACCCAAAGAGCCACCATAAAGTGAGTGCTGGAGGAGCTGAACTTCAGTCAGCACAGGTGATGAACAGCTATAAGGTGCGCAGTGTTAGTAATTCCACCCTCTGCCCGGGGAGCAAGGTATGTGGGGAAACCTGTAGCACTTTATGACCATCAGAATTAAGTCTTTTTTTAAAAGGTCATGGAGTATTCTTTGACCTGTGTATATAACAAGAGCCTTTCTCAAATCAGATAGAAATGAATTGGAGGAAACCACTGTTTACATGGCAGAGTGTGTCTCCTTCACACACGTCTTGTTTGAAGTTAATCATGACATTGCAACACCAGGTGATTCTAAGTGATCTGCTAGGAGTCACCATTTCTAATGATTGCTTAATCTATTCATAGCTAATCAAGAGGATGTTGTAAAACATGAGTCACATAGCCTCCGGCTTTCTAGAAAGGCAAGGACTCTATATATACAGAGGGAGCTTCCTAGCTGGGATATTGAAGCAGCAGGAAGCTGAGAAGTCATCACTTACCTTGGGCTGAGAAAGAAGACAAGGGCCAGTATGCACAGCTTTCCTCCACTGCTGCTGCTGCTGTTCTGGGGTGTGGTGTCTCACGGCTTCCCAGCGACTCTAGAAACACAAGAGCAAGATGTGGACTTAGTCCAGGTAAATGCTGCATTGCATCTGACAATAATGCAAATCTTTAGTTTGTATTTTTCTGCAGTAATATAATAGAGTTTTTTAAGGATGGATTTCCTATAAAGAGATTTTTTTCTTTGCTAGAAACAGCACCCTCCCCCAAAAACGTATCTAGCCATGCATAGGCTCTCCTTTTGCAGTTGGAGGTGAGAGTGAACTAAAGGAAGAGCATCCAAACCTCTCTCCACAAATTGTAGACTTGTAACAGTATGCAAATCTTGCTCTATAAAAGTTGCTCTGCTATGAAGTTCTTACTTCACAGTAATTAATAGTAGGAACATTTCTACTCTGAAATCTCATTTCTCACCAAAAATAAGGATAAAAGCAACTGCGAAATCTAAACACAAGCTTTAGAAGCAGTTCTCTGTTCTGGCTAAAACTTAACGCCATCAATTTTTAGAATAATGAGAAAGATTTTCCATGCAGTGTTTTGACAATTTTCTTTCTTCAGAAATACCTGGAAAAATACTACAACCTGAAGAATGATGGGAGACAAGTTGAAAAGCAGAGAAACAGTGGCCCAGTGGTTGAAAAATTGAAGCAAATGCAGGAATTCTTTGGGCTGAAAGTGACTGGGAAACCAGATGCTGAAACCCTGAAGGTGATGAAGCAGCCTAGATGTGGAGTGCCTGATGTGGCTCAGTTTGTCCTCACGGAGGGGAACCCTCGCTGGGAGCAAACGCATCTGACCTACAGGTAGGCAGATGGAGGGCCAGAGTGAGAGAGCTATTTCCCACGATAGTGGTAAGAAGTCATGTCCAATGTGTCTCTATCTTGTTTCATTCTAAGGATTGAAAATTACACGCCGGATTTGCCAAGAGCAGCTGTGGACCAGGCCATTGAGAAAGCCTTTCAACTCTGGAGTAATGTCACACCTCTGACATTCACCAAGGTCTCTGAGGGTCAAGCAGACATAATGATATCTTTTGTCAGGGGAGGTAAGTTCTTCTTGTAGAACCTTAACCTCACCTTGCCCTTAAATCTCATAGCTGTGCAGCTGGAATTGCTTGTTTAAGAGGAATGTTGATTTTATGGGCTCAAAGAGGGAAACTGCATCACATTTGATGGAAGTCTATTGGCCTCTTAACAAAGCTAATGCTTGCCCTGCTGGCTTAGCTTACATAAGAACCACAAGGAAACTTCACTGAATTCTGTTTCTTTCAGATCATCAGGACAATTCTCCCTTTGATGGCCCTGGAGGAAATCTTGCTCATGCTTTTCAACCAGGCCCAGGTATTGGGGGGGATGCTCATTTTGATGAAGATGAAAGGTGGACCAACAATTTCAGAGGTAAGTCAATCAAATTTGCCTCTCTCAATTCTCCCCCCTCCCTTTCATGTTTCATTGTAATATTGGTTGATTTAGTTGAAAGAATCATTCGTAGAAGTATATATTTTTCTATTACCACTCAGAAAATCAGTGATATATTTAGAAAAGTGAAAGATCTTTTCTGCCGGCTAACAACATCTTAACAGTGACAACTAGGCCACTCTAAAATTTTTATTAAGAAAATGTTGAAAACTTTGATGTTTTACTTGTGGGCATCAACATTAAATCCTTTTAATTAGAAGAAAACAGCAAAATGTAACAGTGGTCATAAACTTACGTGGAAATTAAAGAAAATGAAGGCTTTTTGTATTTTCCAAAATTTCCAGCAGTCAACATTTATCAGTTTTGTAAATAAGAAATATATTAAATGTTAGGCTGGGCGCAGTGGCTCATGCCTATAATCCCAGTGATTTGGGAGGCCGAGGCAGGAAGGTCACAAGGTCAGGAGTTTGAGACCAGTCTGACCAACATGGTAAAACCCCGTCTCTACTAAAAATATAAAAATTCGACAGTCATGGTGGCACATGCCTGTCATCTCAGCTATTCAGGAGGCTGAGGCAGGAGAATCACTTGAACTCAGGAGGAGGAGGTTGCAGTGAGCCGAGACTGCACCACTGCACTCTAGCCTGGGTGACAGAGCAAGAATCCATCTCAGAAAAAAAAAAGAAAAGAAAAGAAAAAGAAAAATATTTAAAGTTAATAGAACTTTATTGCTTCTCTGCAAAATAATACGTGTCATTTAATCATTGATAATATTGACTAATCCGTGGTGGGCTTTCAGTCAGCTGAATTTGTCTTTTAATTGTATCAGTGTAATCATAGAGTTTAGATTTTAACCTGTCTCTTCATTGTTAATAAACGCATGCCTTCTGCCTTCGGAAAAATATATACATACACATATTTCAAAAAGTCACTGATAAAATAGGAGCATTCTTCCTTGTAGTTGTAAATTATTTATTAGTTAAATGCCTCAAAACTGAATACATTTCAAATAATTACAAATGGATGTATTGGCCTTTTTAGAGTACAATTTATATCGTGTTGCGGCTCATGAACTCGGACATTCTCTTGGACTCGCTCATTCTACTGATATTGGGGCTTTGATGTATCCCAGCTACACCTTCAGTGGTGATGTTCAGCTAGCTCAGGATGACATTGATGGCATCCAAGCCATATATGGTGAGTATGGAGAAAAGCATTACCGACAAGGGCCTGGTGGTCTTTATACCTATTTCAAATAAAACAGTCATTAGCGATATCCTTGAAGAAGCTGTCTTCATTGTTTATGTGGTTTTCTAACACTAGGCAAAACTAACTGCAGGTATTTTGTTTTCCTTAGGAGGTTCCCAAAATCCTGTCCAGCCCACCGGCCCACAAACCCCAAAAGTGTGTGACAGTAAGCTAACCTTTGATGCTATAACGACGATTCGGGGAGAAGTGATGTTCTTTAAAGACAGGTAAGATGTCAGCTCTTCTTTGTGATCTGCATTTGTAATAATAACAACATTCACTACTATGGTTAACGATTATGCTTCACATGTTACTTATTTCACACTGATTTACATCTATAATTGTATGGTAGCAACTGCATGCATTTGTACAACATAATGTACTTGTAACAACTTTGTTTTTCTACATGTATTAGGTTATCTGATCCTCAGAAAATAGAGTTGATTTAGAAAATCAGTATGTATGGTCTTGTTTTACAGATCAGCAAAGTAAGTCAGAGAGAAGGAAAGAGATCTTTTGGGGGCATAGAGCTCATTGGTAGCAGAGCAGTTATTGGTCTTCTGTCCCCTACTTAGGTCTCTTTTCATTATGCGACTCTTTATCATGATAAGTATCATAGGACTTTCTTAGGAGAAAGTGGTCCTTTCCATAGCAACGTCTCCCTGATAAGGGTTGCATAGCCATCCTTTAATTATCTCCTGTGCCAGCCTGGAAAAATGGCCCTCCCAAAACCTATTTTCTTGAAGGGTCTCTGTTGCCCCCTGGAGGCCCAGAGAAGAAGAGATGGGACAGAGCCAATGCTGGGAAAGTCTCCAAGAACTTATGTAATCCCTCCTGGGACAGATAGGGGTAACATGGTGCTTCCCTCTTCAGAGAAGAATCCCAGTACTTCCTCTGCAGCATGTGGACTCAAAAAGGTTGGGGTCATCTCACATGCAAGGAGGAGGCCTGCTGTCTGTACCATAGTGATTCCTAAAGGATCAGGCAAAATAACACACTCTTTTGGTGTATTATTGCACACTGCATTTGGTGAATGATGTAGTCCACAGAAAGATCAACACATAGAAATTCAGGGTGGTCTGAAAGACTGGTTCTCTGCAGCCTTTCAAGTGCTGTGGCACTGTTTTACTACTCTGTAGTCGCATCTCTCCTAGAATTCCGGGCACTGGCTCATAATTCTTTCTGCCCACTCTTTAGTTTTTAAGTGTAAAAGATAAGGCTGGAGGTAAACTATACAGGATGTGGTTCAATGCTGGGACAAGTTAAGAAAACAGATGGTTTTAAAGGAAACCTCTCAGTACAGCAGGACACACTTATCAAACCAAATAGTACTAGATGGAACGGGACCAATTTGAGAATTGCCAGAATTGAAAGGACACAGAGATCATTTAAATGTCGCCACGTCGGGGAGACATGAAATGCTAGAGATAGAGATAGTAACTGATTTGCCTAAGGCATCACAGCCAGGCAGAGGCAGGATGGGACCTAGAAGTCAGGTTTCTGACAGCCAAAGCCATAGGCTTCCCTGTGGCCTAGAATCTGGAGCTCTTCTGTGTCAGCCCGCATGACAGTCCATGCTGTGCTGTTACCCTGGTCCCTATAAACTCTATAATCCACTTTGTGTAAGTACTACTAACCACGGGACAACAAAGGGAGTGGCTGCCAGACCTCAGTTTAAAAATCAACCTTAGCCTCTTACCAGCTGGGTGGCCTTAGACACCTCCCTTAGTCTCCCTGACCTCAATTTCTCATCCGCAAATACTCTCTTATAGTGTCCTTGTGATAAGGTCTGATGTAAGGACTGGGCCTGGTGTGTTGTAAGTAATCACTAAATATAGGATATTAGAGTCATGGTCCAGCTGGTAACGTGCACAGCCGATCCCTAGTGGCTCACCAAAGCTGACTGTTAAATTTTGAAGAATTTTGCATGTTAACTGTGAACCATAGCCATTATTAAAAATTAAATTATAGGCAAGGTGCAGTGGCTCACACTTGTAATTGCAGCACTTTGGGAGGCCGAGGTGGGGGAATCATTTGAGGTCAGGAGTTCAAGACCAGCCTGGCCAACACGGTGAAACCCTGTCTCTATTAAAAGTACAAAAATTAGCTGGGCGTGTTGGCCTGCACCTGTAATCCCAGCTACTCAGGGGGCTGAGGCAGGAGAATCCTTGAATCTGGGAGGCAGAGGTTGCAGTGAGCCAAGATTATACCACCGCACTCCAGCCTGGGCAACAGAGTGAGACTCTGTCTCAAAAAAGTAAATAAATAAAAAATAAATAGATAAAACTTAAATTATATAAACTAAATTACATTAAAAGGTAATAAAAATAATTAAAACATCTCTTTGTCATAATTTTACTGCATTTTTCTACTTGTTTATGTTCTTAAAGTTACTTGTGCCTATTTTATTTGTATGCTGTACAACGGTGCTCCACTGAGACTCGTGAAATTCATCATAATGGGAGTATTTCAACCTAGTGAAATCAGCAAATGCTATAAACCAACCCTCCTTTGGGGAGCTGAATGTTAAACATTTACCGGCACACCTCTAGTGCCAGCAACAAGAAGGAGCTGGAGCTGGATGTCTGCCAGAGATTACCAGAAATTAGATGGAAACTTTTCTTTCTTTTTTTCTAATCAGATTCTACATGCGCACAAATCCCTTCTACCAGGAAGTTGAGCTCAATTTCATCTCTGTTTTCTGGCCACAACTGCCAAAAGGGCTTCAAGCTGCTTACGAATTTGCCGACAGAGATGAAGTCCGGTTTTTCAAAGGTAATCCTTCTAATTATTTTTCACTGTTTTAATAAATCAATTTTTTATTCCCTTTGGGGCTGAGATATAAGGGTACTAGCTACATTCTCTCCAGGGACTTTTGAAAATCTCAGCTCACCAACCAAATCAATGGAAGTCCATCAACTTAACTAAACAGTGCATAGTGCATTTTGGAGTCATTTTAAACAAAAGGCAAATGACTGGAGAAAGAATGTTCTGGCCTTTTTAATGAATCTAGATTTACAAAAATGTTTTCTGCACGAACTACGTATTTAAAACCCCCTTCATATTCCTGGGAATACTCAAAGTAAAAATCGAGACTTGGGCCAATCCTACAGAGGATGGAATAGAAAGATTTTGTTGGTATGATTTCCTAGACTCTATTTCAGTACAAACTACCCTCTTGAGAAGGTGAGAGGCTCCCAGTAGGCAGTTAAGATAGGGGATGCCACAGCCCTGCTGTAAGAGTGTGGTCCTCAGACCAGCAGCATTGGCATCACCTGACAGTCTGTTACAAATTCAGAATCTCAGGTCCTGCTTCAGATCTTCTTTGATAGAATCTGAATTTTAACAAATTTCATGGGCAATTCATATGCACATCAAATTATGAGAAGTTCTGAATACTGTGAATTGATTGGGAGAAACTTCTTCGATTCTGTCAGAATGAAACACAATCCAATGATCAGCTCCTGGACTTTGAAGACACTGTGTCATGCACAAGTATTTTTACAAACATGTGTTTAGCATAGTACAATGAGTAAGACATTTGACTCAGCCATACACTCAAGGCAAAGAATTAAATGCAGGTCAGGTGGGCCAAACGCTTTGAAACAGAATTTCTAGCCTTTAAATTATGAAATTAAAGGGATGTTAGAGACAGAAAGTTTCACATTCCTCTTTCATGAGGGGTAAATAGCACGTGTGTACAATAAGAGAAATCTTGGCTTTAGTATATGAGACCAGCTTTATGTGATGAGGGGCTTACTGAGTATAAACACGGAAACTGGACACAGCATTAATTCAAGTATTTGGAACTGTCTTCTAGCCAAATGCAGTGATTTGAATCCAGGATTGCAAATCCTTATAGGTTGTGAGTCACTACAGCACTCTTCCCTTTATTATACAAATTGTTTGAACTTCCACAGTCCATGAGCAAACCTGGAGAAATGAAGTTTCTATCACCAAGGTGGCATAATTAACTCTTTAGTCATTTGAACATCTGACTTTTGAAAGAAGCCCCCAACCCCACAAATGAGTCATTCTCAAAGCTTGCTGCAGATTAGAATCAACTAAGAAGCTTCAAAAGATAGACACATTTAATTGGTCTGGGATAGGGTCCTGGCATCAGTATTTTCAAAAATCTCCCTAGATGATTCTAATCTGCAGCCAGGGCACTGCACTAGCATGTGAAACTAAGAACTTACCTAGAAATTAACTTACTGCCTAGTGAAGTCTTAGGCAAGTGTTTTCATCACTGTTTCTTGATTGGCAGGGAATAAGTACTGGGCTGTTCAGGGGCAGAATGTGCTACCCGGATACCCCAAGGACATCTATAGCTCCTTTGGCTTTCCTAGAACTGTGAAGCATATCGATGCTGCTCTTTCTGAGGAAAACACTGGAAAAACCTACTTCTTTGTTGCTAATAAATACTGGAGGTAAGTTTAAGTGCAGAGAATGTTAGGGCCTCAGTTCTTTCTACATAAAAAGTTCTAGAACACCCCATTTCAAAGTGAGTCTCAAACTGCCTTGGCCAGCATCCTTTTCTGCAAATGGCTGCTGCCAATCTATCATCTATTTAGTCTGTTGACCAATAGTCATCACACAATGCCTGTACTGGGAATCCAGAGAATGTAGGGGGATGAATTTTAAAAGGATGTAGAATTGAGGGCATTCATCTTAACAGAGACACTTTGGCCAAAAGTTACTTATCTTCCATAGTATGTTACCTCGATAGGACATAGCATAGAATCTACTGGAGAATTCGATGTTGGATTTCAGAGTGGCCTTAAAGGCCTTTTAGTTCACCCAGGATTCCACCTTACCCCATCTACTCCCCATTTCACGAATGATCTATTAAATGAAATATCCTGGTTAAATTCCTCATGGTATATTTTCTGTAATGATTTTGAGAGTGTACATGTTTAGCAAAAGGTCTGACACTCTTAACTCTTTTCTGACCAGGTATGATGAATATAAACGATCTATGGACCCAGGTTATCCCAAAATGATAGCACATGACTTTCCTGGAATTGGCAACAAAGTTGATGCAGTTTTCATGAAAGACGGTAAGCAAATATGCATGTATTTCCTCCATTTCATTGCCATAGCAATAGCATCATTATTGTTAGTTGGAACAACAAATGCCAAAAATATCTGCACTCACAAATGAATTGGTTTCTCAAGAATTCAAGTTAAACCTAGAAACTGCTTGTATAATGTAGTAAGTCTCTTTTGTTTTGTTTCTAGGATTTTTCTATTTCTTTCATGGAACAAGGCAATACAAATTTGATCCTAAAACGAAGAGAATTTTGACTCTCCAGAAAGCTAATAGCTGGTTCAACTGCAGAAAAAACTGAACATTACTAATTTGAATGGAAAATACATTATGTGAGTCCAAAGGAGGTGTTTTCCTGAAGAACTATTTTTTCAGTCATTTTTAACCTCTAGAATCACTGATACACAGAATATAATCTTATTTATACCTCATTTTGCATATTTTTTTTACAATATAGAATGTAGCCCTTTTTGTACTGATATAATTTAGTTCCACAAATGGTAGGTACGAGAAGTCAAGTTCGTGGCTTATGGATTCATATAAGCCAGAGTTGCAAAGATCTTTTCCAGAGTATACAACTCTGACCTTGATCCCAGAGAGCAGCTTCAGTGACAAACATACCTTTTCAAGACAGAAAGAGACAGGAGACATGAGTCTTCACTGGAGGAAAAGCAGCTCAAGAACACATGTGCAGTCACTAGTGTCACCCTGGATAGACAAGGGATAACTCTTCTTACACAAAATAAAGAGTTTCATGTTTGAAATAAAGTCAACCTTGTTTCTACTCTTTTATATACTTTCCATGATATTTATTAGTTATTTTCTGATGACACAGTCACACTTACAGAGACTGCTTTTCAAATTTGAAATGAGAAGTAGACAATATTAAAAAAAATTCATGTGGGAAATTAGGATATACAAAATTAGGATATACAAAAATCTCAAATATTCTCTATTCACATGGAATTTATACTACATAAACTGGGGTGAGGGAGGGGAATCCGTTTCCCTTGCCCCATGTATGGATTCCAAAAGCGGTTTTAGATAAAATCAGTGACATCATGGTAGAGCATTCTAGGCGTATGTCATTTTCTCTCTTCTGAACATATGGGAGGGTTCCATTTTCCCACAGTCCAACTGCTTGCAGAGTTGGGTGGTGGGCAGTGGGGCATCTGACTGCTTCTAACCAGTGGGTTGAGTGAAGAAGTGAAAAACATCATTTTCAGACTGGAACATTTAATTGCTGGTGGAAATTTCTCTAGTAGTCTACTCCTTCTGTCCTTCTGTGGTGGTTGTAGAAGTACATCATGAGAGAGTTGCCACAAGACAGAACAAGCTGAATTGCTGGAGATAACTGCTTTAAATAGTTACACAAACCTCAGTAGACTTTGCTTAAGTAGGAAATCAAATTTTAGGCTGGCCATGGTGGTTCACACCTATAATCCTAGTATTTTGAGTGGCTGAGATAGGAGGATTGCTTGAGCCTAGGAGTTCGAGACCAGCCTGGGCAACATAGTAAGGCTCCACCTCTACAAAAGAAATTTTGAAAATAGCTGGGTATAGTGGTACACACCTGTAGTCCCAGCTATTCAGAGGGCTGAGATGGGAGGATCACTTGAGCCCAGGAGTTGGAGGCTGCAGTGAGTCATAATCCCACCACTTTATTAGTCCGTTCTGACGTTGCTATACAGAATTACCTCAGACTGGGTAATTTATAAAGAAAATAAGTTTAATTGGCTCATAGTTTCACATGCTGTACAGGGAGCATGGCTGGGGAGGCCTCAGGAAACATAATCATGACAGAAGGTGAAAGAGAAGCCGTCATGTCCTACATGGCTGGAGCAAGAGGAAGACAGAGAGCAGGGGGAAGTGCTACACACTTTCAAACAACCAGATCTTGTGAGAACTCACTCACTATCACAAGAACAGCAAAGGGGAAATCCACTCCCATGATTCAATTACCTCCCACCAGGTCCCTCCTCCAACACTGAGGAATTACCATTCCGCACAAGATTTGCATAGGGACACAGAGACAAACCATATCACCACTGCACTCCAGCCTGGTCTACAGAGTGAGATTCTGTCTCTAAATATATATACAACTTTTATTTGCTAATATAATCTACTACAGAGTGAGATTCTGTCTCTAAACATATATACAACTTTTATTTGCTAATATATTATAATGTTATATTAATAATATTATTTGCTAAGTATAATATAAAATATAAGATTTTATATTTGGAAGTGATTGTCAAGATAATCACTAGTTTATGATGACTAATTTGGGAGGAAAGTTTATGTACACAGGAGTCTTGCAAGTAGCTTTACATAGGCAGAAGCAAGCTCTACAAAGGTAGAAGTAGTACCTCCCTCTTGCCAGAGGAGCAGAATCTACGCTTGCATGGAGAATTGATAAGGACCTCATTTGAGACAAAAACCTCACAAGATAATGCTTGCCCTCCTCCCAAATTGCTCTTGCCTCTGCTCATTATTTTCAGCAAATGACTAAGATCAGGTCTCAGCATAGCTCAGATCCTAGTCATGGTAGGAAATAGGTTACTAACCAAAAGACTTATTGGACCTGGGCATTAAGTATCATCAAAAATCAAAGAAACACATATGGGAGTAAATCTGAAAGGCATTGGATTAAGTTGGGGGATATAAGGCTGGAGAGGGAAGAATTTATTGACATAGATACACACATTCTTGACTTGGGATACAATTTTCTAGAAAGGAAACCAGGAGCTTGTCTAATACTCTGCTGACATGGATTCTCAAATCTTGGACACAATGATGTCCTATGGTATATGTGGTGGAGATGCCAGAATTTCTGTGGCATGATTTTGAGGAAGAAGGCAGAAGGCACAGAGAGATTTGAACCTTAAAATGAATCTATTACTTGAGAGTGAAGAACCCACCAGCGTACTCTGTTGCTGGGAAGGCCCAGAGGGCACGCCTTTCATTGGCTTTCATTGAAGCCATAAGGACCACACTAGTGAGGGTACACACTGGTGTCTGAGAGATATCTGGTGGTAGCTGTTCTCTGTGGGGTGGGTTAAGAGTATGAGGTGTTTCTGGGGAATTGGCCTCTCTAGTATCATTAAAGATGATGGGATAGCAGAATGGAAAAAGTGCGTACATACAGATGTATACATGTATACATGTACATACATACACATCCATATCCATATACATATATATACATATGTATGTATATATGCATATGTAAATATCTCCATTTATATACATATATATACTATATATACATATACATATGTATATATGAATCATACTTGTCATATCATATGTATGTACAAATAATACAAAACCCATGCCTAATATGTATAGGTATCATGAGTATACACAAATCATACAAAATATACATATATGTATGTGTATATGTGTGTGTGTGTGTGTGTGTGTGTGTATATATGTATGTGTATGTATGGAGAGAGAAATCCTCCTTCAGGGGGAACGTAGTCTCTCTCTCTCTCTCTCTCTCTCTCACACACACACACACACACACACACATATCTTAGTAACTGTGATGCCACTATATACCAAGGATCACATATATCTTTTAAATTATCCTCATAAAGGGACATAAGGCCATCCACCAGGGTAACTGTGCACTGGGGAAGAATAGTACTCAGATTTTGCAAGGACAGTTGGATACCAGATCTGAACTGACCTGGTATCACAGGTCCCAAAATGGTATAATGGCCTTCCAGTTTAGAAAGGAGGCATATGAGGGAAAGTGATAAATAGAGTTCTGACTCAAGGTCATCTCACAGTGGGCCCAATGGGCCCACAGACCATCTTGTGGTTGTTCCCTGACGTCTGGAACAAGATCTTTATGGTAGGAAGCACCAACTAGAAGCCCCTGAAACTGCTCCTCCTGAACTCTGGCCAAAATAGTAAACCAAAAGCAGCAAAACACCAATGTCACATCCTGGGAGGATTGCACAGACTGGTTACACCATCAGAGATTTAAAAGCAACAAGGAGGGTAATCCTCTCACAACCTCATTCAATTAATCATTGGAGCCCTTGCATACACCAAATACATCATGATGGTGGACTTACCTAGTTGGTAACTACCTGGCAGATGACTTACCTAGAGGGTAATTACCGTTACAGCTACTATTTCAGACAGTATTTATTTACTAGAGCAAATTAACACAGCCTCAAAAACATGATACAGGGTGATTCAAGAGGAGTGTTTAGAGATTTCCCCTATTGTCTTTGAGCCCAGAAATGCACTAGAAAGTAGGGGTTTGGCTTGTTTGGGTTTTGTTTGGCTCTAGCCTTCCAGTTTGAATCCTTTTGGAGAATTTGACCCCAAACACCAGTCTAAGGGGAAGTTGTAGCTTTTTTCCAGACGTATCCCATGTGTCTTAAGGAGGAAGTGTTCTGGCCAATGAATTGCAGTGCAAAGCTGCAAGATTTGCTCTGCCACTCAACTCTGTGTGATCTTGACCATTCTGAATCTTCATTTCCTTTCTGTGGTAAAGGGAAAATAATACTAACTTCCAGGTTTGTCGTAAAAATAGAAGAGATTAGATCACCTAGCACAGTGCCTGTCATGTTGAAAATATTCAACAAATGGTAATTTTCCTTTTCCTTCGCATATTCCCCTAAAGCCAGAAATTTTCTTCAGTGCTTCTTTCCTCCCCAACGAGGCTCTTCCCACCAGAAAAGTCCACTGCACCAAGGAATCAACCTAACACATTGTTAACTGTATTTCCTACACATTGGAAATACAGTAACCACATTCATTTGGGATTATTTTATGTGTTTAGGTATTGTTAAAATAATAATGGCCATTATAGGACACAACATAAAATTATGTTTTCTAATCTTCACAACACTGAAGTCATGAATCTGAGGTCTGTCTAACCCCTACTTTGATACTTTGCCTCCTTCGATTGATAGTATTTTCTTTTTTTTTTTTTTTTTTTTTTTTTTTTTTGAGACGGAGTCTCGCTCTGTCGCCCAGGCTGGAGTGCAGTGGCGCGCAAGCATAAGTGACCTGCAATGTTTGGCTAAACTATCAGAATAGAGAAAAAATGAACAAAAATCGAACAATAAACTGTGTTCCCATTGTAAAGCAGTCAAATTGGAACTAAAAGCGTGGGCAAGAGGTGAACTTTTCACTTGTTATGAGTCTGTATAAAAACCAGTAATTTCCAACAAAAGAAGAAGTTGCAAAATACTGAAGTCAGCATCACACCACTGTTGACCCAGCATTATATGTGTATGTGTACAACCTTAAAATCAGAGTTATTTGGGTGTTGAAAATTAATAGCTAACCGGTTTTCCCAAGAATTAGATAAACTGGAAGTGAAAAGCCATTACGCATTTCTCAGTCAGTTACTGAAATTGCAATGGATTGTAGACCTGCGTTCTGTCTGGATCACATCCGTGCAGCACAGCCCAAGAGGAGCTGCAAGTGACAGAACAGGTAAACATAGATCGAATGAAGCAGCTGTATCAGCAGGATGATCAGAGAGTTGGGAGAAAAGAACAGAAGCTAAGGAGATAAATTGAAGGCATGTTCAGGGGTGAGTTCAAGAATGAGAGATAAAGTGTCAAGACATAAAAGTAAAAAAGTTGGGGAAGAGCCAAAGTCCAAGCCAAGAGATTGTTTTAAAACTTTTATTATTACTATTATTTTAAACATATTTGGGGAGTACAAGTGCAGTTTTGTTACATACAGGGATATTTTGCATAGTGGTGAAGTCTGAGATTTAGTGCAGCCATCACTGGAATAGAAGACATTGTGCCCCCATTAGATAATTTCTCATCCCTCTTTTCCCTCCCACACTCCCACCCTCCCAAGTGTCCAGTGTGTATTATTCCACACAGTATATCCATGAGTACACATCATTTAGCTTCCACTTGTGAATCAGAACATGTGGTATTTGACTTTCTGTTTCTAAATTATTTCACATAAATAATGGCCTTCACTTCCATCCATGTTACCGTTAAAGACATTATGTCATTCTTTTTTATGGCTGCATAGTATTCCGAACAGCATGGGAATTTCTCAAAGACCAAAAAAATAGAACTACCATTCAACCCAGCAATCCCACTACTGTGGGATATATACCCAAAGGAAAAGAAACCATTATGTTGAAAGATACCTGCACTCATATGTTTATCACAGCACTATTCACAATAGCAAAGATATGGAATGAAGCCAAGAGGTTTCTGATAAATGTCCAAGTTGTAGTCTTGAAGATTTTTTCTGGCAGTTCTGAATAATCTCTTCCCACTTGTTAGCTTTTGATTGTGAGCTTTTTATTCAATTTTTCTAATCTCAACTTTGTTGGGTTGCTCTGAAGTTTAAAAATAACTCACATTTAAGAACTGGCATACAGTGGAACCTCAATACCAAGGGTTTCACCTTTCTTTAAGTATGAGCTGTGTATGCTTCCTTGCCTGACCCTATACATACTTCAGTAGGTTTAACAAGTAATTAATTATTTAAAGACAAACATAGGACTCACCTGCTCCAGGTCATTAATTTCTTCCAGGTGTCATGGTTTAATGCAGGACAAGTTTACATACTAACATCGTTTCTGTGAGGCACGTGCTACCCTATAGGCTCCCAATTATAGTTGTAGCTATTACTACAGTGTAAACTTTGACTGTATCATTACCACATAATAAAATCCATTAACAGGATGTGTCAACACTAATAAAGTTATGACTCAAGTGAAAATGGGCATCTCACAACTTGTCAAATCAGTGCCTAGGGGCATTGTCATAGATTTGTCAGGCCAACAAGCTTTGTCTGTTAAAGGTGTTGGAGTGAAATAAAAAGAGATTTGTTCCCCAGCATAAAGTATACATATTAACCCTGTGAGTGTGGTTACATCCACTCCATTTTACAGATGACAAAATAATGGCCTGAATTAATTATACACAGTCATGTGTGACTTAACAATGGGGGCGCATTCTAAGAAACAGGTCCTCAGGCAATTTCTCCATTGTGCAAACACCATGGATTAAACTTACACAAACCTCTATGGTACAGCCTACTACATGCCTAGATTATATGGTATAGCCTTTTAAAAATTTTTTGGGGAAATTGATCCTCCCATCTCAGCCTTCCAAGTAGCTGAGAGTAGAGGTGTCAGCCATCACGCCCAGCAAGCCTATTACTCCTAGGCTACAAACCTATACAGCATGAAATTCAACTGAATACTGGAGGCAATTGTAACATAATAATAAGTGTTAGTGTATCTACACATATTTTAACATAGATAAATACAATAAAAAGATGGTATTAAAGATAAAAAATGGTACAACTATATAGGGCACTAACCATGAATGAAGCTTGCCAAACTGGAAGTTGCTCTGAGTGAGTCAGTGAATGAGTGGTGAGTGAATCTGTACACTACGTAGACTTTATGAACATTGTATACCTAGACTACACTAAATTTATAAAAACATTTTTCTTTCTTCAATATAAATTAACCTTAGCTTACTGTAACATTTTTACTTTATAAACTTTTTAATTTTAACAAACTTTTTGACTCTTTTGTAATAACACTTATGTTAAAACACAAACATTTCAGAGGTGCAAAAATATTTTTTCTCAATATCCTTATTCTATAAGCTTTTTACTATCGTTAATTTTTTTTATTTTTTAAACTTTTTTGTTAAGAATGAAGACACAAAACACACATTAGCCCTGGCCTACACAGGATCAGGATCATCAATATCACTGTTTTCCACTTTCACATCATGTTCCACTAGAAGATCTTTCAGGGCAATAACACTGATGCAGCTGTCATCTCCTGTGGTAACAATGCCCGTATAGGGTGCTAACCATGGAATACCTTCTGAAGGACCTGCCTGAAGCTGTTTTACGGGTAATTTAAAAAAAAAAAAAAAAAAGAAGTACACTCTAAAATAAATGACAAAATGTATAGTAAATGAATAAACAGTCATTTATTACTATTATCAAGAATTATGTACTGTACACAATTGCATGTGCTAGACTTTTATATGGCAGCACAGTAGGCTTGTTTATACCAGCATCATCACAAACTCATGGGTAATACCTTGTACTCTGACATTATGATGGCTACAATGACAATAGCTGATGGGTGCTTATCAGCTCTGTATTAGTTTATTTTTGCACTTCTATCAAAAATACCTGAGACTGGGTAACTTATAAAGAAAAGAGGTTTAATTGGCTCACGGTTCTGCAGGCTGTATAGGAACCATGGTGGCACCTGCTTCTGGGGGGCCTCAGGAAACTTACAATCATGGTGGAAGGCAAAAGAGGAGCCTGCAGTTTACATGGCCAGAGCAGGAGGAAGAAAGAAAAGGGGGAGGTGCTACGCACTTTTAAACAACCAGATCTCATGATAACTCACTCACTCACTATCACAAGAACAGAACCGAAGGGATGGTGCTAAATGGGCATGAGAAATCCGCCCCCATGATCCAATCACCTCCCACCAGGCTTCACCTCCAACACTGGGGATGACCATTCGACTTGGGATTTGGGCACGGACACAGATCCAAACCATATCAAGCTCCATTATAATCATATGGGACCACCATCACATATGTGGTCCATTGTTGACTGAAACATTATGCAGTGCCTGACTGTTCTTGCTCGATGTCCAGTTGACTTCATTTGAGTCTGCTTATCTGTCCTTCTCCCTCTGATATTCAAGCCGATGTGCCCACACTGTAGAGCAAACTCTTTGGCAACAGTAAGCCACAAGTTGACTTGGCTGGCTCAGTGTATATCCCAGTTTCTCCCCAACTCTGGCTTGGAAGTCTCAGAGCCTCTTGGTTCCTAGAAGTCCCACCTGTCCAGGTTACCCTAAGTAGGGTGTGGATGGTGGGTGATACTGAAAAGATCATTCCTGCACACTTATTATTTTAATCTCTCATCACTTTGCAATTATATACTTCAGATATGGTAGAATTAATTTATCTTTAGCAAGAGAAAAATATAGTTCTTTACTACAAGAATTTCAGGGTTCTTTATACTAACAGGTTAATTTGACAAAACAGTTATTGCAGACTTACTGTGTTACTGTGTAAAAAGCACTTTATTTGACTGAGAAAACAAGAAAGAAAATACTATTCGTGGGCAGGGGTAGATCATTAGACATGTGAAAGAAATGGAGGATTTGAAATATTTTCCTATTACAGATCTCAATCCATCTCCTCCTTTGTACCTTAAGAGGAGGAAGAAAGGATGAAAAGAATTTTTTAAAGCAAAGAAGAGGAGGAAGGTAGAAGGACCATTTTGGTCTAACGTGCAATTTAATTTTTTCCATTTAACAAGTTTTATGGAGCAGTTACTTTGAACATAATTATACACTGGGAAATGGAGAATGAGTGAACACCAAAGGTTCACTCTTTGGATTCTTTTCTCTACATGCTCCATGTCCTTCTCACAATACCCCTACTCTATGGCCAATAAATCCATCCGAAAATCAGTAACAGCTGTTGTAAACAAGAACTCAAGAAGTGAAATATTTGTTTTAATATCTTTGTAGATAGCAGTTCCCACAGTTAGACCACAACTATATTTGGAATTTGTTTCCATTGACCTACTTAATTCTTACCTGCTTATATTTAAGTTTAAAACATAGTCTTATTAAAAGAAAATTGCACTGATTTTAAAATGTCTAAACATTTGGCATTTTACCAACCTTATCAGTTCTCTTTAGGTAAATACACAGACATGAATTACCTAGTCAATTCTTTCTTGTCTTTACAAACACAGAAATCATTTCCTGGGGATTAATCATTCTTTCGAGCTTAGAAGGTTGAAGGAAAATACCAATGTAGGCTGTATCACCATTACATTAAAAGTTTGTGAGCATTCAGACTTAAAAAACATATGCATGAATCATGCTGTTGGTGACCTAAGCATTGTCTCTGTATAAAAGAAAGGACACTAGGGGGTAGAGCTAGAAGCCCAGTAGACAGAGAAGATAAGGACAGTGAGAATGATGCATCTTGCATTCCTCGTGCTGTTGTGTCTGCCAGTCTGCTCTGCCTATCCTCTGAGTGGGGCAGCAAAACAGGAGGACTCCAACAGGGATCTTGCCCAGGTAATTAATGGTGGCATCTAATGCAGCTACTGGCCAGCCCAGTGTGTCTACTTCACCTTCCAACGCAAAGCAGGATGATTAGACTAGAGATCACTTTGTTAGAAAACTGTAGCACCACAGAATAATTAGCAGGCTGGAGGTGGAAATTATTTTTAAGTTAACAGAGAAGAAAAGAAAGTTTCAGAAAGGGCATATAATTACTCAAGGTTACAATAAAATAGTAGCAGTATATTTGTGGCTAAGTGAAAAGAACACATGGAGAATATATGAAACTCCTCTGGCTTTAGAATTTCTTTAGTTAAAATTATTGGGGAGGGGGAGCATGCTAAGTCTGATCTTTAAATCACAACAGGTAACAGTTTTTATATTTTTACTTGTCATATTTGGACAAAAGAGTTTACTGCACTTCAGTCTTAAACCAAGTCTATAATAACAATGTAAGTGGAAAAGGTTAGTATTCTAACTTTTCACAAAACTATGTTAAAAGAGGGTTTCTTTAAAAACAAACAAAAGTAATGCTAGACCTGAATTTCCAATCCCAAATTCCTTACTTGACTAGCAAACTAACACTGCAATAAAATTTAAAAATTTGTATGAAATGGGGAGTCTTAATGAAAAAAATCAAATTAAATGTGTGATCGACTTTTGTTTTAAGAAACTAGAGGAAAATTAAGATGCATTATAAAGGTTGGGTAAGTGATGGAAAATCGTACAAAATGACTTAAAAATTATACTCATTATTCCATTAGCAATACCTAGAAAACTACTACAACCTCAAAACAGATGTGAAACAGTTTAGAAGAAAGGAGAGTAATCTCATTGTTAAAAAAATCCAACAAATGCAGAAGTTCCTTGGGTTGGCAGCAACAGGGAAGCTGGACTCTGACACTCTGGAGGTGATGCGCAAGCCCAGGTGTGGAGTTCCTGACGTTGGTCACTTCCACACCTTTCCTGGCATCCCGAAGTGGAGGAAAACCCACCTTACATACAGGTAATAGTTCCGAGTAGTTTTCACATAATATTGAAACTTTATAAGTTACTTGTCATATTTGGATAAGTAACACAAAGTTTTCTTTAACAATTTTTCATAATGGCAGGACAAAATAATATCCTCTTCAATTTTTCTCCTCCAGGATTGTGAATTATACATCAGATTTGCCAGGAGATGCTGTTGATTCTGCCATTGAGAAAGCTGTGAAAGTCTGGGAAGAGGTGACTCCACTCACTTTCTCCAGGCTGTATGAAGGAGAGGCTGATATAATGATCTCTTTTGCTGTTAAAGGTAATCAAATAAAGCATCCATTTATCTGGTGTATTAATCTGTTTAGACTGCTAGAGCCAGATACCTGGGACTGTGTAATTTATAAACAACAGAAACTTATTGCTCACAATCCTGGAGGCTGGGAAGTCCAAGATTAAGGTGTCAGCAGATTTGGTGTCTGATGAGAACCTATTCTTCATAGATGGTACCTTCTGTGTCCTCACACAATAGAAAGGGCCAGGAGGTTCCCTCAAGCCTCTTTCATAAAAGCACTAATCTCATTCATGAGGGCAGAGCACCTATGACCTAATCACTTCCTAAAGACCTAACCTCTTAATACTATATCACAGTGAATATGGAGTTTCAACATATGAATTTGCAGTAGACACCAGCATTCAGACTATAGCATCTACTGTTGTTTTATTGGAACAGGGTAAAAATAAATTCTGAACCCTTATATTTCCATTAATTTTTTTTCCCTATCAGAACATGGAGACTTTTACTCTTTTGATGGCTCAGGACACAGCTTGGCTCATGCCTATCCACCTGGACCTGGGCTTTATGGAGATATCCACTTTGATGATGATGAACACTGGACAGAAGATGCATCAGGTGGGTTGTAAACCTCTCAGGAACATTTCAGGAATAATGTCTGATCCTACCCAAAAATAATTGGATTATCTAGAATGAGAAATAAATGGAATATACTAGTAACTGAATTTTTTTATTGCCTGAGCTTTAAACAGAAGTACTGTTTGTTTCAATCATTATTGAAGAATTTTATAAAATGTCTGTATTTTCATGTTTGCCCCCACCAAGTACAATATTGTAAAAGCCATTCAGACTTATCTCCACAACTCAGGATCTTGTAGGGGTTTGAGGATCAGCATAATTAATGTTTTTCATCACTTTAATGGCCAATGATTAGGGTAGAATGAATTCCATTAAATCAGTTTCAATCCTAAAATTTGCCCTTAAGTTTTCTTTCTTTCTTCTCATTGGCCTCCTTTTTACTTAAAAGTAGAGATCAGGAGAAAATGCCAGGAACTGAAAAAAACACTGTTAGATCATCTTTTTAAATAAACATGTCACTATCTCTAGCTTAGATGGGGTTTTTTCCCCCCTAAATGGGCTTTGAAACACTTTACATCTAAACATAATGACAAAAATTAACTGTATGCTATTTAATTTTTAAAATGGCTTCTAAAGTTTAGAAACACACTGTTGAAACAATCACTATTTCTGAGAGTGCCTGGGATTTTTAATGTAAATGCAAAGAACATCTTTCCTGAGTACAAGACTCAGGAGGCTGAGGCACGAGAATCGCTTGAACCCAGGAGATGGAGGCTGCAGTGAACCGAGATTGCACCACTGTCCTCCAACCTGGGCAACTCTGTCTCACAAGACTGAAATCTGTGTTGCATGAAATGATTGCCTTTTATTTGAACAATTGTTCTTTTCTGCACAATTCTTGGAGCCTTGGTCAAATATCTACTACTAAATTCAATAAAACTCTTTTTATGATATGTTTTTAAAAGCTGAATCTAGCTGTGCTTGTGCTGCAGAAAACTGTTGTTGGGCATGTTTCTGTTTTAAACTAAAGATTGTACACATCCAATGGCACTTATTACTGGGAAGATTTTTGACAATCAAAAATTATTTTATTATGGCTGAGCACCGGTGGCTGATGCCTGTAATCCCAGCATTTTGGGAGGCCAAGGTGAGTGAATCACTTGAGGCCAGGAGTTCGAGACTAGCCTAGCCAACATGGTGAAACCCTATCTCTAAAATATAAAAATTAGCTGGGCATAGTGGTACGTGCCTGTAATCTCAGCTACTCAGGAGGCTGAGGCATGAGAATCGCTTGAACCCGTACTCCAGCCTGGGCAACAGAGTGAGATTCTGTCTCAAAAAAAACAGTTACTTGAGTATGATGAAGAGGAGGAAGAGCAAATCAGACTAAACTCCACAAGAAATAACTACAGTCTTGTGGCCTAAAAGTTTGGGGAGCAACATAAATGTTATATGATTAATTTTAACCGAGGTTGCAACTGGCACATGTTCCTAAATTTGAACAATGACTTTTTACTTTTAGACAACGAAGAGTTATATTTATTGACATGGATATTAGTCTTGTCCTTTCAAAAAAAAAATCTTTGGAAATAATGCTTCTCATTTGTCAATATAGGAAAAGTGTCTTAGTTTTCCTGACCAAGGAGGGATCTAGGGAGCGATACGGTGAAAAACTGTCTTATATATTGACTTAAAGTCAACCTTGAAAAACACATTAATTTCTATAAAGTATGGAATATGCCAATCAATGAACCAATCCACAAATACTGAAAAGACCATGTGGTTTCAAGGATGGCCTGCACAGCTGGCATATGTTCTGTATGTGTATTTACGGAATAAATAGCTGGTGGATTCTGAACATTTATGGTTGTCATACAGGCACCAATTTATTCCTCGTTGCTGCTCATGAACTTGGCCACTCCCTGGGGCTCTTTCACTCAGCCAACACTGAAGCTTTGATGTACCCACTCTACAACTCATTCACAGAGCTGACCCGGTTCCGCCTTTCACAAGATGATGTGAATGGCATTCAGTCTCTCTATGGTGAGTGACGCTGGAAAAATTAGGCATTGTAGCTCTGCAACCACAGTCCTCAAGAAAGCTTTCCAATGCTACCTAAAGTATTTCTGACTTAGCTTGAAGCACTTTGAGAATGTTTGAAAGGCATACAAATTGACAGATGCATCACATTTTTTAAATGTTTGCATCCCCAAATCTGTCTCCTTTAGGACCTCCCCCTGCCTCTACTGAGGAACCCCTGGTGCCCACGAAATCCGTCCCTTCAGGATCTAGGACGCCAGCCAAGTGCGACCCTGCTTTGTCCTTCGATGCCATCAGCACTCTGAGGGGAGAATATCTGTTCTTTAAAGACAGGTCAGACCAGAAAATTATATTTTTCTGTCTATTCTTTTGATGTACAGTGCTTAGAAAGGAAAACAGAAATTTGATAGAGGTTTTTTAAAAAAACTTTTATTTTAGGTTCAGGGCTACATGTGCAGGTTTGTTATATAGGTAAATTCGTGTCATGGGGGTTTGTTGTACAGATAATTTTGTCATCCCAGTGCTAAACCTAGTACCCGGTAGTTACTTTTTCTGCTTGACAGAGATTTTTTTAAATACAAAATTTTCTCTATATTTTAAAATCATTCAGATCTAGTTCTTGTTGAATTTTTAACATCCTGTTAGAATTGTCCAGGTCATTTTTTACACTTACAAGGGAAGATTCTAGACTGTAAGCTTGATTAAGGCAGGGAGTTATATCTGTTTTGTTCATTTTTTAAAATATAAATCATGGAACTTCTTCAGAAAGCACTGGTGAATCCTTAGAAACAGGGTGATATCTTTCCCTTTGCTAAAAATTGCTACTACTTAAATTAATTACTTTTGGAAAAAAGTGATATATGCTTATGGCACAATATTTAGACACTGCCAAAAGATACAGAGTTAAACAATCTCTCTCTAGTCTTTGGTCTACAGTCCCCCAGCTCCCTTCACATGTGTAACCACTGCTACCAATTTCCTTTATCTCTTTACAGAAATGTTCTATTCATATACAAGCATCAATACGCACATAATATTTTTTAAAATATTAGGACATAATATACACACTGTTTATGGACTTTCAGAGTGGAAGCAAGCTAAATAATTTTATTGGAACCAGTCACAAGTCCTGCCATCAATTTTATTACCCTGGAATCACATGCAGGAGGATGGTTTAATATAGACTTCTATGAATGCGTGAATTAGCATGGATTTTTTTTTAAAAGAATACTTTTTTTCACATAGCTAAAGGAGAAAGACAATTGCAAGTAATTTTATGTATTACAGATATTTTTGGCGAAGATCCCACTGGAACTCTGAACCTGAATTTCATTTGATTTCTACATTTTGGCCCTCTCTCCCGTCATATTTGGATGCTGCATATGAAGTTAATAGCAGGGATACTGTTTTTATTTTTAAAGGTGAGTACTATATAAGAATTTTCAACTTGCTGGAATAAATCCTATTGTGAAAATTTTATCGACATGAGTTTTCTCCATTATATTAAAGTTTAGATTACTGCAAGACCTTGTGCTAACACTTAAATAAAATTTGTGCAAAGAACATTATAAACTTTATTTTAGAGACCTCTTAAGTGAATAGGTGGTATTCCATATTCATGGATAAAAAAATGCAATATAGTAAAAATGTCAATTTATCTATAGATACAAGACATTTTCATTTCAAATGCCAAAAGATTTTTCATGGAACTTGACAAATTAGTTTTACAATTTATACGGCAGCAAAGACCAAGAATAGCCAGGAGGCTCCTGGTGAACCCATCTTATTAGATAAGGAGAAAAGCCCTGTGTTATAAAACTTTAATCAGTAAGATGTAGTATCAGTTCAGGGAGAGATAAATTAACTAATGGAGCTATTCAGGTATGGCGGCTTCTTTATCAGATTTTTAAACTACGGTTTCAATTTGTTTTATTGGTAATATGCTATTTGAGTTTCTATTACTTCTTGAGTCAGTTTTGTTAACATGTTTTTCTAAAAGTTTGCCAATTTTGTCTGTTTTCAAATCCATCAGTAAAAAGTTTTTGGAAAATTATTTTGTTGTAATTTGAATTATTGCTGAAGTTTTGTTCTCTTTTTCATTCCCAATACTGAACCCTTTTGCCTTTCTCTTTTTCTCTTCATTAATCTCATAATATATGTAATAATGTTATTGATCTTTTCAAAGGACTGACTTGTGGCTTTATTTATCCTCTATATTATATTTTGATTTCCCATTTAACTAATTTCTGTTCATATCCTTATTGTTGCCTTAAGTTTTGTTTACTTTTAATTGATCCTGTTATTATTGTTATAGCTTAAGTTTGATACTTACCTTATTAACTTGTAACTTTTTTCTTTTCTAATATAAGCATTTATACCTATAAATAACCATTTCTTCTTTTTTATTCAGCAAATTTTGATATGCAGTATTTTCATTTTGTTCAATTTTAATTCTTTAATTTCTCATCTTTATTTTTCCCCTAGACTTATAGGTGATATTGGAATATTTTTAAATGTCAAGCTTTATGAAGATTTTTAAAATGTTTATTTCTGGCAATCTCACTTTTGTGAAGATTAAATGAATGTGAAATTGCAATAGAAATTGTAAAGAATTATAACTCTAACATATTATTATCCAGTAATGTATCTCACATTTACATATCACTTGCACTGTGTCAGACACTATGCTCATTAGTGGAGGTCAGGACTGAAAAGGGCTCATATTCTAGAAGGAGCAGCAGAGATGAAGCCATAGGCAGCCTACGTATGACAAGTGCTGGTACTGAGAGAAGGAAGGGTGCCATGGGAGCATCTGACTCATATCCAGGGCTCAGCAAAGATCCCTTAGAGGAGGTGATGTTAGGATGGGTCTTGAAGTTCTCTTTTGCTGTGCAGAGATCGGCTGGGTGTACAGGAAGTAGAAAGATCTCTAAGAAAGAAGAAATTGTTTTTGCCAAGTAAGAGCATATCTGGAACTGCTCAGACACATAAAAGTCATTCAGTTCAGATGAAGCAAGAGAGATAAACAACAGATGGGCATTTTAGATTAGTGAATCTGGCAGTAGTGTGAAGAAGGAATTCAGGCTTGGGGTCCTGGAGAGTGATGTAACAAAGTAAAGGCAGAGAGATGGATGGGATTTTGTTGTCCTAACTCACTAGACTTTGAATGAATTCCAATAGTGTTCAGAAGAAGCACAGATTTGAATTGGTGACTGTGAAATACCTCAAAGGAAGTGTACAATAAGCAATGATCTATTGGTATGAAACTTACGAGAGAGAGGTCTAGGTGAGAAATTCAGGTTAAAAAGTCACCAGCAATTATAAGAAATAACTAAAACTGATCTATAAATAAACTATAACTTATAGATACAAATATATAAGCCACAGAAAGGGCAATGAATCAGAGTTATCTACTCATTTATTCATTCTTTCACTCATTCATTCAGGGAGTATTTATTAAAGACTGGCTGTGAACTGGGCATTATTAGGTTGGAATTAAAACCAAGACTTCCTCTTTACCACAACAATGCACTATAATCATTTTTAAAATCAACGGCTTCATGTAAAATTTATTGGATTTGTTTTTTCAACAGGAAATGAGTTCTGGGCCATCAGAGGAAATGAGGTACAAGCGGGTTACCCAAGAGGTATCCATACCCTGGGTTTTCCTCCAACCATAAGGAAAATTGATGCAGCTGTTTCTGACAAGGAAAAGAAGAAAACATACTTCTTTGTAGAGGACAAATACTGGAGGTGAGATGCAAGAGAAATGACTTGCTATGAAGCCTGTTTAAGAAAATTATTTTCTTTCTTTAAGGATATTTCCCTACCCCCATGCTCTAACTTTCTCTAACTTCAAAATTTGTGATTATGAAGAAGACAGTTTATTGTTCTACTTCCTGGATACAAAGGGCTCTCAGAGCGGTGATCACTGGGCCATATACTCAGACACCAAAGGACATCAGGAGAGGCCAGCTGAGGTCCAAAGACATTCCCTTCTTATCCCGTTTCCAGTCACCATGTGGCTGCCATAGGAAGCCCAGGTGTGGCAGGCTTTGGAGACAAGATCTACAGGGTCCCAGTGTGACTGAGAACCAGAGGTTTAGTTTTAGCTAAGTGATTTAATTCATTTTGCATTTTATGTCTACACAGTCTTTATGTATTTGTGGTAGACACATAGAAATTTGGGGTCTGTGTGTCCAGGCTTAGAAAATTTACCTCAGACATATGTATGGAACCTCTGTAAAATGACAGAATGTTCCTGTTTCTGGGAAAGTATTGTTTTATGTGTTAAACTTGTAAGCCCAGGAAAGTAACCTATTCTTGTAGCTCTAAAAATGTTTAACACTTTTTTACACAACTTAAAAGTTTGTCTAGGATTCCACACTGGAAAATTAACATCACATTATACTATTGTGTGTAATGGGACTACTATGCAACATTGAACTGTATTTCTTTCATTTGGCTTAGATTTGATGAAAATAGCCAGTCCATGGAGGAAGGCTTCCCTAGACTAATAGCTGATGACTTTCCAGGAGTTGAGCCTAAGGTCGATGCGGTATTACAGGCATTTGGTAAGAAGACCCTTATTTCATTGTCAATGCAGGAATCTCCAGGCATTTTTATGATTTCAAAATGAAGTGCAGAATCAAAACAGTTTTTAAATCATTCAGTCTGATATCTTTTTTACTCCAAATTCCTGAAAATCTTAACTTTCCAATTTATGCAAAGTGGGTTTAAATTTTGTGTGTGTGTGTGTGTGTGTGTGTGTGTGTGTGTGTGGTTTTTTTTTTTTTCCTGAATAGCTTCCAAGTCTCTGTTTCATACCCACACATAAAATCAAAGGATACTTTCTCACACAGAAGCCATTATCTTTCAGGTCACTATGTTGGTATAAAAATACAATCTATGTGCGCCAAGTTTACTAATGGCTGGTTGTCATTCTATTCTATCCCATCCTGTTGTCCCTTTCCTTCTATCCCATCCCAGGGGAGCCTTGTCTGGGCTTCTGTTGCAGTCTGCAATTTCCTACATTAGTCATTTGTAAAAAAAATAGTAGCCCTCCCATATGCTCAAAATAGGTAAAATGTGATTCATGGTAATGGGTAAATAGGAAAGCAAAACTTGTTCTTGATTACTCTGAAGGAATTTTGGAGGGAGCTGCCAGTGCTTGACAATCCAGTGCTCATGAGGCTGATGATCCTGTTACTAAAATGACTTAACCATGATGGATGCAAAGCAGGAAATGGACCTCTGGCTCATTTATCATTTGTCTGATTCTCTTGGGTCTAGTTGTCTCCTAAGCTGTAATTTAGGACCTAGCAGAAGAGGAGAGGTTGGAAAGAAAGGAAAACAAGATTTTAAAATATTATAGAATGTTATATATTTAGAACCAGTATAACATAATGTTTTAGAGCACTTCCTTTGGAGTCAGATGAGATGGAGTCCTCCCTCCATCCTTCCTTACAGATGCTACCTTGTTAAAATTACAAAACCGTCCTAATTTTTAGTTTTGTTCTCATTAATAACACATTACACTTTTTTGTAAGCGTAATTGAGCTAAACATGTAAAGCACTTAGCTCAGTGCCTGGCATAGAGTAATCACTTAATAAATGCCATCCATTATTAACTTGTACTTAATCTAAGTCACATATGTTGCAAAATGACATATTTGAAGATGTCTCATCATTTTCCTTCTCTATGTTTACAGGATTTTTCTATTTCTTCAGTGGATCATCACAGTTTGAGTTTGACCCCAATGCCAGGATGGTGACACGCATACTGAAGAGTAACAGCTGGTTACATTGCTAGACAAGATAGGGGGAAAACTGATATGGGTGTTTTAAATAAATCTAATAATTATTCATCTAATGAATTATGAGCCAAAATGATTAATTTTTCCTGCATGTTCTATGGTTAAAGAAAAGGAGCCTTGCAGACATCTGTATGTGTCATGAAGAATGTTTCTGGAATTCTTCATTTGCTTTTGAATTACGTTCAACAGAATTAAGAAATACTCATGTGCAATAGGTGAGAGAATGTATTTCCATAGATGTTTTATTACTTCTTCAATAAAAAGTTTTATTTTGGGCCTGTTCCTTACTTTCTAGAACAATTCATGTTCAATACCCTGACCACACTGGGGTCTGATTATTTGACAGATACTCTGCCAGTAGATGTGGTAGGATCACACACTATAAAGGAGCCATGTGGCTGTCACATACCCTCTCCTATTCTCTGCACCAACAGGATCTTTCTTTTTCATCTCACAGATATTGTAAGCGTTCCTTACACACCTAACAAAGAAGGTAAATCAACAGTTGTCCTGTATCTAGGAAGGATCAAAGCAGAATGGAGAAATGGAACTCTAGAATGTTAGAGCCTGGGAACCTGGCGTATTATTTAATAGACTTTACAATTTTACAGGTGGGGAAATAAAACTAGTTTGGAGTCCACTCACCTCTCGTTTTAACCCAAATCTTTCTTTATTGGGATTCCTTTCCTGCTCTGCAGACTAAATTTCTCATCTCACCCTCACCCTCACCCTCCTGTTAGAATATTCTCTTGCTGCCATTTTGTATGTGG
Organism: Macaca thibetana thibetana; assembly: GCF_024542745.1. Lineage (NCBI taxonomy): Eukaryota > Metazoa > Chordata > Mammalia > Primates > Cercopithecidae > Macaca > Macaca thibetana. The sequence goes on along the minus strand of NC_065591.1, from coordinate 94,718,510 downwards.
AAGCCCCTGGGTGATAAGAGAGCATGTGCACATGTGGTAATTTTCTACTCAGCAATAGATATCTAATATGTTGGGTGATTACCTTATTTGGAGCCTCAGCTACATAGCAATTATCTAGATGATTCAGGCCAAAATCCATTTCTGCTAAAGAAAGTCTGGAGGCAGAAATATCCCACCTGCTTTTGGAGCTCATAACTGGCAATGATACCCCTGACATAGAGAGACACATGACTGTGTCTAGGATGGGCTTCAAGCCAAAATTTTGAAGTAGAAATGAATAGCCATTAATGCTTTCACTTTATTTGGGGTATCTTTCTCTTATCTTTCTGTATTTTACTCACCACTTTTTCCAGGCACCAAGCAGCACTAGAACACAGAATTTGCAGTCATTAATAAAATAATGCATGATAATAAGTTTAGAGTGTGTGAGTTATAAATGTTCCTTTCTTGCTATTGACTAACATTAGGACATACGGTAAATATGCATGTTTTAAGAGACAGAGTAGTAGAGTTAGAGCAAAACACACACACAGAAAGACAGGCAGAAGAACAAAGAGAGACAGAGAGGAGGGAAAGGGTGACACAATGGTGATAAGACAAGTGTAGGGATGAACATGTGAACTGTATTTGAATTGCAGGAAGGTGATTCAGGTATGAGAAGGCCGAGAAGCAAAAATCTGATCAGTGGAGGGAGGAGGAGCAAAGGGAATGAAGAAGGAAAGGGTTAAGGTAATAAAATGTAAGACTGCATTAGGAAATTCCACTGGGACTGGCCACCTAAGGGGCAGTCTGGAGATCAAGGAGGGGAGAGTAAACTGGAGACCAGTTTCATGCTAAGCCCTGGGGTATAGCAGACAACCTTGCAGGCAGGCCTTCATGCCTTAAGGACCAGGAGCAGAGAGTTCAAACCGGTCCACCTAACCACTCTCTATCTAAGTGGGGAAGGGAGTGCTTGCATGAAGTGGGTTTTGGGAGGCTGAATGGCAGTTCCTCCTCCACTCCATCATTCATTGATTAATCCACTCATTTAACAGATACCCACTGAATATCTACTGTGTAGTAGGCAACATATGTATAGTAGGCATATGCCCCCAATGTTGAGAGATTAGGGGGCTTCCAAGAGTAGTAGGCATCTATATGGAGAGCCAAAGAGCAAGAACTTAAGAGGTAAGAAGGAGGGAGGTGGTCCAGGCAGAGAGAGATAAAAATATTGGAGAGTGTCAGTTACTTCTATGGCCCAAAGCAGTGCTTCTCAAGCCATCTGTAGTGAAGGACCAGTTCCTTACATTTCCAGTTCACCATGGATACTTTTGTAAAATATAGTGAAAGGGAATTACTATGAAAATGAGATGACAAAGACATTTTTAAATGTTCAGTTTTTAAATTATTAGACTAGATCCAATAGACATTAAATTACTTTATCAAATTGTTGTGAAAGCATGCTTGATTGCTGAGCTTATCACACACCAATTACAATTCATGAATCATCCCTGATTCACAGACCACACTTTAAAGAGCACTTGCCTATAGCATACAGGAAAAAGAGAAAAATTACAGTCTAGAGGATTCTGGATGAAACAGACAAGGAAAAGAAGAATCAGTGAGATGTTACCAGAAGCTCTTTCTGGGTGTAGGTAGCATTCAGACTGCAGAAACCTGTGGCCAGAGAGTCATCATGCATCTGGCTGAATTGTAACCACTGAATTCTCACCACACCCAGTGTCTAACACTAGTTAATTAGGTAGAAAGTGGGACACAATCAGTGAAACAGAAGATTTTAGAGGAAGCTGAAGAAGGAATTAGGGATTATCAACTTCCCCTTCCCACTCCAGCCTCAAAGTTTTGTTAGTTAGTTTATAAGAATCCTCCGACTCTGGCCATTTTCATGATATTGATTCTTCCTATTTATGGATTCAATGCCATCCCCGTCAAGCTACCAATGACTTTCTTCACAGAATTGGAAAAACTACTTTAAAGTTCATATGGAACCAAAAAAGAACCCACATTGCCAAGACAATCCTAAGTCAAAAGAACAAAGCTGGAGGCATCATGCTACCTGACTTCAAACTATACTACAAGCCTACAGTAACCAAAACTGCATGGTACGGGAACCAAAACAGAGATATAGACCAATGCCACAGAACAGAGCCCTCAGAAATAATACCACACAACTACAACTATCTGATCTTTGACAAACTTGACAAAAACAAGAAATGGGGAAAGGATTCCTTATTTAATAAATGGTGCTGGGAAAACTGGCTAGCTATATGTAGAAAGCTGAAACTGGATCCCTTCCTTACACCTTACACAAAAATTAATTCAACATGGATTAAAGACTTAACTGTTAGACATAAAACCATAAAAACCCTGCAAGAAAACCTAGGCAATACCATTCAGGACATAGGTATGGGCAGGGACTTCATGTCTAAAACACCAAAAGCAATGGCAACAAAAGCCAAAATTGACAAATGGGATCTAATTAAACTAATGAGCTTCTGTACAGCAAAAGAAACTACCATCAGAGTGAGCAGGCAACCTACAGAATGGGAGAAAATTTTCGCAATCTGCTCATCTGACAAAGGGCTAATATTCAGAATCTACAAAGAACTCAAACAAACTTACAAGGAAAAACAAAAACCCCATCAAAAAGTGGGCAAAGGATATGAACAGACATTTCTCAAAAGAAGACATTTATACAGCCCACAGACACATGAAAAAATGCTCATCATCACTGGCCATCAGAGAAACGCAAATCAAAACCACAATGAGATACCATCTCACACCATTTAGAATGGCAATCTTTAAAAAGTCAGGAAACAACAGGTGCTGGAGAGGATGTGGAGAAATAGGAATACTTTTACACTGTTGGTGGGACTGTAAACTCGTTCAACCATTGTGGAAGACAGTGTGGCAATTCCTCAAGGATCTAGAACTAGAAATACCATTTGACCTAGTCTTCTCATTACTGGGTATATACCCAAATGATTATAAATCATGCTGCTATAAAGACACATCCACACATATGTTTGTTGGGGCACTATTCACAATAGCAAAGACTGGGAACCAACTCAAATGCCCATCAATGATAAACTGGATTAAGAAAATGTGGCACATATACACCATGGAATACTATGCAGCCATAAAAAGAGGATTAGTTCATGTCCTTTGTAGGGACATGGATGAAGCTGGAAACCATCATTCTCAGCAAACTATCACAAGGACAAAAAACCAAACACTGCATGTTCTCACTCATAGTTGGGAATTGAACAATGAGAACACTTGGACACAGGAAGGGGAACATCACACACTGGGGCCTGTCGTGGGGTGGGGAGTGGGGGGGATAGCATTGGGAGATATACCTAATGTAAATGACGAGTTAATGGTACAGCACACCAACATGACACATGTATATATATATGTGACAAACCTGCACGTTTTAACATATGGGTCACAGAGCTTCACAAACATGGCCAAACTCTTACAGAGCGTATATTCTCCAGAGGGAGATGGAGAAGTAAGCAGTCTATGTGATACACTACCAAGCATGATGGCCACAATGGGGGAAGCACACAGAGCTGTGGGATCACCAAGGAGGGGCTCCGCCCCCAATGCTGAGAGATGAGGGGGCTTCCAAGAGTAGTAGGCATCTATGTGGAGAGCCAAACGGCAAGAACTTAAGTGGTAAAGTATTAAAAAAAAAAAAAAATCCTCTGACTCTGTAAAATAAACACCCCTTCCAATTCAATGGTTTCTGGCTAAAAGGTAGGGAGAAACAACAACAAAAAACAAGCAACCAAGCAAATAAACAACAACAAAACCTTCCACAACAGCAAAAACATCCATCTGCGTCTGCTTGCCTGGCTACTGCCTTGTTTCTCAGGACTGGCTGCAGAACTTTTCTTTGCTGAGATGCACTCTCTGGCCCTTCTGAGCTGCGTTGCATGTACTTCCTGTACATTTCCAAGATACACTGCAATCACAGCAGTTACCACTCTTTATTTAACTATCCCCTCAAATTCATCCTACATTGGACTGCAACTTCCTTTGGTTATTTTCCACTGTAATTCAGAGATTGATACATGGTAGCTACTCCGTAAATCTCTGTTTGTTAAATTAAAGCATGCATAGCTCCCCTGAACTAGGAAGAAAGTAACGTCAATTTTAGAATGTGAAGAATGAGTTTTAGTTGACAGGCATCTGGAGATGTCTGGAGAGGAAGGGCATTCCAAGGGAAGTAAGCCACATACACAATGGCATGGAGATGTTAAAGAATATGTTTGAGGGATCTCAAGGGAACATCTGAGAGAGTCAAAGAAAGGGAGTCACATTAATTTATGTTTTAGAGAAAATATATGAAGTATCAACTTTCTATGTGATTGAGTATAAAATTAATGAAACATTTCAGTAAATGAAACAATAGAGTAAAATTTCTTCCCAAAGTTTGTAAGTCACTGTTTTTCATTTAGTCACTCATTTAGCACATTTACTCATTTAATAATCATTTCATTGCACCCATCAAATCTTTTTTTGAAGTAGGAAACATAAATAAGAAATAAATTGCCCACTCACTTAGCTAAGTAACACACGTTACCACTACATGTGTAGTATATTTTCTCAGCAGCAATAAAATAGGAAGGAAAAATTACTTCATCAATTAAACAAGCACGCACTAAAGAAATGCTCTGGTTTCTTTTCTCTCTCTCTCTTTTTTTTTTTTTTTTTTTTGGCAACTGAGTCTCACTCTGTCACCCAGGCTGGAATGCAGTGGCGCGATCTTGGCTCACTGCAAGCTCCGCCTTCCAGGTTCAAGCAATTCTCATGCCTCAGCTTTCCAAGTAGCTGGTCCACCACCACACCCAGCTTATATATATGTATATATATATACAGACACATATACATATATATATATATATATATTTTTTTTTTTTTTAGTAGAGACGGGGTTTCCCCATGTTGGCCAGGCTAGTCTCGAACTCCTGGCCTGAATCGATCCTCCCACCTAGGCCACCCAAAGTGCTGGGATTACAGGCGAGAGTCACTGCTCCCAGCCTGCTTGGTTTCTTAAGGATTAAATCAAAGGAGGTAGCTGAAGATACATACAACCTTCTTAATCCCTGCAAAGTCAGTAGGAAATCCAACTCTTTAACTTCTTCCCTAAAACAAGGACATGGTGAATCACAGACCTACTTATATTTAGAAGCAGATTTATATTTATGCATACTAGTAAGACCTTCCCAGCCAAATTAATGGAATGTCACTGCATCACCATTAGCTGCAACTAAAAGGTGACAAACGCATGGTAAGTGAATTTAGAGTGTAAGCTATCTCGCTTGGAAATTTGCCACCTCCACAATTGTTCTTAAAATCATATTTGGCTCACAGATATGATGATGGCGATGATAACAATGATGATTATACAATGATGCAATACCTGGTAACACAGCTGCTTCTTGAGCAATGCTCTCAAATCTCTAAAGCAGATGATTCAACTTGGTTTCTTATAGAGATTCAGCAGACGTTATTTGTTTTATCCTTGCTTTATTTAACTGCACAGCAACAATTTCCTCAAGAGTCATTTCCTGTGGTGAGTTTAAATCCCCCTAAAATGAACTAACCCTGTCCCTTGAATCATAGTCACATTGTTTTGCTTTCTAAGAAATAAAACAACTAAGAATTTCAAGATCTCAGTTTCCTCATTTGCAGTGTAAGGGAGTTTAATTAGGTTTTGTGCTTTGTTTATTTGTTTTACCATTACAGAACAGTGGTCCATATTTTGGGGGTATATGTGATATTTTGACATATGGATACCATGTGTAATGTTTATACCAGGGCAATTGGGACATTCATCACTCCAAACATTCACCCCTTCTTTATGTTCTGAACATTCTAATTCTTCTCTTCTAGCTACTTTGAACTATACCACGAATTATAATCACAGTCATCCTACTGTACTATCAAAAACTAGATCTTATTCCTTCTATCTAACTGTATATTTACACCCACTATAATAAAAACCTTTTTTTTGGAGGGGGACAGAGTCTCACTCTGTCACCCAGGCTGGAGTGCAGTGGCACGATCTTGGCTCACTGCAAGCTCCACCTCCTGGCTTCAGCCATTCACCTGCCTCAGCCTCCCAAGTAGCTGGGACTGACTACAGGTTCCCGCCACCACGCACGGCTAATTTGTTTTTGTGTTTTTTAGTAGAGATGGGATTTCACCATATTAGCCAGGATGGTCTCGATCTCCTGACCTCATGATCCGCCTGCCTCAGCCTCCCAAAGTGCTGGGATTACAGGCGTGAGCCACCACACCCGGTCATAATTGTACATTTTTAAAAGTATCTTTTAACTCTAAGAAAAAAAATAGCAATCATGAAATACTCTGTAACAAATACCGAAGTAGATAGATGTTATATGTATAATTTTGTTTAATTCTTCTGAAAACCATTTTGGTATTGGGGGGAATTTTATTACTATTATTATAAATTTCCAGTCAAGAGAACTGAACTAACTTGAGTCTTCATACCCAGTTAGGAGTAGGGTTGGATTGCCAATCTCTACCCGCTAACTCTCTATCTACCTCATACCCAAAATCATACCTTCAAGTTCTGTCTCCCATTCAACATTCCATAAGCCCATGATTACACAATTTTTCAGAATTTTCAGGGCAGCAATTTAGAATGCCAGTCATTTGGGGTTTGTATCATGCTGTCTTATATTTTTCATAGCTTTCTTTATATTCTTTCTTTTAGAGTAAGAAGTCTCTGTTCTCCAGCCAGTGACCCAAGCATTACCTTATGTACAATAGTGATGTACTCCAACACATGATGGATAAGAACACATTCTTATCAATAGTGTAGTATACAACAGTGTATAGACCTCCAACACATGATGGATAAGAACACATTCTCCCCTCTTACACACCAAGGACATGGGCTGCATTTCTCTGAGTATCTCTGTTTACCATTTATTCCATATAATACCTGATCACAGTGTAAGTTTTTGAAGTCACAGAAATAATGATTATTGCTGTATTAGCGCAACTTATAAAACACATGTCTATAACAATATATGTCTACCCTGTAAAAAAAAAATTTCATACATAAAGACAGATAGTCAAGCATAAGGCAAAATATGAGAAGTCCTTTAAGAAAGCTACAAAATACCACAGAATTCCAATAAGTTAAATAATATGATATTTGGCAGAAAACAAAATCCAATCCATGTTAGATTCATTGATATGAAATGAAATTCTTAGTGTAGTAGGCTTAGACTTGGAAATAGAAAGCAACAGCTCTAATTCTAGTGCTCTTCACTAGATGCATGATCTGGAACAAATGATGGAAGGCCCATGTCTCTAAGTTTCCTCATTTGACGAGCGAGGGGTTTCTATTAGATTGGTGATTTTTAAACTTGCTCCATTCTTCCACGATATTTGGGGGTTATGTTAGAGGGGACATAGAGAGAAGTAGTAGGATGAAGGTGAGTCTCTAGAGTTCAGTGCTTCTACTTTAAGCACTACTATTGTGCTTTGCTTTTTTTATCTGTTTGCAAATTTGATCTGTTTGCTGGACATACACACAGATTGCTGTTTCAGTAAAGCATTCGGTATTTGACATAATTGTTGTCAAGCACTATACTGAATAACCACCAGTTTTCTTATTGTATGAGTCTTCATGAAGATGACGTCACGTGTAATTTCTTGCTCAATCCCAGTGATCACAATGGTGATTTCCTGAGTTTATCAGGAGTGCCCCTTTCCTGTTTCTAAGGCTACTGAGTCAACTAGGGGATCCCTGGCAGGAAGCACCAGGAGCACTGAGGTGATGACTTCTCTACAGCTAGTGCATGAGCCCTGTGGTAGTCAGGGAGTTCCAGCCTCATTTTGGCTGGGAAAAGATGACCTATATTCCATTTGTCCTAGAAAATGCCTCCTTTTCTGATTTCCCTTGCCTCTGCAAGCATCAGAAGTCCTTTGGGAAAGAGAGAATTTGGCTTTTCCTGAGAAATTCATTCACTTCTCCTTTTCTGTTTGCTTTCATGCAATACTCCATTTAGATGGGGAAGTTGTGATTAAATATTAAATTGAGAAGGGAGAATGTGTTCTTATCCATCATGTGTTGCGAGTTCGTACACACATCTCTGTTGTACATAAGGTCACTGTCTTCTGTGTAATTGCAGCACCTTGTATGAGACTCTTACAGCACAAACTAAAGATTCCATGCATGAATAATTTACTGGCCTATTTTTCCTTTCTCCAGCCTAAGTGACTGGAAATATTAAGAAAATATTTGTTGAACGGAGGAAGACATACATGAATGGATAAATAAATGTAGCCTACTCCCCTGGATTAAATGTGTTCAAGCATTCATGGGGAAAATGTTACTAAATGTAGTAAAGAAAAAAATCTGGCTGCTCTATTGAAGAGGAACAAGCTCTGAGACTTCATGAAAAGAAGGAGAGAGGGAGACCCTGGTGTCCCTGCTAATCCCAGCCTTCCAATCTTCTCCACCAAAGCACCAGACCTGTGATGAAGCCAGAACATCTGGGGTGTTCTAGCCCCAGTAACAATCTGACTGCAGCCACAAAAGAGATTCCAAACAACCAGTCAAACTGTTCAGTTGAGATCCAGCCATAGAATCCTGACAGATAGTTAATTGTTACTGTTTTGAGGCACTAAATCTGCAGTGGTTTGTTATAAGCTAAATATACACAGGAGAGGCAACCAAGTAAGCAAACAACAAATAATATCCCACAAGGTAGAAGGCTAAATAGGATAGATACCATGTTAGAATCCACGTGGAAAAGCTTTCCCACCACTTCTGGGAAAATGAAGCTCATCCTTAACAGAAAGAATGGCAGAGAGCTTTATTATGGCACACACACACACACACACACACACACACACACACACACAGAGAGAGAGAGAAAAAACAATGGAAAAAACCAATTGGGTCACTTAGGGCAACAGAATTCATTTTTCGTTCAGATCTATTAGTATCAGTTACCACTTGCAGCTAGTCAAAAAGAGGGAAAATCCTGGCCAACATGGTGAAACCCCGTCTCTACTAAAAATACAAAAATTAGCTGGGCGTGGTGGTGCACGCCTATAGTCCCAGTTACTCAGGAGGCTGAGGCAGGAGAATCACTTGAACCAGGAGGCAGAGGTTGCAGTGAGCCAAGATTGCACCACTGCACTCCAGCCTAGGGGACACAGTGAGACTCTGTCTAAAAAATAAAAATAAAAAATTTAAAAACCAGTTTAAATAAGTGAAGAATCTTGAAACAGACTAGCATAAGGTGTGTATCTTGCCAATAAGGAGGATTTTTAAATATACGAAGTTTCAAACTGCCTTTCTATGAGGTGGTAACTTCTATTTGTGCAGAGATACTCTGGCTTCATGATGTAAGATGAATTGACATTCCGGAGTAACTAAATGAACAAATACAGAATCCTTTGTCTGGTGTCAGCCTAGTCAAAAGCTCAGAAGTGTCTTCTGTAGAAGGTGTCCATCCCCCTCCCACCGCTGCAGTCCTGCAGGGTGCCCACCACACTCACACCTGTGCAGCTTGAGAAGTGACCCGGTTATACTACGAAGAAAGGTCTTACTCAAGTGCACCTTACTTTGGAATAAAACTCCCCATCTACTTCTTGTGAAGTAAATGTCTGGAGGAAATTCTGTCTAGTATCTACTGGACTCCAGGCAAATCTTTTCATGGCAGATTTTTTGTTGACAGGCAGTAAGTACTGGGTCGTTCAGGGGGATCAGTTGCTGAGTGGATACCCCAGGGATATCTACAGTTCCTTTGGCTTCCCTGAAAGGGTGAAGAAAATTGATGCTGCCATTTATGAGGAGGATACTGGACAAACACACTTCTTTGTTGCCAGTGAGTATTGGAGGTAAAGACATACCCTCAGAAATCTTGGGAAATCAGATCGCTCTGGTGGAAGGAGAGTTGCCTTTTAAAATTGTTCTCGAATTGCACTGAAATTTTCCTTTTTTCTGAAAACGAATGCAGCCAGGCCCAGAGCCATTCAGTCCTCTACCTGTTATCACACTGCTGCCTAGCAAGGCAAGGAACTTGTTGGCTTGCATTTGAAAAGGAGATAAAGAGCAGAACACACGAAAGGAACTAGAGGCATCCAAAAAGGAGAAAATGAAGGATTTCTCCTTGATAGGACAGAACATAGAGCCCAAGAGAAAATTTGAATCAGATTTTTATGGTTGATCATATCGTAGAGTTTTTCTAGTTTGCCCCACTCTTCCTTCCAATTAAAATTTCTTAATAGTTTCATGCCAACAATGTACCCACCCATAATTTTGAAAAGCAGCCATTGGGGTTTTGCAAAATTGAGGTGCAGATACTACCTATCTCTCAGATTTGTTGTAAGAATTAAATGAATTTTCATATAAAAAGCACTTAGGACAGTGATGGCTACATGGAAAGTTCTACGTGAAAATTAAGTGTTATTTATTGTTTTTATATTAATCACAGTGTGATATTTTTAATTATTTTGATTACCCGGTATGACGAAGATATGCAGTCCATGGATGCAGGTTATCCCAAAATCCTTGATGACTTCTCTGGAATTAGTAGTCTCATAAATTGAGCTGTTTTGAAAAATGAAAGTAAAGACCATCCAATTTCCTCATTTTGCTATCCTAAAAATTAAATATTTAGTGTTACATAGATAAGATAGTAAACTGTGTACACAAAAATATGATATTTTCAAAAGTTAATGTGGAAAATCATTATCTAGTTTCCTAGTAGGATTATTGCATTACATTTTATGTCCAGGTTTTTTCCATTTCTTTTGTAGAAGAAGGCAGTATGAATTTGATCCTAAAATGAAGTGAATTTTGACTCTTCTGAAGACTAACAGCTGGTTCAAGTGCAGAAATAACTGATGGCTGACTATCACAAAACAGAAAGGAAAAAGTATTTTTAATGAGCCCAAAATATGTGCTTTTCTGAGGAACCAGGTATTTTAGTATTTTATTTTAGTCTCCTGGTAGCACAAGGCAGAGACATATAAATACAATCTTATTTAACCTCCATCTGAACATATTCTATATTAACTAGAATGTATTGCTTCATGAACTTGTACAATTTAGCTTTAAGCAAGTACTAAGGGATGTCAATCAAGGTCATCCGGTCATCCTCAGGTTTTCACAGAAAAAAGCTTTTTACTAGAGTCCAAGACTCTGACTTTAACCTGAGCAGTTGCACATATGGCATGCATATCTCAATCCACCCAAGGTGATAACAGCCCTCTGCTTCAACAAAGAAAAACAGCATAAACCTGCATCATCCTTTTATGTACATGGCAACACTGTCACATATTAAAGAAAACAGATACTTAAACTTAGTATAAAAAATAAGGTGCCCGGGCACAGTGGCTCACGCCCGTAATCCCAGCACTTTGGGAAGCTGAGGTAGGTGGATCACTTGAGGTCAGGAGTTCAAGACCAGCCTGGCCAACATGGTGAAACCCCATCTCTACTAAAAAAAAAAAATACACAAATTAGCCAGGTGTGGTAGTGGGCACCTGTGATCCCAGCTACTTGGGAGGCTGAGTCATGAGAATTGCTTGAACCCAGGAGGCAGAGGTTGCAGTGAGCTGAGATCACACCACTGCACTCCAGCCTGGGCGATAGAGCAAGACTCAGCATCAAAAAAAAAAAAAAAAAAAGGTAAATTTTATCAACATATAATATGAATACAGACCAGGTATATATCATAAGTATACAGCTTATGACTCTTCACAACACAACCAAGTAATCAGCACACAAAAGAAAATTACCAGTATCCCCAAAGCCCTTCTCCAGGTACTAACATTTCTGAGGGTAACCACTATCCTAACTTCTAATATCATAGGTTTATCTCTTTTAGTATTATAATAAATGGAATTATACATTACATATCTTTGTATCTGACTTCTTTCACTCATCATAGTGTTTATGAGATTCATCAATATATTTGTATGTAATTTTTGATCATTTATTCTCTTTGCTGTACAGTTTCCTTCAGGTGAATAATTTCCCACAATTTATCTCTCCAGTCTATGTTGAAGGACATATAAGTAGTTTCCAATTTGGGGCTATAAAAAATAGTGCTTTTAGGGCAGACAGAGCAAGATAGTTGAATAGAAGCCTCCAACAGTTGTCCTCCCACCCCCACAAGAACACCAAATTGAACAACTATTCACACAAAAAAGCACCTTCATACGAACCCAAAATCATATGAGTAATCACACTACCTGGTTTTCACATCATATTAAGGAAAGAGGCACTGAAAAGGGTAGGAAAGACAGTCTTGAATGACCTACACCAGCCCTCTCTTATCCTCCAGCAGCAGCCATATGGCATGAAGACAGAATCTGCACTAGGGGAAGAGGGAGTGTGTAGTGATTGTGAGACTTTGCATTGGAACTCAGTTTTGCTCTGTCACAGTGGAAAGCAATACCAGGCAGAACCCAGTCAGCTCCCATGGAGGAAGAGAGAGAAAGAAACACAGAGGGAGAGAAAGACAGAAAGAGAGAGAGAAAGACTCAATTTGGTGGGTCGGGGGATGAGGGCAAGTCAGGAAAGAGAAAAGGAGTCTCTGCCTGGTAATCAAGGGAATTCTTCTGGATCTTACCTAAGACTACCAAGGTCATACCTCTACAAGTATACAAGAGCCACAGCATTACTGGGTTTGGGGTGCATCCTAAAGCACATATGGCTGCTGTGACCAAAGACTTAGATCACAACAACCAAGTCACTTAGAATACCTGCAAAGCCTTCCCAAAAAGAACAGGTACAAACAAGTCCAGACTAAAAAGACTATAATAAATACCTAACTCTTCAATGCCCAGACACTGATGAACATCTGAAAGCATCAGGATTATCCAGGAAAACACTACTTCACCAAATAAACTAAATAAGGCACCACAAACCAATCCTGGAGAGTAACTGTTTTGAGGAAGCTCATCAAAATCTAGGATAACACAGAGAAGGAATTCAGAATCCTACCAAATAAATTTAACAAACAGATTGAAACAATTAAGTGGAATCAAGCAAACATTCTAGAACTAAAAAATGCAATTGACATACTGAAGAATGCATCAGTCTCTTAACAGTACAATTGATCAAGCTGAAGAAATAATGAGTTTGAAGACAAGCTATTTGAAAATACACAATCAGAGGAGAAAAAAGAAAAAAGCATACATACAAGATCTAGAAAATAACTTCAAAAGGGTACATGAAAGAGTTATTGACTGTAAAGAGAAGGTAGAGAGAGAGAGAGAGATTGGGGTAGAAAGTTTATTCAAAGGGAGCAGAGAACTTCCCAAACCGAGAGAAAAATATCAAGTACAAGGAGGTTATAAAACACCAAGTAGTTTAACCAAAATAAGAGTACCTCAAGGCATTTAGTAATCAATCTCTGAAAGGACAAGGATAAAGACAGGATCCTAAAAGCAACAAGAGAAAAGAAACAACATACAAAGGAGCTCCAATATGTCTAGCAGCACACTTCTCAGTGGAAATCTTAAAGACCAGGAGAGAGTGGCGTGACATATTTAAAGTGCTGAAGGAAAAAAAATTATCCTAGAATAGTATATCTAGTGAAAATATCCTCCAAACATGGAGAAATAAAGACTTTCCCAGACAAACAAAAGCTGCAAGATTACATAAACACCAAACCTGTCCTATAATAAATGCTGAATGGATTTCTTCAATCTTAAAAAGAAGGATGTTAATGAGCAATAAGAAATAATCTGAAGGTACACAATTCACGGGTAATAGTAAATACATAAAAAACCACAGAATATTATAACACTATAACTGTAGTGTGTAAACTCATACCTTGCATAGAAAGACTAAAAGACGAACCTTTGAAAAATAGTAACTACAACAACTTTTCAAGATGTAGTATAATAAGATATAAATAGAAACAACAAAAAGTTAAAAAGTGGGGTGATGAGGTTAAAATGTAGTTTGTATTAGTTTTATTTTTGCTGGTTTATGCAGTTAGTGTTAAGTTGTCATCAGTTTAAAATACTGAATTATAAGATATTATTTGCAAGCCTCGTGGTAACCTCAAATCAAAAACCATGCAACAGATATACAAAAGAATCAAAAGCAACAATTTAAAACATGCAACTTGAGAAAATTATCTTTATTAAAAGGAAGATAGGAAAGAACAAAGGAAGGAAGAGAAGATCAGAAGACAAATGACAAAATAGCAAGAGTAAGTCCTACTTATCAATAATAACACTAAATGTAAATGGACTAAAGTCTCCAGTCAAAAGATTCAGTATGGATTAAAAAATAAGACCCAGTGATCTATTGCCTACAAGAAACACACTTCACCTCTAAAGACACACATAGAATGAAAATAAAGACATGGAAAAAGATACTCTATACAAATGAAAGTCAAAAGAGAGCAAGAGTAGCTACACTTACATCAGACAAAATAGATATCAAGACAAAAACTATAAAAAGAGACAAAGAAAGTCATTATATGGTATAATAAAATGGTCAATTCAGCAAGAGGGCATAACAATTGTAAATATATATGCACAAAACACTGGAGCACCCAAATATATAAAGCAAATATTATTAGCGCTAAAAAGAGAGATAGACCCTAACACATTAATAGCTGGAGACTTCTATATGCTCTTGGACAGATCTTTCAGACAGAAAATTAACAAAGAAACATTGGACTTAATGCAGTATAGACCAAATGGATCTAATAGATATTTACAGAACATTTCATCCAACAGGTACAGAATACACACTCTTCTCCTCAGTATATGGATCATTCCCAAGCATAGATCATATGTTACACCATAAAACAAGTCTATAAAATTCAAACAAATTGAAATAATATAAAGTATCTTCTCTGACCACAATGGAATAAAACTAGAAATCAACAACAAGGAATTTTGGAAACTATACAAACACACGGAAATTAAACAATATCCTCCTGAATAACCAGTGAGTCAATAAAGAAATTAAGAAGGAAATTTTAAAATGTCTTGTAACAAATCAAAGTGGAAATACAAAAGAGCAAAACCTATGGGATACAGTAAAGCAGTACTAAGAGAAAAGATTATAGCAATAGATGCTTACATCAAAAAAGTATAAAAACTTCAAATAAATAACATAATAATGCTTCCTAAAAAACTAGGAAAGCAGGAGCAAATCAAACCCGAAATTAATAGAAGAAAAGAAAAAATAAAGATCAGAGCAGAAATAAATGAAATTGAAACAAAAAAATACAAAAGATCAACAAAACAAAAAGTTGGCTTTTTGAAAATATAAACAAAAGCAACAAATCTTTTGCCCTGCTAACTAAGAAAAAAAGGGAGAAGACCCAAGTAAGTAAAATTATATATGAAAAAGGAGACATTAAAACCAATACTGCAGAAAAAGATCATTAGAGGCTACTATGAGCAACGATATGCCAACAAATTGGAAAACCTAGAAGAAATGGATAAATTTCTAGACACATAAAACCTACCAAGATTTAACCATGAAGAAATGCAAAATCTGAATAGACCAATAATAAGTAAGGAGATTAAAGCTTAATAAACGACCCCAAGCAAAGAAAAGCTCAGGACCCAATGTCTTCACTGCTGAATTCTACCAAACATTTAAAGAACTAATAGCAATTTGACTCATACTATTCCAAAAATAAAGGAAGAGGGAATACTATCAAACTCATTCCATGAGGACAATATTACCTTGATACCACAACCAGACGAAGGCACATCAAAGAAAGAAAACTACAGGCCAATATTCCTGATAAACATTGATGCAAAAATCCTCAACAAAATGCTAGCAAACTGGATTCAACAACACATTGAAAAGAAAATTCATCGTGACCAAATGGGATTTATCTTGGGTATCCAAGAATGGGCCAGCATACACAAATTAATCACTGTGATACATCATATCAACAGAATGGAGGATAAAAATCATATGATCTTTTCCATTAATGCTGAAAAACCATTTAATAAAATTCAACATCTCTTCATGTTAACAATTCTCAAATAACTGGGTACAGAAGGAACATACCTGAACCCAGTAAAAGTCCTATGTGACATACCACAGCTAGTGTGTTACATTACTGAATGGGGAAAAACTGAAAGCCTTTCCTCTAAGATCTGGAAAAAGACAAGGATGACCACGTTCACCATTATTATTCAACATAGTACTGGAAGTCCTTAGAAACTATACAAACACATGGAAATTAAATAATATCCCCCTGAATGACCAGTGGTCAATGAAGAAATTAAGAAGGAAGCTAGAGCAACAAGACAAGAGAAAGAAATAAAAGGCATCCAAATTTGAAAGGGAAAAGTAAAATTATCCTTGTTTGCAGATTATAAAATTTTATATTTGGAAAAACCTAAAAACGCCACCAAAAACTTATTAGAACTGATAAACAAATGCATCAAAGTTGCAGGATAAAAAATCAACATACAAATATCGATAGCATTTCTATACGTGAACTGCAAACAATCTAAAAAAGAAATTAAGAAAGCAATCCCATTTACAATAGCTACAAATTAAATAAAATGTCTAGAAACAAACTTAATTGAATAAGTGAAAAATCTCTATGATGAAAACTATGAAACATTTATGCAAGAAATAGAGAAGGACACCGAATAATGGAAAGATATTTTATGTTCATGGATTGGAAGACTCCATATCATTAAAATATTCATACTACCCAAAGCAATCTGCAGATTTAATGTAATTCCTGTCAAAATACCAATGACATTCTTCACAGAAATAGAAAAAAATATATTAAATTTATGCAAAACCATAAAATACCCAGAATAGTCAAAGCTATCCTGAGCAAAAAGAACAAAACTGGAAGAATCACATTACCTGACTTCTAATTATACAAACAGAACCATAGACTAATGGAACAAAATAAAGAAACCCAAAAGTAAAGCCATACATCTACAGTAAACTTGCTTTTGACAAAAGTGCCAAGAACATACACTGGGGAATGCAGGGGTCTAGTTTCATTCCTCTGCTTATGGATATTCAGTTTTTTCATCAACATTTATTGAAGAGACTATCTTTTCCCCTAGGTATGTTCTTAGCACATTTGTTGAAAATGGTTCGTTGTAGGTGTGTGGATTTATTTCTATTTCTGGGCTCTCTATTTTATTCCATTGGTCTATGTGTCTGTTTTATGGCAGTATCATGCTGTTTTGGTTATTATAGTTCTGTAGTATAATTTGAAGTCAGGTAATGTGATTCCTCCAGTTTTATTCTTTTTGCTTAGGATACCTTTGGCTATTCTGGGTTTTGTGTGTGTGGTTGCAAATAAATTCTAGGATTTTTTTTTCTTTCTATTTCTGTGAAGAATGTCATTGGTGTGTTCATAGGAACTGTATTGAATCTGTAGATTGCGTTAGGTATTATGGACATTTTAACAATATTGACTATTGCAATCAATGAACATGGAATATCTTTCCATTTCTTGGTGTCCTCTTCAATTTCTTTCATCAGTGTTTTATAGTTTTCATTACAGAGATCTTTCACTTCTTCGGTTATTCCTAGGTATTTAGTTTTGTGACTACTGTACATGGGACTACTTTTTCATTTCTTTTTCAGTTTGTTCACTGTCATCCCACAGAAATGGTACTGAATTATGTATGTTGATTTTGCATCCTGCAACTTTAATGAATTTATCAGTTCTAACAGTTTTTTGGTGGAGTCTTTAGATTTTTCCAAATATAAGATTAGATCATCTGCAAACAAGGATAATTCAACTTCTTCCTTCGCAACTTAGATCCTCTTTATATCTTTTTCTTGTCTGATTGCTCTAGCTAAGACTTATGGCACCATGTTGAATAACAGTGGTGAAAGTGGGTATCCTTGTCATGTTCCAGATCTTAGACAAAAGGTTTTCAGTTTTGCCCCATTTACTATGATATTAGCTGTGGTCCTGTCATTTTACTATTTATTGCCTGTCTTTCCCTGCTACAGTGGAAGCTCCATCAGAATGTGTGGCAGGGGAAGGGGCAGGGGACTTACTATGTATTATTGTTTTGTTTGTTTTACTAATATAATGCAAGATCCAAGTAAGTATTTAATAAAAGTTTTTAAAAGAATTAATACAGAATTGATGCTGGAGTCCAGAAAAGATGGCAAGTTAATAAAAAGGTATACAGTCAGTTTGACCAGCTCCTGAAAAATTTCTCGGCTTCGTCTTCCTTAGTGCAGAGGCTAGAATATTACAGACACTGCAGAAGCCCCCAGAAATGCTCAGAGCCTAAGACCAAGTTTCTGATGGGTTCCTGGGGAGAAAATCCACCAGTGAAGATGAGAAATCAGAGTGTTTGTGTTTAGACTTTACCAATAAGCCCCCTGCCTTGAGGTATCTCAATTCTAGCCCAGACCCTAAGCTCATCAAGGGCACAAGCCAAGACCAGCCCTTCACCTATTCAAAGATTCCAGGGAAACTGATAGACCCATGGAAATATGAGATTTCAGGGGAAATATGCACTTGTAATAACTACGTCTGTCAAAGGACTTGTTTCATCCTGCTGAACTCCTGACTGGAGTTGCCCCAAAAGTGGCAACAAGGGAATTCCTGCAAGGAAGTGCCCCAGACTATCTCCAGATGGAGCCAGTTGAGATTCCAAGGAAGGAGGCACTAAATGCCAGGGTGATAAGGTCAACACATTTATTAGGCGTATTTTCTTTCAGAGTTCTTCGGTGTATCCTGTCAAAGAACAATCAGGGTAGAGGGGTGTCCTACATAGATATGTCTTCATCGAGAGGGTAATATGTCTATATGAGGATTTAAAGAATTTGACTCAGGGCCAGGGCCAGTTTCTTTCCAGTAAACCTAGATATCTTTATCACTACCAGGGAATTTTCAAGTTCCTGGTTTGGTTTCAAGACTGCTGGGAAAATCCTGCAGCTGGCAAGGTCACAGGGTGGTCAAAGCACTCTGATTTTTGGTCAGGACACAGAAAAAAAAGTGAGGGGAACTGGGGGACCCTACAGGACTTTTATTCAGAATATATAAGAAATTTAACATATTAATAATAAAATGACACATGCAATTAAAAATGCATGGGAGTTTTAATCAGACTCTTCACAAAGAAAGACATATATATGGCCAATAAACACATTTGAAAACTACTTAACAGTATTAGTTATCAAGAAAATAAAATTCTTATAAGGTACCACTAAAAAAAATCCACTAAAATAATTAATGTTAATAAGACTGACAACACCAAACATTGATGAGGAGTTAGACCATCTGGAAGACTCATACAATGTCAAATTGCTCACAGATCAATATTTATCCACCCTATGACTTCTTCTACATGTTTGTCCAAGATAAGTGAAAACATAAATACACCAAAAAAAAGCTTGCTCAAGAATTTTCATAGCAACTTTATTCATAATAATCCAAATCTGAAAATAGTGGCATATTCATACAATAGAATATTACCACTAGTACTATATACAACAACATGGATTAATCTGAAAACCATTAAAATGTCTATCTTATCCTAAGAGACATCATTCCAGGCAAAAGAAGCCAGGCACAAAAAGAAGCCAGGCACAAAAGCCAATATATACTTCCATTATATATACTTCCATTATATGATTATATACTTCCATTATATGATTCCATTATATGTACTTTAAGATTATAAAAAGTAATAAATAGGAAACAAAATCAGACCAGTGGTTGACACTGAGGAGGGACTTGGTTTGACCGAGAAAGAACTCAGAGAACTCAGATGATGGAAAAGTTCTCTTCCTTCATGAGATATGGGGTACATTGGCTTATACATTTGTCAAAACTCACTGAACAGTGTACTTAAGACTTGTGTACTTCACTATATGTCAATAGTATCTCAAAAATATATAAGAAAAAAGAAACTAACAGCAAAAGGAAATCTTAATCATTCTATAACTACTAAAATAATTTTTTAATGGTTTAACTATCTTCCCACAAAGAAAACATTGAGCCCAGATGGTTTCATTGGTTTGTTTTGCCAAAAGGTCCATGTCAAGGAATAGATCATTCCAATCTTACACAAACTCTTTCACAGAAAACAGAGTACATATTCCACCATCACCATATAGCACATATGGAGCAATTTTAGGCACTTTCTTATTAATACTGGAAATAAGAGAAGGATGTCTGCTATCACTGATGTTTGTTTAATGTAGTCAACGAAAAGATCCAATCTTACACAAACTCTCTCAGAGAAAACAGAGTACATATTCCATCATCACCATATAGCACATATGGAGCAATTTTAGGTACTTTCTTATTAATACTGGGAATAAGAGAAGGATGCCTGCTATCACTGATATTTGTTTCATGTAGTCCTAGAAGTCTTGTCAAAAACTGAGATGAGGCCATGAACAGTGAATCATGCCTGCAATCCCAGCCCTTTGGGAGACTGAGGCAGGAGAATTGCTTGAGCCAAGGATTACAAGACCAGCCTGGGCAACATTATTAAGACCTCATTACTACAAAAAAAAAAAATTAAGATGAGGAAAATGTCAACAGGTATAAAGATCAAAAGGGAAGAGTCCAAATTATAATTATTTGTAGATAATTTGATAATTTACATAGAAAACCTCAATAGAATCAAAACTCTTAAGATGAGAAAAATTGCAATGTTTCCAAGTACATCAACACATCAAAATCATTTACAATTCTATATATGCACAATAAACAAGTAGGTCAAACATAGAAAATAAAATATTAATAGCTCCAGCAAAATCTATTACCTCTTTAGGAAATAACATAGCAAAAACAGAACAACCCCTTAAAAATGGGAATTTAAGACTCTATTACAGATATATAAGGAAAATAGAATATGATCTTCATGTATGGAATGGCCTAATACTCTAAAGATGACAATTTTTCTAAAATTAATTTGTAAATGGGATGCAATTTTAACTAAATTCCAATGGCATTATTTGAGAAAGGAAAATTGATTTCAAAGCTTTTATTTATTAAAAAAAAAATACACACTAGGAGCTAAGAATTTTGACAAAGAACAAAGAAGGAGAGAGTCCCACCAAATTTTAAGATATTTTACAAAACCTCTGTGACACCAGTGGTGCAAAACTTATGCAGGAGCAGAGATATAAGCTAATGGAACTAAATACAAGTCCAGAAACATGCTTTTGGTATGATAGAGGTGGTACTACAAATTAGAAGAAAAAAAGAATGACTTCTCAAATAATTGTTTGGAGGCACTACATGGAAAAAATAAAGATGAATTCTGATTCCCATCAAGTGCAAGTGACAGATACTCTTCACCGTGGAGTTCCAGCTACTGGGCACATAAAAGGATTATACTCCTTAGCCTCCTTGCAGTGGGATGGGACCACATTACTAGTTCTGGACTATGAGACTATGACTTGTGCTTGGTTCTGGGCTGGAACATTTCATTGCTTGTGCAAAACCCTTAGAAATGTTTTTTCCACCAACATGACAACAGAAAGAATTCAAGATCACAGCTTCTCTGGAGGTCTGTGAAACTGGGTCACTGCCACGCACAGAGGGAGGTCCTCTGTCAAACCATAATTGACATGTAGCATAAGCAAGAAATAAATTTGAGCTGTCTTATGAGACTAAACGATGCAGGGCCTATTATCAAAGTATAATTTTGCTTATTATTTTTGATGCAGACCATGCATAAAATTATACTTTGAATCTATCAAAGACTTCAATATGAAATGTGAAACTAATTGAACAAAATACATAGGAGACTATTTTGACCATCATAATGTGGGGAAGAATATCTCAAATAACACCAAAAAAGCGTAAATCATAACAGGCAAAGCTGATAGGTTTGATTACATTGAAATTAAATAATTATATTAAATGAGAAACAGAAAGTGTTTGCAACATATGAAACTAAGGAAAGATTTATAGGTGGTTCAGAGAAGAAATTCTTTTAAATCAACATGAAAAAGATAAGAAATCCAGTAGAAATGCAGGCATGGAAATAAGTTGGCTATTAATAGAAGGGGAAATCTGGGTAGCCAACAGCATATAAAGATATATCCAATCTTACTAGTAATCAACGAAATACCAATGTAAAATGATACCAACTTAAACCTACCAAAAATGGCAGAAATTAGAAATTCTGGTTATATTAAGTGCTGATAAAAATATGGGGAATATGAACCCTTATTTACAGCTGGCAAAATTGTTAATTGGTGCAACAATTGTGAAGCAAAATCTGGCTGTATTATAAGAATACCTATATTCTAACCCCAGTAGTCCCACTTGTAAGTATTCATTCTCACTGTGATCCCCAGGAGACTTGTGGGACAGCCATGACAGAACTATTTGTGAGAGCGGGAAGCTAGGCACCGACTGGATGGCCATTGTTGGTGAACTGACACTTGAAATGTGATAGCCCTATCAAGTAAGCTAAAACTGCCACCCACAACCTGGCACTAAAATCTGTTAACAGAGGACAACATCATGTGCTTAGGAACATTGTGACCACTGTGGAGTTTCTCATTCTGTATTCTCACCTAAAGCAAACTATTCATTTTAATGAGCTCTGGCCAAGTCTCCAATGTCCAGTTCTCCCACTAACCTACCTAGTTCAAACCCTGGTCTCATCCTTACTAAATGAGATAAATCACATCTATTTGTTTTACATTCTTATTTCAAAGAAGACTGTTGATCTGACTGAACAGTTCACCCTCCAAATACCCCAGTAGACTTTGACACCCTCTGCTGGTTTTACAGGGGCATCATGACCACTAGCATGGCTAAGAGTGACAGGTCTCAGCCATCCATGACTTCACTGAAGGCCACTGTTTTGCATCTGCTCTACACCAGCCTACTCTGGGAGCATTAAGCCATAGAAAAATATCTGGACAGAGACATTTTAAAATGTTAACTTTGATTACCTCTAGAAGAGGAGAGTGAAGTAGGGGGAAAGGGGGTTAGAAAGCTTCACATTTACTTTCCATACTTCTTCTGATAGTTTGAAAAAAAATTTTTTTAATGAACATATATTTTTGTACTACTAGATTACTTAAAAATAAGTGATTTCTAAAACAAAATAAATCATTTGAACAACACTTTCTATATTGCCTTTCATGCATTACCTCCTTAAAGCCCATGACTTTGAAATAAGAACGTAAAACAATATAGTAATATAGAAAGTGCTCCCATCCTGTGAAGCTTTTTTAATATCTAATTGCCAGAGAACTGTAATTTTTATCTGTTATTTTGCACTCTGTGCCAGGCTGTGTGTTAAACATTTTCTATACATCCATATTTAATCTTCACAACATTCCTAAGATGTTGGGGCTATTGTTACCACCATTTTACACAAAAGGAATTGAAACTTAGGGATGTGAAGTGAGTGAAGTGTCTAGGGTCCCACAGCAATAAGTGGCCAATTAGGGATGTGCAATCAAGACAGAGAGAGGAAGGAACTTGTGCAAGGTCAAGAAAATGATAGATATGGGTCAAACCCAGGTCTTCAGATTTCCATTACCCATGCTAAGGAGAAACTGACTGTCTGTGAGTACCTTAGGCTTGTCACTTCAGGGTCCTCTGATGTTTGGTCCTCATGTATGAACCAACCACATCTGTAGAATTTGGAGGAAGAAAGAGTCAGAATGTTCCTATAATGACCTTAATTTGACATTTAAACTAAAGAAGCTACTTACGCAGAAGGTCACCTCCAGTAGAAGACTTTGTGGAGATTGAACAGAAAGAGCCTTGGAATTAAACCAAACTTCGATTCCCAAATTCTGCCACACATAACACATCTGCTAGTGTGTGCTCTCAGGTAATTCATTTAACCTCTCTGATCCTCAGTTTCTATATTGCTTTAAAAAGACGTAACACCTAAGAAATTTACATAAAAGTGACTTTGCAAAAGCCTTTATGAAAGCCTTTATGACAGTACCTCACTTATAATGAGTATTCAGTAAATACTCACGTGATATATCCTTGGCATGGAAAGTCAAACTGGAGACCAGGGTGGGTGCAGGTTATCCTGGCATTATAGGGCATGATCTCCTAAAGGGCTTTTCAAACCACATGCAGACCACAGATCCTGAAGTGCCCTTCCCTGTGCAGTCAGTCTACACATTTACTGACTACCCGCATCTCTTCTCATTGAGTATTATTGCCTGTAACAGAAAGATTAATGGTCCCCCAAATGCCCACATCCTGATCCGTGATCATGTTAGCTTACATGGCAAGAGATTTTACAGGTGCGATCTGGGTTAAGGGCCTTGAAATGGGAGATTAGCATTATCTCAGTGGGTCCAATCAAATCACCTGAGTCCTTAAAAGTGGAGACCCTTCCCCAGCTGTGATCAGGGAGAGACATGAAGATGGAAGAAGGGTTAGAAAGAAGTGATATTGCTGGTTTTGAAGATGGCAGAAGTGGAAATACAAGCCAAGGGATGCAGTAGCCTCCAGAAGCTGGAAACAACACGGCCACTGATTCTTCTCTATAGCTCTCAGGAAGGAACACAGCACTTCCAACATATTGATTTTAGCCCAGTGAGACCCACACTAGACTTCTGACTTGCAGAATTAATTGTAAGGCAACGAATTTGTCTTGTTTTGAGCCACTGGACTTGTGGTAATACGTTACAGCAGCTGTGGAAAACTAATCCACTGCCCCTGACAAGCCAGTGTCACCAAAGTGCATACGTGGTGTCTTTCTGATATTTTAGGTTAGAAAATAAAATCAGATTGAGAACCATGGATCAAGAGGAGTGAGAACAGAATCTTGTGGGGACTATATAGATATGAGACAGACTTTATTCAGATGAATTCTAACAGACTCCAAGAGGCCTATGTGGGTGACAGCTGGCTGGGCTCCAAGGGGGATGGGAGCCAGGTGGGTGGTGTGAGGAGGAGCGGGTGTGTGGTGTGAGGAGTGGGTGTGTGGTGTGAGGAGTGGGTGTGTGGTGTGAGAAGTGAGTGTGTGGTGTGAGGAGTGGGTGTGTAGTGTGAGGAGGAGAGGGTGTGTGGTGTCAGGAGCAGGTGTGTGATGTGAGGAGCGGGTGTGTGGTGTCAGGAGCAGGTGTGTGGTGTGAGGAGAGGGTGTGTGGTGTGAGGAGTGGGTGTGTGGTGTGAGGAGTGGGTGTGTAGTGTGAGGAGGAGCAGGTGTGTGGTGTCAAGAGTGGATGTGTGGTGTGAGGAGGAGTGGGTGTGTGGTGTGAGGAGTGGGTGTGCGGTGTGAGAAGTGAGTGTGTGTGTGGTGTGAGGAGTGGGTGTGTAGTGTGAGGAGGAGAGGGTGTGTGGTGTCAGGAGCAGGTGTGTGATGTGAGGAGCGGGTGTGTGGTGTCAGGAGCAGGTGTGTGGTGTGAGGAGAGGGTGTGTGGTGTGAGGAGGAGCAGGTGTGTGGTGTCAAGAGTGGGTGTGTGGTGTCAAGAGTGGGTGTGTGGTGTGAGGAGGAGCGGGTGTGTGGTGTGAGGAGGAGCGGGTGTGTGGTATCAGGAGCAGGTGTGTGGTGTGAGGAGTGGGTGTGTGGTGTGAGGAGGAGCAGCTGTGTCATGTGAGGAGTGGGTGTGTGGTGTCAGGAGCAGGTGTGTGGTGTGACGAGCGGGTGTGTGGTGTGAGGAGTAGGCATGTGGTATGAGGAGCGGGTGTGTGGTGTGAGGAGTGGGTGTGTGGTGTGAGGAGGAGCAGCTGTGTCATGTGAGGAATGGGTGTGTGGTGTCAGGAGCAGGTGTGTGGTGTGAGGAGTGGGTGTGTGGTGTGAGGAGGAGCAGCTGTGTCATGTGAGGAGTGGGTGTGTGGTGTCAGGAGCGGGTGTGTGGTGTGACGAGCGGGTGTGTGGTGTGAGGAGTGGGCGTGTGGTGTGAGGAGCGGGTGTGTGGTGTGAGGAGTGGGTGTGTGGTGTGAGGAGTCGGTGTGTGGTGTGAGGAGGAGCAGCTGTGTGGTGTGAGGAGTGGGTGTGAACTGTGAGGAGGAGCAGGTGTGTGGTGTCAAGAGTGGATGTGTGGTGTGAGGAGGAGTGGGTGTGTGATGTGAGGAGTGGGTGTGTGGTGTGAGGAGTGGGTGTGTAGTATGAGGAGGAGAGGGTGTGTGGTGTCAGGAGCAGCTGTGTAGTGTGAGGAGTGGGTGTGTGGTGTCAGGAGCAGGTGTGTGGTGTGAGGAGTGGGTGTGTGGTGTCAGGAGCAGGTGTGTGGTGTGAGGAGAGGGTGTGTGGTGTGAGGAGTCGGTGTGTAGTGTGAGGAGGATCAGGTGTGTGGTGTGAGGATTGAGTGTGTGATGTGAGGAGGAGCAGGTGTGTGGTGTCAAGAGTGGGTGTGTAGTGTGAGGAGGAGCGGGTGTGTGGTGTGAGGAGTGAGTATGTGGTGTGAGGGTTTGTAGTGTGAGGAGGAGCAGGTGTGTGGTGTCAGGAGCAGGTGTGTGGTGTGAGCAGTGGGTATGTGGTGTGAGGAGGAGCAGCTGTGTCATGTGAGGAGCGGGTGTGTGGTGTCAGGAGCAGGTGTGTGGTGTGACGAGTGGGTGTGTGGTGTGACGAGTGGGCATGTGGTATGAAGAGCGGGTGTGTGGTATGAGGAGTGGGTGTGTGGTGTGAGGAGTGGGTGTGCGGTGTGAGGAGGAGTAGCTGTGTCATGTGAGGAGCGGGTGTGTAGTGTCAGGACCAGGGTACATGATGCGAGGAGTGGGTATGTGGTGTGAGGAGCGGGTGTGTGGTATGAGGATTGGGTGTGTGGTGTGAGGAGTGTGTGTGTGGTGTGAGAAGGAGCAGCTGTGTCGTGTGAGGAGCCAGTGTGTGGTGTCAGGAGCAGGTTTGTGGTGTGAAGAAGAGCAGGTGTGTGGTGTGAGGAGGAATGGTTGTGTGATGTGAGGAGGAGTGGGTGTGTGGTGTGAAGGAGTAGAGGCACTTGACTGGGCTTCCAAGAAATTTGACAGTGAGAAAAAGAAAACAGACAGTAACTCAAGTGGTTAGCAGAGTAGAAAGAAGTCTTGTTTGGTTTTATTTTGTTTTACTAGAGAAACCATGTAGGCAAACAGAAGCAGCCAGTGAGGGAAAGGAAATAGAGGCGGAATGTGTACAGAGAATAGTTCTGGTGTGGAGATACAGAGAGAGCCCCATGGACACACTAAGAAATTGAATACTTTGGTGGTAAAAAATGAGAGAAAATGAGGGCATTTACTTAAATTGGGAAGTAATATCTTGCTATAGCTAGACATTGTTAGAAAATCAAGAATGGAGAAGATTTAGAAAAGACAGTGCCTCAGGAAAAATGAAAAATGAGGCATTCCAGCCACACAACTGGATTGATTAGTAGAAAAGAGAGTTTTGGCAAAATTCACTTAGCAGTTTCCTGCCTCTAGACCACAGAGTGGCCTGGAATGGAAATGTTAACTATTCTGCCATCTGTTCTCGTGGGTCTCTGTCAAACTGGTTTCCGGACAGTCGTTGACTCTGAATGGGTCATTTTCTCCATTCTCACTTATCCTCAACACCCTCTGGTTGGGAGGAGAATAGATATAGGGGCAGAAATGGAAATGCTTGGGGCTAATCAACACCATAAGGATGAGCTCCTCCATGCTCACTCTAGCTACTCTCTCACTTGCCTGGACCATCACAGCTGCTCAGCAGGCCTTTTAATCAGCCTCATCTGTGGGTTGAAGTCACTATCACAGTTTTGATCTCCACTTCCTTCAGCTCCAGCCTTAGCCTTGATTCCGTCTGTCATCCTCAAGAGAACTCTTTGACTCTAGAGACAACTTTTTTTTTTTTTTTGAAATGGAGTTTCACTCGTGTCGCCCAGGCTAGAGTGCAATGGCACCATCTCGGCTCACTGCAACTTCCGCCTCCTGGGTTCCAGCAATTCTCGTGTCTCAGCCTCCCAAGTAGCTGGGATTACAAGGCATGTGCCACCATGCCCAGCTAATTTCGTATTTTTAGAAGAGATGAAGTTTCTCCATGTTGGTCAGGCTGGTCTCGAACTCCCAACCTCAGGTAACCCGCCTGCCTCAGCCTCCCAAAGTGCTGGGATTGCAGACATGAGCCACCGTGCCCAGCCTCAAGGCAACTTTCATTTTATCCATGTGTCTGTGATGCGAATTGCTGCTCCTTGGAGATGTGTGGTGTGATGACCCAGGTTCCCTCCTGTCTTCCTTAACCTCATTTCTTCACCATCCATCCCCACACCAAGAGGAAGATCCATGACCAGCCACTAGGGCCAGGTCCTCACGACCTTTCACTTAAACTCTTACTCCACCTTTTAATTGCTCTTCTTATTTATCCCCTCTCTTCAGTCCAGTCTATCCTAGTTACTGTGGCCCTGTTAGTTTCATTAAGTCAGCATAGATTGTTACATGGCTCAGAAACCAACGATGTCTGCTCATTGCTGGCCTTTTGGTGTTTAATTCCTGCCCCTCCACTATCTGGTTCTAGCCTACCATTCCAATCTGCTTCTCGTTATATACTCTATGCTGATTCCCCCAGAGCCTGGTTATTCTTCACTTACAATCCAAGATTTCTTATCACAATATCTTTGCTTTTTACTTCCTCTAATCCCACCCTCACTTAACTTAATTTCAATGCCAAAATTCAATCCTTGTTTCAAAGTTTATCTCGATGGCCACTTCCCCTATGAAGACTTTGTGGATCTCCCCAAAAGAATGTGATTGTTCCTTTTTTTAAATCCTAAAAAATGACTCTTTACTTCTCTTGTTGTATATTCTCCATCCTCTCTCACAATAGAGGTTCTCAACTCATCCTCACTGTTACCTGGGATGCTTTCTAAACTTGTGTATGTCTGGGCCCCACCCCAGAGATTCTGATTCAGTAGCTGGAGTGGAGCTGTCTCAGTCCATTCTGGCTGCCAAACAAGATATCATAGACTAAGTGGCTTATAAACAACAGAAATATATTTATTTCTCACGGCTCTGGAGGACGGGAGTCAGATCAGCATGCTAACATGGTTAGGTTCTGGTGAGGGTCCTCTTCTGGGCTGTAGACTGCTGACTTTTCATTGAATCCTCACTTGGTGGAAAGACGGCAAGAGAGTTCTCTGGGGTCTCTTTTGTAAAAGCACTAATCCCACTCATAAGGCCTCCTTAAGGCCCCACCTCCTAATACTGTCACACTGGGAGTCAGGATTTCGACATGTAAATTTGGGGTTGGGGGACACAATATTTAGTCCATAAAAGGAGCCTACTTGTATTTTTAATATAGATTCTGATGCAGTACCAAGACTGAGAATAGTCACTTTTTTAAAAATTTTTCCTCATTGAGAGAACAAAGGGGATTCCTAGGAAGAGTCAATGAAAAGGTAAATTTGAATCATATCTCTGAATCTGTTTTCTTCTTTAAAATGAGGATAATAACTCCTACTTCTCTGGGTTATTATGAAGTTTAAGGAAGGTAATAGATACTGAATAACTAAGACTTAGCACAGTGATTAATCCATAATGACTTGTGAGTTCTGAGTGTATACATGTATACTCTGTGCAAAGGATGTGAGTCACATAAATCATATGTTCCCTGGCTGAACTTGAACACTTGCTACTAAAGGAAGCTCCGTGGAAGTTACTTCACTTGGTGGCTTCACTTAGAAGCACTTCTCTTTCTGGAAAGGAAAAACGTTTCAGCATTGCTAACTCATTCACAGAACGGACACATGAACTAACATGGCTATAATTTCACCATATTCATAATACAAACAGGACACCACAGTGAAGGGTTTACACAGACTTTTTCCATATATGATCTCATCTAATCCCCTTGATTCCCTATGAGGGAGATGTTAATGCACTAGTGTTACAGGTGTGGAAATTGAACCTCAGAAGAACTTAGATTTGCCAAAAGTTGCATAAGTGGGAAGTGGCAGGACCACAATTTGAACCCAGTAAGTTTAATTTCAACGCAAATGCTCTTTACCTTTCACCACAACTGGCCCCAACAATGATTCTGTTAACTTGATCAGGGTATATGGACATCCATTCTGATCATGAGAGTTCAGAAAGGCATGAAGCTGAGAACATTTTGCCTTGGCTTATGTGAATCAAATGAGCCATGGCTTCACTGGGTATACTTCTGTACTCAGTGGACGCTGTTCCTTCTACTGGATCACATTCCCCATTGGCAACTCCTACTCATCATTCAACATTCAGGCACATGTGCTCACCCCAGCTGGTTCAACTCATCCTTTATTTTATAACTAAAAAACAAATAGACTATATCTATGCAATCAGTGTCATCTCCTCAGGCCTATAAAGCAAAACTGAGCTATAAAAATACACCTGCTATGTGGCTGTAGAACACGCATCTATATCGTTGTCCTTATGAGTATATCCTTATCCTTATGAGAACAGACTGCTGCCGAAGGGGCAGGAGGGAGGCTAGTATTAGAGAGGCAGAAAGATCCTACATTCCCTTGCGTGTTTTCTGTGCAAACTAAATTTCTTTCATCTTCTTAACTTGCCCTGAAACTCACGTTATAATGAACAACACCTTCATTTTACAAAATTTGTTTGCTTGTTTGTTGTTTTTTCTAGCAAGATATCTACTCAACAGGCAAACAACTCATGTTCACACTGAAGTGTAAATGACTGATTTGATTATTGGGGGAGACAGCCTGAGAGAACTCTCAGTCCTAGGGACCAGAAGCACGTGAGGCACAGACACCATGGAGGTAGACAGTGGTCAAGTGTGGAGAAAGATTCAGAAGGCACAAGCTGGAGCCCTGAAAACAAATGCAGTATAGCCCTCTCCACCACTGCACCAGGGCCGGGCCTGCTGCGGGGATCCAGACTCAACAGTTAAATTTTTTAATATAGCATTTACCCAAACACCAAAAACTAAGTTTACTGAAGTTTTAGATTCTCAACTAAATCACTTGCTATTATGTTCAGAAGAAAGTACATTTATAAACCTTGAAAGCAAGCCATTGCATCACAATAACTCAACATAGAGTTAGACCAATGTTAAGGCATTTTCTTGGAGGAAAAAGCGTTTTTTCACTGAAGACCTAATGCAAAGAAAGCCACTTTCAGCCATGCACTCAAGGAGGATGAACATGACCATGATCTCTGAACAATTTGGCAGGAAGCTGCCACATTTATATTAATACAAAGAATTGGTTACTACATCTCTGCATGTCTACATTCTACCTCTTCATAATCTGGTTCAAATTCCACCTCCCTCATGAAGCCTTCCTTTATTTCACTCCCTCCTCACCACTGCTCTTTCCTCCAAACACCCGCAGCATTTTATCCAAACCTCTATTAATTTATGTCCAATACTCTAGCACCCATCACAGCATGTGGCATGGAGTAGATGACAGGAAATGTCTACTGAATGAATGCAGGAATATACATCATTAACATTAATCTGCTGTCCAGCTTGTTCTAACCCAAGACACATTTCTTTGGATGATTTTCAAAGTTCCTAAGTGACCCCAGGAAAAATCTGAACTCCTTATAATAGCATCTCAAATACACTCTTTATATATTAGTACATGTTATGTATCATACTTGCAGACATATGCATTTATACACAAGAATACCTGCCTTTACCAAATATGTATGCATATATGTAAATGAATATTCACAAAGACTGTGTATGGTAACAAACTACATGCATGTGGAGTCAGAATAAGTGGGAGCAGGTTACGTGATTTGAAAAGCATGTCCAGGGGCCTCTGACCAACAGTCCCCTGTGTAGCCATATTGTCTGGAAATCTCTCAGTGTGTTACTCCTTGAAGATGTACAACGTCTCATTCTCCCTCTCCCTTGTCTTCTCCCCGTGAATATAAGCCAAAGTATCCAGCTGTTGCAGGCCTAGAGCTGCTGCTCCACTATGGGCCAGCCAGAGACTCAAGTGGGAGATTACCATGCAGAGCCTGTAGTAGCTCCCACCTCAGTCTCTAAACATACCCTCGGGGGTTGAATCCTGGCCCCTCCACAACCTAAGCATGTGACTTAAACAGGTCATCTAAATGTGTCTGGATTTGATTTCATCTGTAAAATGGAGATAGTAAGAGCATCTCCCTCCCAAGGCTATGTGAAGATGGATTGGGGTAATACATGGAAGACAGTACAAATGTCTGGAGGATCATACATTTTTAGCAAATGTTCATTATTTTCATCATCAATATTGTTCTCATTATATTTTCCATGGAAAGTCTAGCTTACAGACTAGGGATTTTCTAATACATTGATGCCAAACCACATCCTCCAGAAGCAGCTTAAGGCCCCCATACAAAGCCTGCTTTGTAATAACATAGTCAGTCACTCATTCTCTCCACATACAGTGAGGGAGGATAAGTACAGAGATTCTCTAATTGGGTTCCTTGGTCCCAACATATCTACCACAAGCCTCAAAATATTCCCCTGCACAAGTTAATTCAACCTCAACATCTTACATGGCCAGAAAATGTATCCACATAACCTCAGGATTAGTCCCCTGTTCCTTTTTCTCGACCAATTTTGTAAAAGGAAATAACTAAAACACCCAAAAGCAAAGAGGAGAAAGTTGGAGTTTTGAAAGACTGTTGAAAGCCTCCCCCATTTTGGGGTACTGAATCACATCATAAAATTTCAAAACTGTCAGAGTGTAATTAACCTATGTTGCTTCATATTCCTGATACAGCAATTGTTTAAGACATGGCTTTAAAGAGGACTGCAAGAGAGCTGTGACACATGACGCTGTGAACGTCAAGGTGCTCGCCAGGGAAGGGCCCTACCCAGAGGGGCAGAAAGAAAGCCAGGAGGGGTAGAATTTGAGGAGAATATCATGTTCTCCTTGAAGATGCTTCCATTTCTGCTCTTACTCCATGTGCAGATTTCCAAGGCCTTTCCTGTATCTTCTAAAGAGGAAAATACAAAAATTGTTCAGGTAAATGAACTATCAGTTAGGTGATGGTTAATTTGCTGATTATTAGGAAATAGTGTGGGTTGTTTTCTCTTGTTAATTAAAACAGCCTGAAAGAAATTATTTGGGTGATTAGTTTGAGGTTGAACACCTCCTTTTAGTGATTTGGAGGGTTCCAAGCCGGTAAGGACTAGGCCTTTTAAAAGCTGGACATGAAAACAAGCTGAATTCTTTAAAGACTGGGAAAATACTGCTGTAGAGCTACCTCTAGCTGGGAAACTTTTGTAGAAGAAATGGTTTTATTTATAAAATGATGTTATTTTCTTTCTCATTTACCTAAAGTTTTTCCTTCCAGGATATCTGCAATCAAGTTACTATATGTCTGGTGCTTCCACACAGGCATTTTCTTTGCTGTCAAAAATTCCAGATATAGAAAATAATGTGAGGATGGTAGATTATAATGAACTAGAAATCAGTACATAGTATAATCATATTTCCCAGCACCAGATTGCGAACTGTTGATAAAGTCTTGGAAGCATTATAAAAATAGAACCAATAGTTTTTTTCCATTGTTTCACCATCTGAAAGTGAAGCCGAATTTTTAAGAAACACAAAGGAATTCTGCCACAAATCTCTCATGCACAGTTTTCTTAGCATTACAGTTTGGGGAAAACATTATTATTATTATTATTATTATTATTATTAACAGGTTATCTCTTACAATGGTAATTGTAACCCCCGGGTTGATGTAAAGTTCATTGAGTGCTTATTCCATGCAAGGCAACTGCTACCATTTCACAAATATCTCATTTAATCCTCACAAGAACCTTATTGGAGCATTATTATTTTCATTTCAGAGACAAAAATATCTTAAATCAGATAAATAATGTGTCCAAGTGCTCACAGTTAATTCATGGCAGAGTTAAGATTTGAACCCAAGCCTGTCTGATTCCAAAGTGTGTGATCTAGTCAGTGTCACCTACTGCTGTGGTCAACGTGTATCCCTTGAATTTATGTGTTAAAGACTGAGTAGCCCATGTGACAGTGGGTCCTTTAAGAAGTATTTAGGTCATTAAGAAAGATTAATGACACTCTGGTGGGACTGGGTTAAGTCTTGCTGGAGTGGGTTCTGGCTCTTGCAGAACTAGATTAGTTATTAATAGAATGGGTATTATAAGGAGGGGCTGCCCTTTGTGTTTTGCCCCTTTTCACACATGCTTGCTCCCCTTTCATTTCTCTGTCATGTTATGACACAGCACAAGGCCATCTCAGAAGCCAACCAGATGCAGCCACCTGATCTTGGACTTCCCAGACTCCAGAACTGTGAGAGAAAATAAGCCCCTTTTATGTATAAGTTACCCAGCTTCACATATTCTGTTATAGCAACAGAAAATGGACTAAGACCCTGACAAGGCGCTAGGTATTCACAGGCAGCATGAAGTCTAGTTAGGTTACAGTTCACTATGTATGAAGAAACTTTTAAGCCATACTTAAAATAGATAATTTTTAGGCTAAACTTTTTAGATTTTGACTAAACTTAATTTAACACTTCCAAAGAGTTACTTTGGTGAATAAAATGCTAATATCAATGATATTGCTGTTCCCCAAAAAGATATTTGGAATTATTTTGAAATTATCAGTTCTTATTTGAGAGGCAACATGGTGAGTTAAAATCTGAATCATCACTTGGAAAATTCCTTAATTCTCTGTACTTCCATTTGTTCACAAAAATAATTAAGCCTTTTCTACAGTAATGAAGAGGATAAAAAAGAAGGACTGCATTGATGCAACAAATACCTCAAGAGAAGTCAATTAATGTTAGTTCTAAGTTTTTTATAAAAACAAGAAGACAGTCTCCTGACTGTAGAGTAGCACTTTACCTGTGTGATGTGATCCTCATCCCTGATGAGGCACTTTTTTTTAATGCATAACCGTTAACTGGAGCACTGAGTGGAGAAACTGTTCTTTCTAAAAAGCATTGTTCTCTCAAAGCCAACCTACGAATTAGTTTGTGTTATTGTTCGGGTGGCTCTCAGGTTATCAGACCTCTGTAGTAACTTAGAAAGGGTTGCAAAATGACCAGAGAACTGGAAGTACTTTCACAGCAAGACCTTTATGTGCTTGTCTTTGTCCAGGACTACCTGGAAAAGTTCTACCAATTACCAAGCAACCAGTATCAGTCTACAAGGAAGAATGGCACTAGTATGATTGTTGAAAAGCTTAAAGAAATGCAACGATTTTTTGGGTTGAATGTGACGGGGAAGCCAAATGAGGAAACTCTGGACATGATGAAAAAGCCTCGCTGTGGAGTGCCTGACAGTGGTGATTTTATGTTAACCCCAGGAAACCCCAAGTGGGAACGCACTAATTTGACCTACAGGTGATATTTCTAGGGTTTCAGGATACGCTCATTCATCCAGTATGGACTGGGCTTTTATATGACAGACACTGTTCTTGGGATACACTAGGAACAAGTAGATAAATATCCCTGCCTTTGTAGAGTATGAATAATGAATGAATATGGGAATGAAAATGTTGAGATACCATGGATTCTTTCCACTCCAAAGCTTCCCGTTTTAGTCTTCCTTCTCCAACAATCTAAAGAGGACTACAGCAATGTTAGACTATCTCTCTAAGCACTTACTTTGGGACCCAACAAAGGCTTAATCATTGCTAGAGAGAGTCAAGTCCCTCCTTTCATACATCTTAATAATAATAATAATATCTAATATTGTGGAATATTACTATTTGACAAGCAATGAACTAAATGCTTTATATGTATTTAATCCCCACAGCAGCCCTATGAGAGGGATACTATATTAGTATCCTCATTTTATGAATAAGAAACTGAGGTTTAAAGACATGTATTAACTTGTTCAGAACCCACATCTGTCCTCCACCCTGAGACCTGCACTCCCTCCTTATCCTCTCTAGTGATAGCACACCATGATGCAACTCACTTCAAAACAGAACAACTCATCCATTGATGGACTACTGTTCTAAATAAAATTTAACTCTTCATACATCCTCTCATTTTGAAGCATTCTAAACTATACACCGCAGCTGTCAGAGACTGATGTAGAAGGAGCTATTAAGAAAGCCTTTGAAGTCTGGAGTAAGGCGTCACCTCTCACCTTCACCAGGATCTCACAGGGACAAGCAGATATCAACATTGCTTTTTTCCAAAGAGGTAGGTGCAAAGCAGTCACGCTCAGTTTTGCTTTCTTTGGCTAACCTGAAACTTGGCAAGGATCTAATACAAATGTTCTGATTTCAGATCACGGTGACAATTCTCCATTTGATGGACCCAATGGAATCCTTGCTCATGCCTTTCAGCCAGGCCAAGGTATTGGAGGAGATGCTCATTTTGATGCCGAAGAAACATGGACCAAAAACTCCACAAGTAAGTTAATCAAGATTATGTCCACACACAGCTTCTGAATTAACCTTTTACAGATTAGAATACACACATACACACACACACACACACACATGCAATAAAGGTAACATAATATTTCAAACTCACGAAAAGTGATCATTTGAAATTGTTGCTACCTCACTATACTAATTCAATTTGGCTTTAGAAAAAAAAAAGAAAGAAAAAGACATGCTGAATCTAATTACTGACCTTACTTCTTAGGGCAGAGATCAGAAAACTACAGACTATGGCCAAATCCTGCCTGGTCCCTGTCTGTATAAATAAAATTTTATTGAAACAGGGCCACATTTATTTGTTTATATATCATCCATGGCTGCTTTCACTCTACAATGGCAAGCTGAGTAATTGCGACATAGATCATTTGGCTCACAAAGCCTAAAGTATTTACTATCTGGTTCTTTACAGATCCTGCTTTAGGATGTATCTTTATTTTAATATTCCCAAATTTAGTGATGTTTGAAAAGAGCCTATTTTTCCATTTTTTTTGGAAATTCATTTAGAAATCAGTCTATTCAGAAAAGAGCAGCCACCTTCCCTCTCATCTAGTTAGTTCATCTTCTTGGAGCTTTTTTTCAGTGGTATGCTTCTGTGCAGCAAGTCACTCTTTTCAGGAGAAGGCTCCTATTAAGAAGGACTGGGGCCGGGCGCGGTGGCTCAAGCCTGTAATCCCAGCACTTTGGGAGGCCGAGGCGGGCGGATCACAAGGTCAGGAGATTGAGACCACAGTGAAACCCCGTCTCTACTAAAAATACAAAAAATTAGCCGGGCGCGGTGGCGGGCGCCTGTAGTCCTAGCTACTCAGGAGGCTGAGGCAGGAGAATGGCGTGAACCCAGGAGGCGGAGCTTGCAGTGAGCCGAGATCGCGCCACTGCACTCCAGCCTGGGCAACAGCGTGAGACTCCGTCTCAAAAAAAAAAAAAAAAAAAAAAAAAAAAGAAGGACTGGGCTGCATGAAGGGAAGAAATGAGGCTGAGTGCAGGTATATCCAGACCATGTGATACTTCCCAAAACATGGCGTAACAATATGCCAGAGAGCACTTTCAGAAAATAATCAGAAAGGCACCTTTTACCTTTGCTTGGCACCTGTTCCTCCTGCCATTTTCTCAACATAGGTATGTTACGAGGGTCTATTCTACCTAAGTCCACATGTTAGCAGCTGTGTGTAGCCAAAGATAGGTAATAACCCTCACCTCCTCTACATTCCTATTGCCCTCCTCACTAGTTCAGATGTTCATTACCTCTTACCTGAACGAATGATCTAGATTCCTAACTGGACTCTCCATCTCCAGTCTGTGCTCCCTCTAATTTTTCCTACCATTGCAGCAGGGTTTGTTTTTGGAAAGCCCATCTTGGATCACATCACTCTCATGCTTGAAAGTTTCAATGTTTACATATTCTGCACCAAATAAGGTCCAAATACCTCCCCTTGGTATTGAAGGCTCTTGGTGATTGTTCATCCTTCTCTTTCTTGGTTTGTCTTCTTATTTCACATATACCATTCACATTGGGCTAACACCCACATTGTACATTCACTGTTTCTAGGTCACACCCTATGCTTTTCATTTTCCTCACATTTGCTTAAATTGCTTCCTCTCCCTGAAATACTCTTCCCATGCCCCAAGCACCATCTTTTAAAATCTCTCTCATCTTAACATGCTATATATGTCAAAGGCCACCTTCTATCTTGCCTTGTGCTGGAAATGAGAACTTTCTCTGCAGAATTCTGACAGCTTTTGTATCTCCTTCTCTGTCATCACTCATTGTGTGCTTCTAAGTTGTTTGCACACATCTCTCCTCTTCTAGACTACGTACTCCCTGTAGAGCAGAGAACCACAACAAATTGCCCACAGTTCCTTTCACGATATTCCAGGCATTCAAAGATATTTTTCTGAAATGCACTCGTGAATGCATAATTTAAAAAGGATGTGATAAGAAACAATTCTTAGAGCATGGGTAGAATTTTAGCAGGCTAATTATCAACAGGAAGTTGAACATTGTAGTAAGAGCATGGATCTTGCCATTATACCTTGGTTTGACCCCAATCTGTCACTTACTAGTTGCAGGATGAAGTACAAGCTATTCAAAATCTATGGGCATCAGTCACTTTACTATAAAAATATTGCTAATAAAACTTCAGAAAAATGTTATGAGGATTACATAACTTTAGATTGCCTAGTATGTGGTAGGTACTCTACAATTACGCTTTTTGAAAAAAGTAGGCATGTACAAAAACGCATCAGTGTGTTTGTGAGGCAGCATATAGACTGGCTGGACTGAAGGATTCATGTCAAAAGGCAAGCACTCAAATATCTGCTGGAGACAAGTGGAGGAGGTCTTGAATGCCAGACAAAAGAGGTTGGGCTTTATTTCATAAGAAGTGGGATCCTGGGAAGGTTTTAAGTTCCCAGTTGTGAACAGCACTATGCTTATGGAAGTTAAAACATGCGGAAAGAGAACAATAAGTGGTAGGATTTGTCTCTCTTCAGTAGAGAATTCCTACAGCATCTTAGAAAGCTCAGAAACAGAGAAGAGCTGGTGCTAAGGGGTGGGTGATGAGGGAGCCAACATGAGCCAGCCCTCCATCTGAGGCTGCTCCACTGATGGGCTGGCTTCTCTTCTAACTACTTGCTCACAGGGACTCTACTCATGAGACTGAGGGTCTGGGACACTGGAGATGGTGAATGTGGGAACGCAAGAGAAGAAGGGTTCCTAAAGTCATGATGACTCTGCCATCACTTCTCCAAATCTCAGATGCACATTTGTAAAATATGAGAATTGGAATAAATGCAATTTTCTGGGTTCTAAGAGTTTATAAGAAGTCTGTACTCACCTAGTTCCCAACTGTGACTACTATTTTGATTCTTCTCAATGTCCACTTTCTCAGGTATCTGAAAGAAAGATGAAAAAGACAGCCATGGGAAGGGCTATTTCCCTGAGCAGTTTTGGCTTGGAGGTTGCATTCATTGAGATCATGTTTCTGCCACCCTGGGATCCACACTGAGCTGTTTACCATCCATGTTTGAATTTCAGATTACAACTTGTTTCTTGTTGCTGCTCATGAATTTGGCCATTCTTTGGGGCTCGCTCACTCCTCTGACCCTGGTGCCTTGATGTATCCCAATTATGCTTTCAGGGAAACCAGCAACTACTCACTCCCACAAGATGACATCAATGGCATTCAGGCCATCTATGGTAAGGTCTTCTAAAGAGAGTTGTAGTACATGGTGGGACCTGGGAATAGGCGAACACTCCCAGGATCTGAATATCTCTTCCTTTGCACTACTGCAGTTTCCATAAAACTGAACTCTGAAATTCCCCTGTAATACAGCATTAACAAAGAAGGTGTGAGGGGCTGAGCCTCTATTGCTGCCCTAAAAGAAAAAGAGTTTAAGAAGAAATGAACTACAGTTCTTCCCAGTTATTGTCTTTGGATGGTGGGAATTTTTTTCTTCTTTTTTAGGCTTCCCAAATTACCAATTTTAATTTTTTTTTTTTTTTTTTTTGACGGAGTCTTACTCTGTTGCCTAGGCTGGAGTGCAGTGGCTTGATCTTGGCTCACTGCGACTTCTGTCTCCCAAGTTCAACAATTCTCCTGCCTCAGCCTCTTGAGTAGCCGGGATTATAGATGCCTGCCACCACATTTGGCTAATTTTTATATTTTTAGTAGAGAAGGGATTTCACCACATTGACCAGGCTGGTCTTGAACTCCTGACCTCGAGTGACCTGCACACCTCAGCCTCCCAAAATGCTGGGATTACAGGCAGGAGTCATTGCACCTGGCCCCAATTTTAAATATTCTAAAAAGACATGACTATTCTTTTTCCTACAGCAATCCTGCTCCTAGATGTATCCGTCAAAGAAATTCTCATATAGATCCATAAGGGAACATGTACAAATCATGCCAAAGATGTTCACTGAAGTCTTGTTTGTGGTGGTGGAAGTTGGAAGGCATCTGGGGGTCTATTAGGAGAAGACTATACAGATAAACTGTGGTAGTTGCACACCATGAAGTGATATGCGGCAGTCAGAAGCATGGTACTAGATGCACATGTGGCAACAATACAGATGGGTCTTTAAAACTTCATATTTTGTGAAAAAGAAACAGAATGAGATATATTGCACAATGTACAATTAAATTACACAATATATAAGTCTATGTAAATTTAAAATGTGTATAAACAAAGCAAGGCATTTTCAAGAAGAAGAAGAGGAATGATAGTAGAGTATAGAGAGAAAAAAAGAAAATTTTTAAGGCATTACTGATACATTTCAAGGATAAGTATAGGGGCCTTTTGCCATATTGCCTGGATAAGACCATTACATCTCTCTTCACGCTTGCCCTTCTGTTCCCTAGTTGGTTGTGAATAAAAACAAGAAACCAATAAGGGATTTACTGCTCTCTAAAAAAGTGTGGAATGGAATGGAATGGAATGGAATGCAATGCAATGCAATAGTGGATTGGAGTGAAATATAATTGAATGGAGTGGAATGGAGTGGAGTGGAATTGGGGAAAGCCCTTTTCCCTCTCTGGTGGGACAGCACTATAAAATCAAGCAAGCATGCCAGGGTGCCACAACCAGGGAACTTTTTTGTGATTGTAGATATTTCAGAAATGTTGAGCCTACCCTAACTGCCTCTATTCCCCAACTTCCTCCTGCCCACCCCAACAACACCCCATTATTTTGTTCACTGGTGTTTTTATCTTAACTATTATAATAGCCTTTCATTCCACAGTGAGAAAACACATGAAAATTCAAGTACTTAGAGAAAAACTATTGCTAAAATTTGACTTAGATGCATGCTATAGGGTAAAAGACTAATATTCTTTCCTGAAAGTGGATTTCGGTGAGGAGAGAGGCAATAGATACTGAGTAACCGAAAAAGCAGAAAGAGGAACTGAGAGATCAGAGAAGAATTAGTTAGAATTAAAAGGGAAGAAAGGGGCATAGAATTCAAATTTCTTTACTTCACAGTTTGACCTGGAACTCACCCTGAAAACCATCATTACGCTTATTAAAGAAACAAAAACTTTAAAAGGATGAAATATACAGTTACTTTAATACTTTATGGGATAGTCTTGTAGCACTTACCCTCACATGAAGACCCTTCACCTTTCTGAGAAGTCTCTGATGTACCCAAGAGACACACTGGACTTATGCTCATAAAAAAGACCTTTTTTTTTTTTTTTCAGGACCTTCAAGCAACCCTATCCAACCTACTGGACCAAGCACACCCAAATCCTGCGACCCCAGATTGACATTTGATGCTATCACCACACTCCGTGGAGAAATACTTTTCTTTAAAGACGAGTATAAAATTGAAATATTTCTTCCTTTGATTCCTCTTACTGATATACCTTAAAACTGGATTCAAATTAGGTCACACGTTAGTCACCTTTTCCTTGAATTGTACACTTCTTCTCATTGGAATTTTTTATAGGTTCTGGGGCACCACTAGGATTATCATAGACCCTGAGCTTAACTTCATCATCTTCATCTTTTAAAGACTATTTGTACCATTTTTATGTCTATACTGAATTTATGCAATCAAGTATTTTCTGGGTAACTCAAAACATCCAGGAAAAAAAGCAAAACATGAAAACATTCACAAACGTTCAGATGCCTTTGGTAATATAAACAGACATGGGCTACAGCTGCTTGGGAACCCCAGAGCTGAAACACTAAAGCACCATTCAGTTCCATCCAAAATCAGTCAAGTAAATGGAACCTGCACTTAGCTAGCTGTGCAGCAAATCATCTAATTGAGCAAAATTTTTTTGTACATTGGCTATTTCGTGAGTGTGCAATCACAGGCTGAGTGCACGTGCTGTTGCTTTTATCAATATATTCTTAGCATTTAGTCGGAGCAATAAGGAAAGATACTGCAAAGTAAGATTTTTCAATGTCCAAGGCAGGACAATGCCAAATGTAATCAAATAAGATCACTCCCATAACCTCCTCTGAAAGCTGTGATGTACTCTCCAGATGGACAATATCACTGTAAAGCTTAGCCATATGCTGGTCACCATGCTAGGAACTTTGCATTGGTTAGTTTGTTATATTCTCCCAGCAATCCTGCAAGGACCATCACTAGCC
The DNA here is from genome assembly GCF_024542745.1 of Macaca thibetana thibetana. Lineage (NCBI taxonomy): Eukaryota > Metazoa > Chordata > Mammalia > Primates > Cercopithecidae > Macaca > Macaca thibetana. Next base: position 94,676,137 of record NC_065591.1, on the reverse strand, counting down.
TAAAAGTCACAGGAACTGCCTACTTAAGACTGTTATGTGTAAGTGTGTGCATGTGTGTTTCCTTATGTCCCGTTAGGTACTTCTGGAGAAGGCATCCTCACCTACAAAGTGTCGAAATGAATTTTATTTCTCTATTCTGGCCATCCCTTCCAACTGGCATACAGGCTGCTTATGAGGATTTTGACAGGGACCTCATTTTCCTATTCAAAGGTAACTTCCTAAAGTTTTCATCTTATGTTAGTTCTGCCTGAAGGGAGGGGGCAGGACTTCTTTGTGATCCCTTCCAGGTTCATGGTGAGCTAATGACAGCATTAAGCTGGGCAGGCTTTTGCCAGAAGACTAGGGTTGGGCCCCATTGGGACCACTAACTACTGTGTGAACCTGAGTGGGTTACTTGCTTTTCAGCCTTGGTTTTCTCACCAACAAAATCAGACCACACTAGAACTGTCATTCGCATTCTTCCATCCTCATCCCAGATATCCTTCTCTAAGACTCCTCAAGGCTGTAATTTGGTTTCTGTATAAAAGTCACACAAATTGTGGGGCCTTGAATGTCTTGCTCAGAAGTTTTAATTTTTTATAGGCACTGGGGAACCGTTAAGCTTCTCACAGCCCCCCTGAACTTAACTTTATCATCTTCATCTTTTAAAGACTATTTGTTCCATTTTCATGTCTATGTGCAAGACCAAGAAGTGGTATATATATTATTTTGCAAAAATGGAAACGTCTTATTTAACATTTAACCTGAATCATTGACAGGCAACCAATACTGGGCTGTGAGTGGCTATGACATTCAGCAAGGTTATCCCAGGGATATATCAAACTATGGCTTCCCCAGCAGTGTCCAAGCAATTGACGCAGCTGTTTTCTACAGAAGTAAAACATACTTCTTTGTAAATGACCAATTCTGGAGGTAATGTAAACTATTTTTTCAATTGTAGGTTGAAATCTGTGTTTCTCTACACTGCTTACAAACTTTCAAGCATTTGAAGATTTAAAACAATCTAGGTAATCTCCAGTAGGTTTTACCAAGAATATATTGTTTTTACAGGATGATTGATGTTACCATGGCTTTTGAAATTTTTCATTTTTATAAAATTAAAATCTCTATGCAATAGTACTGAGGATTCTGCATCATGAAACAGAAATCCTTAACAAAGCACTAGCGTGAGACACAAAGAAAGATTTAGGCTAATTCTCACTTATGAGTTCAATTCAGACATATGCAAGCAAATGTTATCCAGATAGCCTGCAGAATTTGGTTCCCAAGTTGAACCTATTATGTACATTTATATATATACACATGCAGAGGGAGTTATACTATATACCAGTTAAGTAAAAGCCTTGAAAATATAAGCTTACTTTGGGAAATAACAGTGTGTCAGCCGTCAAGCCTGTTTTCGAATTAATGATACCCATATGTTTTATAAATGTGTACCCTTAGGTAGGGAAATTAACCATTCTTAATACTAGTAAACAAGGCATTGTGAGAACTGAATGAAAAAATATGTGTGAGGAGACTTTGTAAATTATACACAATTAAAAAAATATTTTTGTTATATTCTATATTGGTGTTAAATCTGGTGACATTTTGTTTTTACCAGATATGATAACCAAAGACAATTCATGGAACCAGGTTATCCCAAAAGCATATCAGGTACCTTTCCAGGAATAGAGAATAAAGTTGATGCAGTTTTCCAGCAAGAACGTAAGTAGGAAAAAAAAACTAATAAATGTGTTGGTTGTTTGTTTATTATAGAGGAGGCATGGTCTTACTATGCTCACCAGGCTAGTGTCAAACTCCTGGCCTCATGCAATCCTCCCACCTCAGCCTCCCAGAATTCTGGGATTACAGGCAGTAGCCACCACACCTGGGGTTTAAATTTTTTAAATAGCATGTTTGCATTGGAATGTTATGTTGGAATAAGGGCAAGGTTTTCTAACTGAAGACATCTGAGATATTCTGTAAGCTAATTCAATAAATTATCTCTCTTTTTTTATAGACTTCTTCCTTTTCTTCAGTGGACCAAGATATTATGCATTTGATCTTATTGCTGAGAGAGTTACCAGAGTTGCAAGAGCCAATAAATGGCTTAACTGTAGATATAGCTGAAGCGAAATCAAATGTGGCTGTATCCATTTTCAGAATGTGGAAGGGAAGTTCAGCATGCATTTTCATTACATTGTGTCCCACTTATACTTTTCTCGATATTAAGTCATTGTTTCCCATCACTGTATCCATTCTGCCTGTCCTCAGTGAAAATATGTTTGGAATATTCCACTGTTTGCAGAGGCTTATTCAGTTCTTACACATTCCATCTTAAATTAGTGAATCCATCAAAGAGAAGGAAAGTAAGCCTTTTTGTCACCTCAATATTTACTATTTCAATACTTACATATCTGACTTCTAGAATTTGTTATATTACTTGCCTATCTGACTTCATACATCCTTCAGTCTCTTTAAATGTCCTATGTATATCTTCTACAAGCAATTTAGAACTAGATTTTGGTTAGAAATAAGGGTTATAAACAATCTAGCAATACCTTTTGCCTTTACAGAAAATGTGGTGCTGTTTTCTACCCTTGGAAAGAAATGTGGATGATATATTTCGTGGGTTGAATTGTGTCCCCCATAAAAGATACGTTGAAGTTCTAACCCCAGGTACCTATGAATGTGAGCTTACCAGGGTCTTTGCAGATGTAATTAGTTAAGTTAAGGTGAGGTCACACTGAATTAGGGTGGGCCCTAAATCCTTTATGACTGTTGTTCTTATAAGAAGAAGAGAGACATAGCCACCTAGGGGAGGAGGCCATGTGAAGACAGAGGCAGAGATTCGAGTGACGCATCTGCAAGCCAAGGAATTCCAAGGACTCTAAGCCACCAGTAGAAACTTGGAAGAGGCAAGGAAGGATTCCCTTCAAGCGTGACCTTCAAGCGTGACCCTGCTAACACCTGCAGAATTCAGACTTCTAGCCTCCAAAACTGTGAGGGAATAAATTTCCTTTGTTTTAAGCCACCAAATTTGCAGTACTTTGTTACAGCAACCCTAGACATGAGGTACTAAACACACCCTTACAAAAATGAATCAACATAGAATGCAGAAGTGGAACCCTTGCTAAGAACTATTGGGCATCTTCCCAGAATAGCAGCCAAAAGAGAACCACCACTTCCTCTCCTGCCTCCTCCTTGCTCTCTCCTAGAGTTCAAACCCAAATGGGCCAGTTGGATCTGATGTTCCTCAGTTCTTTGCTTCTATTTCCTGGGGTACTCAGGAGGGCACACACTATAGATAACTGGGGTTTGCTGCATAAAATTCAATGTCTCATTAAGTTGCATTAAACTGAGCTTAGATGTGTAAGTTTGCTAACTGATGGGTTTTTTTTGTTAAGAACTATAGGATTTATGGGACCATGTCTAGCTAGTCCAGATGTCAAAATCATTATAATGTTATATATGCTGTTATTAGAATATAATATAGCTTATTATACAATAAATATGTGGACTATAAAATGTATTTCTCACTAGTACCTCCTATTTTCTTTCTCTGTTGAAGTTTTTAAATCCCACAGATAACTAATTTGGCAACTTTATTCTTGTTCAAAAATTAAAATAATCTATTACATAAGTTCATATTAAAGATTTTTATTTCAAATGACTGATTTGTGATTTGCTTTTAATTTCTTAAAATATTACCACATAATTCATCTAAAGTATAAAAAGGAATAGCAAATTTTAGATATATTTGCAGATATATAATTCCTGTGTCAGAATTATTATAATACTGATAATAAACTTTAGATACTGCTTCAGAGTGTGTGAAATATTTTATAAATATTTGAGGTCCTCAAAAATTTCCTCAAGTGTGTTAACACATTATTCTCAACTTATTTTACAAAATAAGAAAACTGAAACAAGTATATACTCTCATTTCATTCATTGATTTATTCAGCAAGAATTAACTACCTACTATGAATTATGTTTCAGGGACTGTGCTAAGAAAAATGAGAGAGATGTATAAGCAATTCATCATATCAATGTAACAAGTGCAAAAGGACCTATAAGAATTGAATATTCCATTTTTAATAGTAGAATCAATTTCAGACTATGATGTTTCCTAAAACTTTCTATAATGTCAGTTATGAAAGTTTTAGGAAAATGCAGGCATGAAAATGAGTGTCTTATCTTCTCAGAACACCTGCTAGTTGCACTAGGTATGATGGATTCTTGGCTCAAACCTCATCTATACATCTTTGAGATGAGAACTGATCTCATACTATTTTTAACCACATTTGACAGAATCATAGACAGTGAACTGTAATATGAAGTGTAATAAAGAATTCAAAGAGTTATTCCTTTTAAAAAAATTATCTTGTTGACAACATGTAGTATTTTCCAGCTGTTACACTGATATTTTGAATGAGCACAAGAGATATAAAGACCTAAGCTTAGAATGTATTCATTTATTTTTTGTTTATTTATTAATTTTTGAGACAGGGTCTTGCTTTGTCACCCAGGCTGGTGTACAGTGGTGCAATCACAGCTCACTGCAGCCTCAAACCCCTGGCCTCAAGCAATGCCCCAACCTTAGCCTTTCAAGTAGCTGGGACTACAGGCACACACCACCACACTCAGTTATTTTCTTTTGTAAAGATAGGGTCCCACTGCATTTCCCAGGCTTGTCTCAAACTCCTGGGCTCAAGTGATCCTCCTGCCTTAGTAGAGACGGGGTTTCACCATGTTGACTAGGCTGGTCTCGAACTCCTGACCTCAGGTGATCCACCTCCCTCAGCTTCCTAAAGTACTGGGATTACAGGCTTGAGCCACCATGCCACCCTGCCTAAGCTAGAATTTAAACAATGAGGTGCCTATTTATCTTAGGCTGAGTTTCTTCAAAAGCAAAGCCTAAGTGAAGACATTGGTGCAATTATTTTTTTCAGGACACAGTCCCAGGAAGCAAGAGTAAGGTAGCAAGCAGAGTGAGGCAAGGAAGGAGGAAAAGTCAATACAATCATGTGTTATCAAGGTTTCCGCTATGGGCAATTGAAGCTTGTTGGGGTCCATGTGTTTCCTAAACAAAGGAATGAACACACAAGACAACACAGGACGAGACAAACATGGCAGCGGCCCCGAACGACACGCTCTGCTTTATTTTATGCAGTCGTTTGTGGAAAAGTCACAAGACACATTGTTGTTTTTCTGACTGTTTCCTGACTTTCTGGATTTTCAAGATGTTTACACATAAACCAGCCCCCAGGGTCTGCTGTTTGCAGGTGGCTCCTTTGTCCTCCCTGTTTGCAGGGAAGGAACGCCCTGCTTTGTTTGCAAGAGCAGGACTTATCGGGAACGTCTCGTTTGCAAGCACATAGTCCTCTACATTTCCCTTTTCTTTATTTACAAGTTTGAATTTCTTTCAAAACCATCATTACATGTTGGACTTGCTGGGATTTGGTGTTTGCCCTTTGGCACCATCTCCAGCAGACTGTGAAAATGACAAAGGCAAGAACAACAATCAATACATTACTAGAAACAGAAGTCAGCAAAGTTTTTACAGGGCTCATAGGGTTCAAAGACGTCAAACTTTGTGCAATACCAGTCATCAAATCTGCACCAGTCAGCAACAGTAACTAATTGCAAAATGTTTCAGAAATGTTTTGTGTTAATTCTTGTATTTCTAGGGAAAGATTATTATGACCAATTAAAAGTCTCTTTATCTCAGTCTAATTATGTACAGTGCTGTTAAAAGGAACAGGAGTAATACAAAATTGGGTAGTATTCCAATCATATTTCAACAAAGCTCGGGTATTCAACACTGTTAGCTGATCTCCCAACCACGAAACCACTTGTTCCAGATTATCCACTCGTTCAGTCAAATGAGCATCTATGTCTCGTTGCTGCTGCCACAACAAATGTGATTGTTCATGCCATTGTTGCACAAATTCTGCATTTTGTATACTCTGGTGTAGAGCTAATCCAGCAACAGTGGTGGTGGAAGCAATTGCTACAAGTCCCACCACTGCTGCTACAACGACCCCAACCATTCTCCGGCTGCAGTGGACAAGATCTTGCATTACTTTGTAAATTTGAGTAACCCCAGCAGATTCACTCCACGCACATGTTAAGTTCACGGGTAGCCAGGTTTCTTTTCTGGCTCTTAGTATATATAAATCGGAATGAGACTCATTCCAATTATTATTCCACCAAGTAGTATTTATACAACTTAGGAATGTACAATTGTTTGTACAGTTAACTACCCCTGTATTATTATCCCATTTAAAAATTCCTGCCAACAACAAGTAAGGCTTTCTTACACATGCAATAACATATCTAGAACTATTTCGATGCAAAGATATATGGAAAGGGTTAGAAATATTAGTAAGATTTAAGGACATGTTTCCCGTGAAAGTGAACGTTGGTTTACCAGCAGCTAGCAACTTCCAAATATGACTTTGTATTTGTGAGGTATTAGCCAAATGTGGCATAGGGGGTGATAGACCACCATCATGCCAAATAATAGTTTCATTGCCATCCGCAGAAATGCTGTGATTACCTTTATGCCAATGCAGGTTGACATGGCTGAATTTAGTTTGAAAATCTCCATGTACACTCCAATCTATAACGAGGTATTTACGACTCTTCCCTTTTACTTCTAACAACAATAGTGGCCCACTACCTCTACATCTAGTCCACTCTAGTTGGGAAACACCTCCGGACACATGAGGGATAGGGCATAAAGATAATGTACTTGGCAGAGTTTCATTAAGTACTGCAGTATGATTATACTTAAAACTTTGAGCCACAATAATCATAGTAAAGGCAGAGATATGACTATAGTTATAGCGAACAGCCCAAGCCTCATGAGAAAGATGCAGACAATGTGGACTACTCCCAAGACATATAGGTAACCCTTCAACCCCACATTGATATGAACTATTTACTGTGCCAGTGTCTAATTCAGGATCCTGGTTTTAAAAAGGCAATGGCATCCAAGCAGTATCATTAGTAAGTACTGGGACTTTTCTGTCTCCCCAGGCCACACTTTGATATAAGGGTGGAAAAGGAATATAAGCCCAGCATGTAAATTCTCCAGCCGTTACCTGGCAATTTACTATGGCCAGCATAGCCAGGAATAAAGTCAGTGGGGTTTTGGGCTGCCCAGCTTGTTGAACAACCCCTTCAGCTTTCTGAGTAAGCTTTTTCAGTTGACCCCATGTCGGGGGCTCCGCACGTCGAGTCCCGAAGGTGAATGTTTTCTGAGTGCTCAGATTCAGCTCCTGAAATTCCTTGAGGAACTCTTCGGATCGGCTCCTCTTCGCCATGGCACTGTTTCAACCGTCGAGATGGAAACCACTCATCTCTGGCACCTGTACGGACAAGAGCATAGCCTTGGCCCCATTGTAAAACTTTTCCTTTTAAATATTTCCCTTGTAATGAAGGGTAATACACCCACAGATTACTGTTTTGTGGCTTTTCTAAAGGCTGTTGAAAATGTTTCACCGCTGCAGACTGCTGTAATTGACGCCAATGGTTGAGAAAATTTAAAGTAAAAAGGGCTTTCAGAATTTGATGTTTTGGGGAATCTCGCCCATCTCCCCCTTTTTGTTTTAAAAGTTGTAATTTTAAGGTAGCATTGGCTCTTTCAATAATTGCTTGACCTTGACTATTAAATGGAATACCAGTGGAATGACGAATATGGTATAAAGAAAGGAAGGCAGCCAATGTACGAGAGCAATAAGCAGGGGCATTATCAGTTTTTAGTTCAGCAGGAACTCCCATAACCGCAAAGCAAGTAAGTAAATGAGTAATAACAGAGTCAGCCTTTTCAGAACGCAATGGGGTAGCCCATTGGAAATGTGACCAGGTATCAATTGTATGATGAACATATTTTAAACGACCAAAAGAAGGAACATAAGTTACATCCATTTGTCAAATGTGATTTTGTTGAGTGCCTCGAGGATTAATACCTGGACTTTAAAAAGGTGCAATAATAGGAGCACAAGATGGGCAGGCTCTGACAATAGCTCGGGCTTGACGGCGTGTTATAGAAAATTGCCATTGTAATCCTAAACTATTAGTATGATGTAGTTGGTGCTCATCCTGAGCCCGTTGGACACTTCCAATAAGTAAGGAATCAATCTGGTTATTCCCAAAAGTTAAAGGTCCTGGCAATGCCTAATGGGAACAAATATGAGTGATGAAAAGGGGGGCAGTGTGAGAAGTAAGAGCCATAAATAATAAAGAAGATAATTTTTGTAAAGGAGTTTGAGGAAATAATGGTAAAGAAGTTTGAGATATATATTTAGTTATGTATACAGTGTATTGGGAATCACTAATTATATTACAAGGGGTTTGAGGCCAATCTTGTAGAACCATAAGAATGGCAAAAAAGTTCTCCTTATTGTACTGATTCAAATGGGTAGTGAGAAATTTTTGAATTACCTGATGTCCAGTATCCAGCTTTTCCATTGCTGGAAGCATCAGTAAAAAAGGTAGGACCTTTAACCGGAGTGTAAGAGATAGGATTATATGGCAATAAAGAATATTGTTGCAGAAAAGCAAGTAATTTATTACTAGGATAATGCTGAGAAAAAGAGCCAGTATACTCAGCGCAAGCCACTTGCCAACCCTCATGAGTTTCCAACAGAGATTCAATGTATTGATTAGATAATCGGGTAATAATTTTTATAGGGTCAGCACCAAGCAACTGACGAGCTCGATGTCATCCTTTAATAATTAATTCAGCCAATTTATCAATATATGGCTGAATTTTCTTAATGGCTTTATTAGCCAAAAACAGCCACTCCAGAATATTACCATCTTGGTGTAAAATGGCCGTTGGCAAATGGGGAGTATGAAAAAGACACAACGAAAGTGGAAGATTGGGTGCAATATAATCAAGGTGAGCTTCACTAATTCTATTTTCTACAAATGACAATTTTTTTTCTGCTACAGGGGATAATTGACGAGAACTATTTAAATCTGAATCTCCTTCCAAGTTAGCAAATAGATGTCGTAATTTATAAGTAGGGATGCCTAAGATGAGGTGAAGCCAATTTATGTCTCCTAACAGTTTTTGAAAATCATTAAGGGTTAAAAGTTGATCTCTTCGAATTTGAACTTTTTGTGGCCGAATATGCTTTTCTGCTAAAAGGTATCCCAAATATTGAATAGGAAATTGAGTCTGTATTTTCTCAGAAGAAATATGTAAATTATATTGAGTTAATTATTGTTATAAGACCTGAAAAACTTGACCTTGTAGGACTTCGTCAGGAGTTGCTAATAGAATATCATCCATATAATGGTATATTAACAAAGTAGGGAATTGACATCTAAAAGGGTTTAAGGCTCTATGAACAAACTCTTGACATAAAGTAGGACTATTAAGCATACCTTGAGGAAGAACTTTCCATTGATATCTTTGAGTAGGCTGTCCATTATTATATTCAGGAACAGTAAAGGCAAATTTTTCACAATCTTGGGGTTGTAACAGGATAGTAAAAAAAAAAAAAAAAAAAAAAAAAAACAGTCTTTAAGATCTATAACCATTAATTTCCAATTTTGTGGGATAAGAGCTGGATTAGGAAGCCCAGGTTGTAAAGTCCCCATAGATTGAATACAAGCATTTACAGCTCTAAGATCAGTTAATAAGCGCCATTTTCCACTTTTCTTTTTAATGACAAACACAGGGGAATTCCATGCAGAAGTACTTGGTTCAATATGCCCCTCGGCCAATTGTTCCTTAACTAAATTCTTTAAAGCCTCAAGTTTTTCTTTAGATAATGGCCACTGTTCCACCCAAACAGGAGTTGTAGTTTTCCACTTCAATTGTAAAGCTTGAGGCTTGTGGACAGTGGCTAAGCGTTTAAAGGATTGAACATCATATTTTTGGCAGCTGAAGAAATATGAGGAATGCTTAAATAGGCACCAAATTGTTGTTAAAGATCATGGCCCCAAAGGTTAATATTAATGGGAACAATATAAAAGAACACTTTTCCTTGTTGTCCTTCAGGTCCTACACAGCTCAGGGGCTCGACACTTTGGTAGACTGTAGAAGCAGTACCTAGGCCGGATAGAGTAACTGATACTTGTTTCTTTTTCCAATGATCAGGCCATTGAGTTAAACATATAATAGATACATCTGCTCCTGTGTCGACTAATCCCTCAAAAAGTATCCCATTAATTTGCAATGAACATAAAGGTTTTTGATCAGAAACTAAAGTTTCCCAGAAAACAGTTTTCCCAGTACTACCGAAACCTCCTTGACGAGACACTTCTCTATATAAGAAAGGAAAAAAAGGCAATAAAAGCAATTGTGCAATACGTTCCCCTGCCTCTAGGCGCAAAAATTGTGAGACTTGTACCATAATAAGGATTTCATCAGTAAAATCAGGATCAATAATTCCTGGGACCACCATTAACTCCCACATAGCACTGCTGCTTCGACCTAACAAAAGTCCTACATGTCCCTTTGGCAAAAGGCCACACACTCCAGTAGTTAACTTATATATTCCTCCATTAGGAGACAGAGCATAAGGTTGAGTAATAGCTAAGTCAGCAGCAGCACTCTGCTTAGTTGCAGCATAAAGCTGGGAAACAGGGGTAGGGAGTGATACCCTTAAGGATGACCCGAAGTCATTCCTTGATGTTGTAAGCCATCGCTCACTGGGCATTGTGGTAGGCCTGCATTGTAATTGTTGGGGCCCCAAGCCTGTGGGCCCCGGTTCCCGTTTCCCAGGAGGGGTGACAATAAATTTCCACTCTTATCAGTTTTTGAACAACATTCATTTGTCCAATGTCGACCTTTTCCACATCATTGGCACTCCCCAGAAGGTAACTTTTTCTCTTTAGTAGTCAGGAAGCCCAGTTTTTTCCTGCATTCTTTCTTAAAATGACCGGGTTTCCCACATTGAAAACGTACACCTTGTTTAGAATTACTCTTTAAGGCCTTAGAAAGTGCTCCAGCAAACAATTGAGCACTGTAAATAGCTCCTCCAATGCCTGCACAAGCCCCAATATACTCATCTAAATTACCTCCACTGGCCTTTAAAGGTCTTAATAATTTTTGTTGCAGCTTTCATTTCTTTCAAAAATTTAAATTGTAGGGCTGTAAAAGTCACATTCAGGCCACCGTTTGGGAACTGAGCACTGGGGCCGAAAGCAGCCCGTGTTATTGGGAATAGATCTAATTCCTCGAAATCATCCTTTTCCTTCGATTCCTTTTTTTCTCCCACAGGAGAAAAAGGCACAGAGAAAACCTGACCTGACATAGGCAAAGAGGTTGGAGGTAGAGGCAAAGGGAAATCTTTTTCCAAAGGAGCAGAAGGGAAGGTAACAGGGAAGGCTTGTGGCAGAGACATAGGAGAAACAGGAGCAGCAGCACCTTGCAATTTTAATAACTGTTGTAACATCTCTAAAATACACTGCAAATCAGAATTTCCTTCAGATGAAGGAGGCATTAGCTCTTCTTCCAATTCCTTGTCCTCAGCAACCGGGGCGTAAATATGTTCCTCTCTAGGATTATTCCTCTCTAAAGCTTCAGATGCCTCACCTCCTGTGGCAGTATCGCCACACTCTGAGTCAGTTTCAAGTAACTCTAATGCCTGAGTAATGGAACTACACAAAGTCCACAAAGTCAGAGGCATTGTTTGCCCTTGCTGATGAGCTCGACACAAGACTTTAACCACTTGTAACCATTCCTTTTGATTTAACTGCACTTTGGTTTGATATTGAAACCCATAACAATGTTGTTCAACATGGGCAAACAATTGCTTCAAAGTCTTTTCTTTTACTTCTACTCCTATAGACATCAACAGTCCCTGGAGTAACCGCAAATATTCAGAGGCCAGAAAGGTGGAATTCCCCATAATTTTCCCGTGGGTCCCCCTTCTTTATTTACCTGCCCGGGGTGTTCCCCCTCCAGTTCCTTGCTCTCATGGAGCCACGGACCCTGCTCGCTGCACCAGATGTTGGGGTCCATGTGTTTCCTAAACAAAGGAATGAACACACACGAAAACACAGGATGACACAAACATGGCGGCCGCCCCGAACGACACACTCTGCTTTATTTTATACAGTCGTTTGTGGAATGTTGCCACGTCACAAGACACATTGTTGTTTTTCTGACCGTTTCCTGACTTTCTGGATTTTCAAGATGTTTACACATAAACCAGCCCCCAGGGTCTGCTGTTTGCAGGTGGCTCCTTTGTCCTCCCTGTTTGCAGGGAAGGAACGCCCTGCTTTGTTTGCAAGAGCAGGACTTATCGGGAATGTCTCGTTTGCGAGCATGTAGTCCTCTACAAAGCTCAATTCCACCAGCGGCCTCTGAGAAGCCTGCAGACCAGCTTCCAGTTGTTCACATCTCCAGTGAGCAGGAGGCTGGAACATTCATCCTTCAGTTTCCATTCCCCATTGGATGAAGATGGTCCCTGAGGGTGTTAACTTCTTTACACTTCCAGGCTGTACTCTCATGCTGACCTGGCAGGCTTGATGGCATCTCAATGCTCTGGGCAGAAAGCAAAAAGACACACAGCCTGTGCTTAAAATTGTATTAGGTTGGTGCAAAAGTAACCACAATTACTTTTGCACTTTGAGCAAAGTGAGTTACACAAACCAGTCCACGCCTTCTGCAACTAAATTAATACTGAGGGTATGTGACAGAGGACATCAGAAGAATCTCCTACAGCTTTGTTCCTTGGAGATTTAAATGATGGCAAATTGGATGAGCTTTCTCTGGAGTAACTTACCAGCCCCAGAAAAAAAAATTTACAGATATCAACACTGGAGAAATCACAGTGTGGCAATGCTGCTAATGATCTATCTTGACCTCCACTCTCCACTTCTTCTGCAATGAGACTCCAATTTCATTTGAGGTAGCAATGCATCCTATTTTGTAGCCTTGCTTACAGCTATGCTTACAGCTACATATGGCCATGTGTTTATTTCTAGCCAAAATGTCTAAACAGAATGTTGTGTGGGGCTTTTGGAAAGAGATTGGAAAATTACTTTTTCTCTTCCATCTTCCTTCTTTCTGCCTGTAATGCAGATATAATGGCTAGAGGTTGAGAAAGCACCTGACTCATGAGGCATTGGACTGTGAGAGTGGTATAGCAAGGCAGATGTTGCCTACCCCTGATGATATGGAGCTGTCATACAAAACCTAGGCTTACAAATCTGGGCACTTTTTTTTTTGTGAGGCAAAAATAAATTTTTATTTAACTAAGCATCTATTATTTTGAGTTTTTGTGTTACATTCAACCAAATCTCATCCTGACTAGTATATCACATGAAGGGTGTGGGAAGTGCCCCACCTCCCTGCAGTGAAGGTCATCAATTCACCAGCCCTGCCTATACACATGAGAGCTTCTAGTCTGCTTTCTTGCCTCTCATTCTTAAGCAGATTGCACAACACAAAGTCAGCAAATATTTTTGAAAAGATTGCAGTGTGAAAAACAGAGACCAAAAGAGAGATTTTGAGGAACTAGAGACACTTGTAGGAGCAAAAGAAAATATCAAAATAAACTAAAGCATACTTAACATTAACATTATTTAAAAATAAGAAGAGACTGGGTACGGTGGTTTGTGCCTGTAATCCCAACACTTTTGGAGGCTGAGGCAGAAGGACTGCTTGAGGCTAGGCATTCAAGACCAGCCTGCGCAACATAGTGAGACCCTGTCCCTACAAAAAATAAAAATATTAGCTGGGCTAATATAGTCCAGCTACTATAGGCATGCACCTATAGTCCCAGCTACTCGGGAGGCTGCAGCAGGAAGATCACTCAAACCTGGGAGTCTGAGGCTGCACTGAGTCATGATTGTGCCACCACACTCAAGCTTGGATGACAGAGTATGCCTTCTTTTATTATTTAAACAAATAAATAAATATAAGAATTAAATATAAGAATATAATTTTAGATGGAAAATATGTCTTATTTATTTAATAATTTATTATTTAGTTATGAATTATGTACTATTAATTATTTAGTAATTTATTTAAATAAATAAATAAGACATATTTTACATCCAAAAACACTAATGAAATGCAAAAAAAAAAGGTTAAAAGTGTAAAAGAATACTCAGAACTGGAAAGAGTTCTCGGAAACTAAATATCATAGCTGAAATTAAACACTCAATAGGTGGGCTGGAAAGTTAAGTTGGTAGAAAATAGGATATATTAGAAGCATAAAGACTCAATCTAGGAGGTCCAACGGATATACATTTGGAAAGAAAAAGATAAAATGAATGCAAAGAAATTGTAAACAAAACTATATTGGAAATTTTCCTTAAATTGAAGTTTCCATGACAAAAAGGCCCACTTACTGCCCAAAACTGTTAATACCAAAGACCTACATCAAGAGACATAATTATAAAATTTATAAATATCTGGGTAAAGAGAAGATTTCCAAAACCTTTCAAAAGAAAAACATCAAGAATCAGAGTATAAAACTTTTCAACAGCAGCACTAGAGTCTGGAAAATAATGGAATCTTCATTATCGTTCAAACTTCTCAGGGAAATTTATTTTAGGCTGAAATTCTGTATCCAGTCATACACTCAATCAAGTGTGAGGATGAAATAAAGGGCATTCTTAGGCATGAAAAAAATCAGAATATTTATTTTCCTTATATTCTTTCTTAGAAAACTACTGAGAGATATGTTGCATCAAAACAAGGGAGTAAATCAAGACACTGGTAGAAATGAAACCCAGTAGCCAGAGATCTAACACAGAGACACAGTACAAATTTTCTGGTTGATGAGAGGATGACAGTTCTACGACAGACCCAGACTGGAGAAGGCAAGCAAGGGGTCTCAGATGGATGAGTTCAAGGGAAAAAAACTGCTGCTAGATTTCCTGTCCAGTTTGGTTATTCTGAGAAGAGTTTAAGAGTTCTATGGAAGAATTTGGTAAAGAATTAGCATGTAAAGATCAATTCAACTATCAACTGCAGAGGAAAAAGGCTATATAAGAAAGGAGATGTAAGCCTGGGCATGGTGGCTCATGCCTGTAATCCCAGCACTTTGGGAGGCTGAGGTGGGGGTGGATCATATGAGGTCAAGAGTTCGAGACCAGCCTGGTTAACATGGTGAAACCCCATCTCTACTAAAAATACAACAATTAACCAGGCTTGGTGGCACACGCCTGTTGTCCCAGCTACATGGGAGGCTGAGGCAGAATTGCTTGAACCCGGGAGGCAGAGGTCGCAGAGAGCCGAGATTGTGCCATTGCACTCCAGCCTGGGTGACAAAGTAAGACTCCGTCTCAAAAAAAAAAAAAAAAAAAAAAAAAAAAAGGAGATATAATCATAGTATACTACATGATTCTCTTGTGAATAATATTTTCATGGTCATAATTGTATGAACGCTGATTACTGGCTTAAACATTCCTATAACCAAATTAGGAAAGCGGAAGGAGTATTGAGTCCTTCTATTCCATAGGAAGATGTTAATAATAACATTTAACTGTGGAAACTCGAAAAATAGCAGCATAAGCATGTTATTTACAAATGTGGAGCTAAACATAAAGATAAAAAGCTATAAAAATAATTTAAAGAAGTTACCTTTGGGGAGCTGGACTTGAAGGAGTGAAAGGTTGGGGCAGAGAGATGCTTTTTCATTATAACAAGATAGCACCATTTGACTTCCCATTTTTGGTTGACTATTTTTGTTTTAATTTTGTTCTGAAATATCACTGAAATACAGTGAGCATACTTGTACTTAGCGTACTTGTACTTAGTACCATTACAACACAAATCTTGATCATGCCTGCCTACTCCCCTTCATCCCATCTCTCCAGAGACCAATTAAACTATTTAAACTATACACATATATTAAAACAGTGAATAATAATATTTCTGAAACAGGATTTATAATTTGGATGAGCTTTAAATGCAAAGGAAGTATGTATCTACGTACAGCCTATAAGTTCTTCAGCTATGTCATAGACATTTTGTTTAGGATATGGACAACGAAGATTTGGAAAAGTCTATCAATCGAGGAGTTAACATTTGGGAAGAAAGGGAAGAAAATTTTAATAACTGGTAGAAGAAAAGAGGAGGATAAGTGAGGGAGGACATTGCTGTAACTAACATTGTTCCTTCATCTAAAAGTAGCCCAAGTAAAGAAAAATATATCGAAATTAATCCAAAAGGCTCTCACTGACTATACTCTCACTTCTGATGTTAATTTTGGCCTTCATCATCCATGACCTCTATGATTCTTCATCTTCCCAGTCAGTTGTCTTGTCCATGAGACCCTCCATCCCATCTTCCATAGCTGTCTACATATAGATTTTGTTCCAGTGAGGCCAGATTTCCTACGGCTCATTTCTCCTGTGTTACCTCCTTCCCATGGCCTCTTTGCACTCACACTCCTTTTTACTTCCTCTGTAAAACCAAATTCTACCCATTCTCCAAAACCCAGAGCAAGCCCTAGTGCAAGCCCCAGTGCAGGCTGTATTTAACTTGTGTAAAACCTCAAGGCCACACTCATAAGCAGTGATCTGCCTTTGGCCCTTCTTAGTCTTTATAATCTGTACTGTGTATTTGCCCACTTGCTTCCACTACATTAATTTCTGCATGTGTCTGAATTCTCCAACAAGATTGCATTCACAGGGGCAGGCAAACAGTAGGAATTCAATAAACATTTGAAGTTTACCTTAATTAATAAGGGTAGTCTGATTCCTGATTCATTTGTCTTTTTATGATAACATCCTACCAAGATATTTTGAGATTGCCCTCAAAAGAAAACTTTGCAAGGAAAAAAATAACGTGGAGGCTCACTTCCCAGTCTATTCAATTCAGTAATAAGCACTAACTGTGTTTACTAAATAACTGCAGACCAAGATTACAAAATCAGCTCAGTCAAAAAAAAAAAAAAAAAAAAAAAAAAAAAAAAGCAAATCATGACACACTTTATGGCAAGTGTCCTTTTCTGTTATTAATTAAATGATGATACAAGCCAATTCATGCCACGTCTCACTATTATTTTCTAAATTCTCTGCTAACAGAACCGGCTTCAGCTGAGAAAGAGAGGAATGAAGCACCTTCTGCTTCTATTTTTGTTCTTTATAACATTTTCTTCTGCATTTCCTACAGTCCGGATGATGGAAAATGAAGAAAACATGCAACTGGCTCAGGTATTGTCTTAATAAATGATATCGATGACTATTGATATGAAGCTTATTTTATTGATTCTTTTGGGACTTAAAAAGAAAACACATTCCTGCAAAAGAGTCCTGAACTTTTTTGTGAGAAGGAGCTGCTTTTCATTTGTCTAGCTCTAAGGATATCAAGAAATTGTGTTGGGGTGGGGGCTGGGCCAGGGAGGGGGAAAGGATCTGCTATAACTTTTGGCAATGGTCACAAATGAAGGGATGTTCAGTGAGAGGAGAAAGGAGAGAGCCCTGCAAGGCATGGAGATCGCTATAGAAGCATTACAAGACTACCAGGTGGACCCAGTCTACAATTTGGAGCCCTAATCCCTATTTGTATGAAAATAATACATTGCTTTACAGATTCCCTCTAAAAATCAGTTCAGTTAACTTTTTATATTTGGTTAAACCAAATAGATGTGCACAGTGGATAACCACTTATTTCTTCTAGAATTTGTTTCAAAGAAACACTAAAATGAAAGTAACAGCAAAAATATGTAAGATATGTCATCATTTAACAGATAGACGAAGCTTCATTCTCTTCTGTGGAAGTTTCTGAGCCATGTACTTTGGCTAATTCTGGGCACTCGTAAGTCAACCAAGTCTTGGAAATTGAAAGAGCTGGGTGACTTACTATTTTACTCTTTGTGTCCTTCTTTCCTCCTTCACTCCTCTCTTTCTCTCATTACTTCTTTTTCTTTCCCCCCTCTTCCTATTGCCAAAAGAAATTTTAGGCATTTTTGCTTTATCCTGAGATGGAGATTTGCTCTCCTGTAGTCTGTGTCTCTTTTTTTTTTTTTTTTTTTATCTTTTTGGTCAGGCATATCTCAACCAGTTCTACTCTCTTGAAATAGAAGGGAATCATCTTGTTCAAAGCAAGAACAGGAGTCTCATAGATGACAAAATTCGGGAAATGCAAGCATTTTTTGGATTGACAGTGACTGGAAAACTGGACTCAAACACCCTTGAGATCATGAAGACACCCAGGTGTGGGGTGCCTGATGTGGGCCAGTATGGCTACACCCTCCCTGGGTGGAGAAAATACAACCTTACCTACAGGTAATGCTTCTGTCAGCTTATTTCCACCTAATCCAAAGGAACATAAAGATAATTTCCGAGGAACAGAATAATATTCATTCATTTGACTGAGCACTTCCTGTGTGCACAGCACATCATAGGCTCCATTTACGGTATCTTCCCAACAAACCTGTGCTATAGGCTCTGCTGCTACCGCCACCTTAAATACAGAGAAACTGAAACAAAAGTTTATTTACCATGGCTGAGGTTACACAGCTGTTACTGGCTCCAGCAGACATGCTCTCATCTCTAGCCTCTGCCACCATCATATAAGCTCTGAACAAATGCTATCATCTGACTGCAGATACTTGACAGCATGGATAAAGGGTGCTGAAGAGAAAATGGGGAGATCCTGGAACACAACCAGTTTATGTCAGAGACATGTGTGTGTGAGAGAGATAGTTGCCAAATCTCAGATGAGCCCCCCAGAGCAAAGTAAGGTGTTTCCCTCAGACATCTCAAGGAAAAGGGGGCTGGCTGACTCATCGGCAGGAAGAGGAGGCGGTACGCCCTCGATCTGAGACAGAGGCAGTCACCTTGACCACCACTCTAGAGCCTTTCTTTCATCTTACTGAGTGCTAGGACTTGAGATAAAAATGAGTTTAGCAAGATAGGGAACATAAACAAGAGAAAGATCTTTTCCTGAGCAATTCTTGTGGTTCTCATGTAAGATTCTTCATATACGGACTGGGAGCAGTGGCTCATGCCTGTAATCCCAGCACTTTGGGAGGCAGAGGTGGACAGATCACCTGAGGTCAGGAGTTTGAGACCAGCCTGGCCAACATGGCAAAACCCCATCTCTACTAAAAAATACAAAAATTAGCCGGGCGTGGTGGCTTTCATCTGTAGTCCCAGCTACTCAGGAGGCTGAGGTATGAGAATCACTTGAGCCTGGGAGGCAGAGGTTGCAGTGAGCCGAGGTCACGCCACTGCACTACACCCTGGGGGATAGAGTGAGACTCTGTCTCAAAAGAAAAAAAAAAAAAAAAGATTCTTAATATATGATACATGCACAAGACTAATTTCCAAAAGCCATTCCAAAAAATGATTCTCAATTCTTTTTAAGAATGTCTTTATAATACTTTCATATACAAGCCAACACGTACATGAGATTAATGCTATCGCAGGATGTGATCTTAGGGAAGTCATTTAACCTCTTTGAGCCTCCTTTGTTGAAGTGTTATAATACTACTGATTCATAGGGAAGATAAAGGAATTTAATTGTATAGTATATGTAACAGTATTTCATTTAAATAAAGTGCTATGCAACTATAAGATAATTGCACCACACCAAAGTTACTGCAGCACATTATTGATAAGCTAGAAATGTTTTTTGTAGTTATGTGTGTATATTCATCAATGAATAAACCAGAAATTGACATATTTTTGTTAATTTTTAAGAATAATAAACTACACTCCGGATATGGCACGAACTGCTGTGGATGAGGCTATACAAGAAGGTTTAGAAGTGTGGAGCAAAGTTACTCCACTACAATTCACCAAGATTTCAAAGGGGATTGCAGACATCATGATTGCCTTTAGGACTCGAGGTAAGGTTTTCAACAGAGAGCAAAGCTATTTTCATCTCTGGAGATTTGAGGAAACTGATCTTTTTTCCTCCAATAAATTGTGTCTCAGTCCATGGTCGGTGTCCTCGCTATTTTGATGGTCCCCTGGGAGTGCTTGGCCATGCCTTTCCTCCTGGTCCGGGTCTGGGTGGTGACACTCATTTTGATGAGGATGAAAACTGGACCAAGGATGGAGCAGGTGAGTCTAATTTTCTTTATGAACAAAATTTTATTATTCTAAAGAATCCCTGAAAAGAATAGTTTTGTAACTAGCTGCTTTTTAACTCTAAAGTTCCCAATGTCCCCACAATTTTCCATATTCCAAGATGACATTGATGGAAGTGTTCAATACACCCTCATAAATTTGCTAATTCTATTATGATCAGAGCATTCTTCATTACTCATACATTCATCCATACACCCATAATGTCCGAGGGGCCACTGTGTGCCTAGAACTATACAAGGTGTCCTCTGGACCCCAAAGTTGTACTGGAAAAGTGTAAGCCTTCAGAGGTTCATGATCCTGTGTGGTACACAAGGCCAGCCCACATACCTGCCATATAAGGCAGAAGATGTTTTGTGTTGTACCAGTGGTAGAAGTCATCAGTCGCTTGAGGATTGAAAGAAGACTCTAGGGAGGTGGTAATTTTGAGTTAGCAGTTAAAGGACAGTGTATGGATTCATAGCCCATAGAGGCTCTATTTCAAAGCATGAACTTCCTCTTCTAACTCTTGCCCAGCTACAAAGGAATCAGACCTTAATGCTTATATTTGACTTATTTCTTCAAACCAAGTAAGTTTATTTTTCTCAATGGGCCTGCCTAGCATTCGAGGTGTTTTACTACTGTTCTGACAAAAATATCAAACTATACTATATTAACAGGTAGCAGTGTATGCCTCAAACAAAAGAGCAAGCTCATTAGATTTTTGGGCCCCCCATTCTTTTTTTCTGTCATTGGCAATAGTCACCTTGGGTCTGGTGTCTAGCTTCCAGAGTCATAGGAAAGCACAGGTTATAGTGGTCCTGATGGATAGTATACAAGGATACAGGTCATTCCTGACCATGTATCTCCAGATAATCGGTCTAGGTCAGCTTTGCACTTTCTGTGAAACTGAAAGCCTGTGACACAAAATGGTCCATGGCTACTCACTGCTCAGTCAGAACAGGTGATGCAACTGTTCTTCCAAGTGCCAGTGAAAAGGGCGAAAGTCAGTACTGGCTGAGGTTCAGGCAGCAGCATGCAAAATCCGGGATTGGCTGCTGCCATTGCCACATGACTTACCATCACAAGCAGACAAGAAATTGAAGGAGGTAAGATAACATTGTCACCCAAGCAAGAGAGGAGAGGAATGAACCAAGTCTGTTGTGTATCTTCTGCTGAGACATGTTTCAATATTTGTTTGGTACTAGTCTGAAGACACTGCGGAAATATTTCATCAAACAGTTATAGGAAATATCCTAGCACTTGCCAAAATCAGAATGATTCCCCTTGCTCAGCCAGGCTTTACTTTCATATCTAGAGGCAGAAATCAAAGATTTCACTATCCTTTTGTCTCTTAAATCCAATACTAAGTAGCAGTTACTCTTACCCATACTGCTTTAAGCCCTCTGCCAAGGGGGATGTGTGGGGTAAGTTATTTTTTTTTTAAGTCCAATGTATCTGGGTTCCACATTGGTAAGGCTTGTTTGAGCAAGGCGGGAGATAAATACAGTCCTCAACCAAGTTCTGGGTGGGCAACTAGGCAGCAGTTCCAAAAAGGATTGTCTTCTGACTACTTTATTACATTCACTCAGAGTAGAAATTGTGGGCCCTCTGTGATCCAATTGTATAACTCTTAGTTCACTGACATTAAAGGGGAAAATATCTTCTTGCTCTCCAATGGAAACAAAAAACATCAAGCAAACATAATCTCCAATAAAATTGTAATTTTAAAAATAGGAAATTCAGCAATAGCCCATATGATCACCTCTTTCATTGCAATTTGGAGGCTCTGTTCTATGAAAGGGTGGCAAAAGTCTTGGTGTAACTTGCTTAAGAGCAACAGACACAGCATCTGCCAATGACGCCATTAGGCTGCTTCCTCGGGGTCACTGCATGGGGATGTCAGAGGACTTTAAGCACATACAGAGATTTTGATTTTCCTGAGAGTCTCTCAAAGCAAAGCCAGTGCCAAGCTTATTGTGAGTGTGTGTGTGGCAGACACGTGTGTACCAAACAACTAAACAGGCCTTGCAGACTGCTACAGATGCTGCTACAGTGTTGGGAAGAAGAAAAAGCAAGTTTGTAGCTTGGCAGACACTGGTTCCTTTCAGGGCTTCCCATTTACCAGCTGAGGGACCTGGGGCAAGTCAAGTAATTTTCTTACTCTCTATTTCTTTGCATGTAAAATAATAATGATGCTCTTCTTTTAGGAGGGTGAAATAAATTACCCTTGCCCTAACTAGGTTAGTAAAGGTGAAAACACCTTTCAGAGCAGTTGTCCATAGTGAACACTCAGAAATGCTTGACATTAAAGATTCTGTTGACAATTATTAGTATCGATGATGATAATGAAAACTAGGGTGGAATTACATTCTAGATATAAGAAAAAATATTTACAAAGTTATGAATGTATAATGCACAAATTTATCTATTTAGTCACGTCTCCATGAGACAGAGAGTTTTGTCATCTTTTTCCTACAGTGTCATATGGCCGGTAACAGTGTTGGCACATGAGAAATACTCTACAAATCATTGGTAAAGTCACTCAACGATCATTTATTGAACATCCACTATGACTCAGGCTCTGTCATAGAAATGAAATATACCCTAGTATATAAGACACAGAAGCTGCCCTCCAGGGATTTACAGTCTAAGGGACACGCAGACAATTAAATGGCAACTAAAATCAGCAGTATCAGTACTGAGATAAAGGAAACTATGGCAAAGTAATAGGTCCACACAGAAGAAATTCCAATCCAGACCCACAGGTCAGCAAAGGAAGCTATGTCAAACCTGAGAACTGGAGGCTCAGCAGGAACTAAGAAGACAAAGTAGGGTAAAGAGGGTGAATAGGAGTTTTCTGAACAGAATAGGTCTATCCAGCATAAGGAATGGATTTGTAGAAGACAAGGCTAAAATGGCAAATAGGATTCAGATTGCAGAGGGTCTTGAAAGCCAGAATAAAGGTCTGGACTTCATTTAAAGAACCTGAGTTTGAATTATTTTTCCCAATATTCATTTTTCCAGTTCCTTGTCCAAAAGCACACACAGTGACATAGCCAGCCAGGCAAGGGGCAGCAGCAAAGACAAGAGCAGAGAAGTGTCAAAGACCGTGACATAATTCTTTGCCCTTTTATGTTTGCTTAGTGCAAACATCACTTGGCAAGTTTCCATCAGGGAAGCTGAGGCTTCCCTTAGGCTCCATACACTTAGTTGCAAATCGAGGGATGGACTTTTTTTGTTTGTTTGTTTTATTTATTTATTTATCATTTATTTATTATTTATTTAGTTTTTGAGACCAGGTCTAACTCTGTCGCCCAGGCTGGAGTGCAGTGGAACAATCTCAGCTCGCTGCAACCTATGCCTCTCGGACTCAAGCAATTCTCCTACCTCAGCCTCCCAAATAGCTGGGGACCACAGGCACAGGCCACCTCACCCAGCTATTTTTTTTTTCTTTAGTAGAGATGGGGTTTCTCCTTTTTGCCCAGGCTGCTCTTGAACCCCTGAGCTCAAGGTATCCACCCACCTTGGCCTCCCAAGGTGCTGGGATTAGAGGAGTGAACCACCATGCCAGGCCCAAGGGAGCGGTCTTCTATACTTAGAGCCTTACAGACTAGTGGGAGAGGCAGACAAAGACAAAGGCAATTCTAACATGCCTAGTAAGACTTCTGGAAAGGTCACGATGGTCATGTCTAGGAAGCACATCTAACCATTTTTTCATTCAGACAACACCTGGACATCCACTCATCATTATTAAGCAGTCACAGTCTCTAGGTATAAAAGATAATTAAGACATGGTTCCTGTACCCAGGGTGACAGAAATAAACAATGCAGCCCTTACGGGCTATGACAGAATCAAGTGCTGAGTCTGTGGAAGCCGGAGCCGTGCATTTAACTCAACCTGGATAAGAGCTGGAGGGATAAGGGTTACATGAAGGAAATGACTTTAGAGGGAAGTCCTGGGGAATAAATAGGGTAGTTAAGCCAAGAGAAAGTAGAAGAGATATATTCTTAGCAAAGAGATGAAGGTATGAAGACGTAGAGATTAGAAAGAACCTGGCACAGAAGAAAAATGTCAGCGATTTAATATAGTTAGCTCGCGGAATACGAAAATAAAATATGAGGCTGAAAAAAGGCAGGGACTAGACTGTGGAGGGTCATGTGAAGGTGTTTGGACTTTATCCTATAGCCAAAACGGAACCTCTGAAGAATAAAAGTAGGAGCAACATGATCACATATAGTATAGTCTAGCAACAACCCCAAACTGGTGACTTCTATTTTTAAAAAAATATTATCCATTTCTGAGACACCAGTTTCAAGCCATTTGCTTACCCTAGGCTATATTTTTCCATGATGTGACTAATACCAATTAAAGTCATGTGCCATTTAATCATATTTCAGTCAACTATGGACTATGTATGTGACAGTGGTCCCATTCGATTATGATGGAGCTGAAAATTTCCTGACACCTAGTGATGTCATAGCACAACACATTACTCACATGTTTGTGGTGATGCTAATATGAACAAACCTACTGTACTGCCAGTCATATAAAAGTTCAGCACATACAATTGTGTGAAGTACATAATACTTGATATTAAACAACCATGTTACTGGTTTATGTATTTAATGTACTATACCTTTTCTGGTTATTTTAGAATATACTCCTACTTGTAAAAAAAAAAAAAAGAAAGAAAGAGAGAGAGAAAGAAAAAGAAAGAAAGAAAGAAAGAAAGAAAGAGAAGAGAGAGAGAGAGAAGAAAGAAAGAAAGAAAGAAAGAAAGAAAGAAAGAAAGAAAGAAAGAAAGAAAGAAAGAAAGAAAGAAAGAAAGAAGGAAGGAAGGAAGGAAGGAAGGAAGGAAGGAAGGAAGGAAGGAAGGAAGGAAGGAAGGAAGGAAGGAAGGAAGGAAGGAAGAGAGAAGAAAGAAAGAAAAAAAAAACAGGTAACTATAAAACAGCCTCAGGTAGGCCCTTCAGGAGGGCTTCCAGAAGAAGTCATTGTTACCATAGGAGATGACAGCTCCATGCATGTTATTGTCCCTGAGGACTTTCCAGTGGGACAAGATATGGAGGTGGAAGACAGTAATACAGATGATCCTGATTGAAGGAAGGAAATATTTTTGTAGAGCTATACAACAAGTTTGTGTTTTAAGCTAAGTCACAAAAATGTCCAAAATTTTAAAAATGTAAAAGTTTAGGCCGGACGTGGTGGCTCACACCTGTAATCCCAGCAGTTTGAAAGACCAAGCTGGAGGATTGCTTTAGCCCAGGAGTTCAAGATCAGCGTGGGCAACACAGTGAGACCCCCATCTCTACAAAAACAAATAAGAAAATTAGCTGGACATGGTGGCATGCACCTGTAGTCCCGGCTGCTCAGGAGGCTGAGGCAGGAGGAATGCCTGAGCCTAGGAGTTTGAGGCTGCAGTGAGCTATGATCACACCACTCCAGCCTGGGCAACAGAGCAAGACCCTGCCTCAAAAAAAAAAAATTACAAAGTAAAAAAGTTACAGTAAGCAAAGGTTATTATTGAAGAAAAAAAATTTTTTTAATTTGGTGTAGCTTAAGTGTCCAGTGTTTATACAGTCTACATAATGCCCTAGGCTTTCACATTCACTCACCACTCACTCACTCACTGACTCACCCAGAGCAACTTCCAGTCCTGCAAGCTCCATTCATGGTAAGTGTCCTACATAGCTGTACTATTTTTTTATCTTTTATACCATATTTTTACTGTACCTTCCCCATATTCAGATATGTTTAGATAGACAAATACTTCCCATTGCGCTAAATAATTGCTTACCATTGTGCTAGGATTACCTATAATATTCAGTACAGTAATGTGCAATACAGGTTTGTAACCTGGGAGCAAGAGGCTATACCATGTAACCTTGGTGTGTAGTGCGCTGTGCCATCTAGGTTTGTGTAAGTGCACCTATAATGTTTGCACAATGATGCATTTCTCAGAACATATCCCCATCATTAAGCAACACATGACTTTATTAGTATTGAAATATTTCCCAGATAAATGGTGGTACATATGAGAATTATCTGCTATATAGCAAGCCTTTATTTCATTCCCCTTAGTTACTTTCCAATCTTAGATGCAACCATTCTCTTTTTGATTAAGTCATGTGCTCATGTTTTCCCTGTTGTTATCAAGGATTCAACTTGTTTCTTGTGGCTGCTCATGAATTTGGTCATGCACTGGGGCTGTCTCACTCCAATGATCAAACAGCCTTGATGTTCCCAAATTATGTCTCCCTGGATCCCAGAAAATACCCACTTTCTCAGGATGATATCAATGGAATCCAATCCATCTATGGTGAGCAAAATTATAAATCTCAATATATGTGAACTAAATAGGAAGCTTTGCAGAAAGGAAGTTAAGAAAATCACTTCTTGAAATATTATCATGAAGCAAATATCCACTTACGTAAGACCCTTGTGTAGGCGTATTTCTTCATACCCTCTTAATTCATTGTGGTATTTTTTTTCTCATCAAAGGAGGTCTGCCTAAGGTACCTGCTAAGCCAAAGGAACCCACTATATCCCATGCCTGTGACCCTGACTTGACTTTTGATGCTATCACCACTTTCCGCAGAGAAGTAATGTTCTTTAAAGGCAGGTAAACTCATTTCCCTAAACACCTCAACTTCCTATGAAGATTTTTCTTTTCAAGGGATTTGAGGATAATGAGGTAGTCACAGAGCTAGTGAAAATGTGTGCCTTTTATCTTCATTTTATAACTGAACATACTGTTTGAATGCTTTACCATATGCGTGTGTCTTGTAGTTGTTTGATAAATTTTTAAAAGTCTTTAAGGAATTTTAAAAATTGCCATTGCATAAGAAGGGGAAATAGAGTCTACTTTCAGGGACTTCTTGGCCAGAAGAGTCCACCAATCCCAGTGGCCTACTGCAGCCAACTTACACTCCATTACAGGAGCCTATTGTTACATTTTCAGGAATTTTGCAAACCAGTTCACATCACATAGGCAGCTTGAAACTGGCCATGGTTGGAGTATTTACGTCTGAAAATCAGCAAATGATTAAAGTCATGTCTTCTTCCCACCTGGAGAGCCAGTTGTTAAATACGGGTCAGCACTTTACTGAACATTTCTTAAAGTTGCATCAATAAAGTGTTAGCTGTAGTGGGAAATCCCTTCTCTCACTAAAATTTATTGAACTTAAGTTGCAGCATGATGTGTCAGTTATGTAGACCATGACCATATTTTTATAGCAAAATATCAAGACATACACCATTGACAAAGATACAGGGGCAAAAGGAAAGAATATTTGAAATTGGACTCCTTTCACCCATGAATGTATCATGTTACGATCCATGCTATCACCACCATTCTCTGATCAGCAGAGGCCGAGAGGCTACCCATCATGAATGTCAGAGAGGAGTGGCGTGTATGTGGAGGAAAATGGAATATAAGGACTTTTAACGTCTCATTCATAGACTCGGAATTTTGCAGCCAGAAGGGAAATACTGAGGAAATGTTTTGGCTCATCAATGATTACATTTCTTCATTCCAGCAAACATCTGCTTCAAAAAGTTCTCCTTAGGAATGCTTGGTGTTGGCTTAGAATGTTGGGTGTTGCTGCTTTGGCAAAAACAAAACCATTGTGCATTCGGAACTCAGAATAAGAATTCCATGAAGAGTTTGCCACTCTATGGACCCAAGAGAGTGGGCACAAAGGCATGTCCTGAACTTGGGAGTCCCAAACTGAACTGAACTCACAACCACCTAAATTTGCTGAGGAAAATTATGCTAATTATCTCAGTTATTTGAGGAAGATACCAACCAATTAGATAAAAGGCAAGCCTAAGATTGCAAAGTTTTCATTGATATGGAAATAGGCTGCATGAGTAAAGTGTTTTTTGTTTAACACAGGCACCTATGGAGGATCTATTATGATATCACGGATGTTGAGTTTGAATTAATTGCTTCATTCTGGCCATCTCTGCCAGCTGATCTGCAAGCTGCATATGAGAACCCCAGAGATAAGATTCTGGTTTTCAAAGGTAACCTTGCCCATCCTGATTCCTCTTCTCCCTCTGGCTGCCTGAACTAACCAATGGGTATTTTGGTGTAAGAAATAAAATCTTCATGCCTGAGCCAACACGTAGGGCTTTTGCCCTCATCTTAGGTTCCTGTCATAAAGAATATAACAAACTAGGATTCTCTGTGGCTGTGAAGATAAACACAATCTTAGCTGCACAGGGACTAAAATAAACCTGTGTGATAAGAACTAAAAAAGTCTCTTTTTCTGCCAAATAAAGGTAATTAATCTCTCTTTAATGTTCACTTTCTGCTAAAGTTGCCAGATTTGGCAAATAAAAATATAGGACACTATAAATTTCAGATAAACAACAAATAATTTTTTGGTGTATGTATATATCCCTTAAAATATTTTGTATTTATTTATACCCAAAGTTAGTCACTGTTCACTTGAAATTCAAATTTAACTGACTTGCATCAATATTGATAAATGTCATCCACTGCCTTCATTATTCACTTTAAGAACACTATGGGCTGGGTGTGGCGACTCATGCCTGTAACCCCAGCACTTTGAGAGGCTGAGGCGGGTGGATCGCTTGAGCCCAGGAGTTCAAGACGAGACTGAGAATCATGGTGAAACCCCATCCTACAAACCCCATCTCTACTTTAATTTGAAATTCAAATTAACTATTTAATCTAGCAACCCCACTTTTTATATGATGTTATCAGATTACTAGCCTTTGAGAGCACTTGGAGGCTGAAACTTAGGAGAACATGTCCAAACATACTTCATTTTAAAAATTTCAATTGACACATAATAATTGTACATATTTATGGGGTACAATATATTGTTTTAATACATATATGCATTGCTTAGTTGATTGTTTTGACAGTTAGCCAATTAAAAGCAATCAATACAATGAAACCAATTGACAAAGGTATACACACTATTGACTTTTACCGGTATATTTATTTGTGTAATATAAACAATGTGAGCAGCTAAAGACAGTGGTAAGAATGAATGTGGACATAAGATTATTAAATCTCTAAGCACTGAAGCTAAAAGGAACTAGGCATCTAATTATTTTTACATTTCTTAAGTTATCTATTTCTCCCTCTAGAAAATAAATAATCACTCTCTCTCTTAATAGATGAAAACTTCTGGATGATCAGAGGATATGCTGTCTTGCCAGATTATCCCAAATCCATTCATACATTAGGTTTTCCAGGACGTGTGAAGAAAGTAGATGCAGCCGTCTGTGATAAGACCACAAGAAAAACCTACTTCTTTGTGGGCATTTGGTGCTGGAGGTAAGTTTATAGACGATTGACTCTTTGTTTTATTATGGAAAAAAATATTCACAGTAGCATCACTTTGACACAGACAAAAATAAAATGAATCCATAATACTTTCTATTATTTATTTATTTATTTATTTTTTGAGATAGAGTCTTGCCCTGTCTCCCAGGCTAGAGTGCAGTGCTGCAATCTCTGCTCACTGCAGCCTCAACCTCCCGCATTCAAGCGATCCTCCTGCCTCAGCACCCCCCAAGTAACTGGGTCTACAGGCATGTGCCACCACACCTGGCTAATTTTTGTACTTTTTGTAGAGATGGGGTTTCATCATGATTCTCAGTCTGGTCTCGAACTCCTGGGCTCAAGCAATCCACCCGCCTCGGCCTCTCAGAATGCTGGGATTACAGGCATGGGTCGCCACGCGCAGCCTATAGTCTTCTTAAAGTGAATAATGAAGGCAGAGAATGACATTTATCAAGCCGAAAGAGATCTCAATGAGTCTAATGACTTTCCTTCAACTTAAAAACTAAAGATAAGATAAAATAAAAAGTTGATGACCCCAACCAAATTGCCAATGACACAAACATATCTAGTGAAAATTTTTGAACGCTCCAAGCTCAGCCTTCAATCTGATGTAACAATTCCTCTGAATAGCATCAATCTAACAAATGTTGTGGCCTTTTTCCCTGATCATTTCTTGTTTAGAAGATTCTATAAGTGATTCAACCAAACATAATCTTTACTATATTTTTATTATAGATCCAATTAGTTTTCCTCTACTAGGCCTATGTATTCCCCACATCCCTGCTTGACTCTAAGTTGAGCAGTAGACAAATTAAGCTCCCCAAACCAAAGATCCTCTGGTATCCTTTCATATCCTTATATGCAGGTTTGATGAAATGACCCAAACCATGGACAAAGGGTTCCCGCAGAGGGTGGTAAAACACTTTCCTGGAATCAGTATCCGTGTTGATGCTGCTTTCCAGTACAAAGGTAAGCATGGATGTCTCACTTATTGGGATACTTGTGAGACTGTGTTGACTGTGAAAAAAGACAGCACAAAAACTTAAATGTTTCTATTTTAATGCAATTTTGCTACTCTTAAGTATATACAATAATAAACATTAACCTGACAAGCATTATGACAAACTGAATTTATAAATCCTGAATTATACTCTCTGTTATACCATCTCAAATCTAGGTAAAAAGTACCAAATCCATTTTACTCATCATTGATAAGTAAAGATACCCCCTAAAGTATACAAAGTAAGCACATGAACAAAACAATGATTCTCAAACTTTAATGTATGTAGCTTAATGTACATAGCTTGGGGTTTGTGTGTGAAACAAAGTATTTGAGGCAGAATTGTGAGTGATACCTAGGAACCTGTAGTTTTAAAAGAACCTCAGGCAATGTAATGCATACAATCCAGCAACTCTATCATCAAAGACAATGACCTAGACCTAGACTGTGGAGTAATCAGATGTCTAGAAATATTTTTGAGTGACATGATCTATTACTACAATGAAACTAACACAGAACCTCGTAACCTAAAGCAGAGCAAAGTAGAACAGCTCTAAGAAAACGAGGATATAGAGACCAAGGCCACATCCACAGGGGCCTTCTCCCCTTCACTGAGACACTTTGTTGAAGCCTAGTTTGAGAACCTCTGGCATAGACTGCAGTCTGGCTAGAAAGGTAAAAAGTCCCTTTAAACTCACACTTTATAACATTGACTTCCTCCTTAGGGAAATAAAAACGATAGGATTTCCCACATGACAGTAGAAAACTAAAATGTATGTATGTGATTCCACAAATGTCTTTGCTCTCCATAACGTTATTTTTTTCCAAGTTTATAAAATTTAAAAGTATGGAAGTATTACATAGTTATGAAAGATAACTAATCCTGATTCTCTGTCTCTAGGATTCTTCTATTTCAGCCGTGGATCAAAGCAATTTGAATATGACATTAAGACAAAGAATATTACCCGAATCATGAGAACTAATACTTGGTTTCAATGCAAAGAACCATTAAACTCATCATTTGGTTTTGATATCAACAAGGAAAAAGCACATTCAGGAGGCGTAAAGATATCGCATCATAAGAGTTTAAGCTTGTTTATTTTAAGTATTGTTCATGTGCTGAAAAACACTTCTATTGATCAATAAATTCATAGACCTAAAATAAACCTCAACAGGTCTTTTAATATAAATTCTGCTTCCAAATAGAATAGAACCATTCTTTAACAAGTTGCTAGTCCTAGTTCTAAATATCCAAATTCAACAGCCATTTTGAGCTGCCTGATTCTTTTAATAGGAAGTTATTATGTAGAAACAAAAATCTGTGACTGTACCTTAAGCCTATTTCATGCTTTGTGGACTTGGAGAAGACATGTCTTACAACTAAATACTAAAACATTTATTAAACCAATCTTTAGCATTCTATTTTGTCTGGACCTTTGGAGTTTAAGAGCCCCAATAAACTATAGTCCTCATCCCTATGCATGTTCTGAATCCATCAATCAAATAAGTTACTCCACCTCCCAAAGAGAAGGGTGACAGCCTGGATAGATGCAGGATGAGTTACGTTAGAGGTGATTCTCTGACAAGTAAGGAACTAGCAGAAGTAGGAGAGAAGTGTTCCCATAGCCTGACAAACATTGACCAATGCAGTTAAACATTCCTTAGGGAATACAAAATTAAGTTTTCTACACACTGATTTCAGCCACAACAGACACATGAAAAAATGCTCATCATCACTGGCCATCAGAGAAATGCAAATCAAAACCACAATGAGATACCATCTCACACCAGTTAGAATGGCGATCATTAAAAAGTCAGGAAACAACAGGTGCTGGAGAGGATGTGGAGAAATAGGAACACTTTTACACTGTTGGTGGGATTGTAAACTAGTTCAACCATTATGGAAAACAGTATGGCCATTCCTCAAGGATCTAGAACTAGATGTACCATATGACCCAGCCATCCCATTACTGGGTATATACCCAAAGGATTATAAATCATGCTGCTATAAAGACACATGCACATGTATGTTTATTGCAGCACTATTCACAATAGCAAAGACTTGGAATCAACCCAAATGTCCATCAGTGACAGACTGGATTAAGAAAATGTGGCACATATACACCATGGAATACTATGCAGCCATAAAAAAGGATGAGTTTGTGTCCTTTGTAGGGACATGGATGCAGCTGGAAACCATCATTCTTAGCAAACTATCACAAGCACAGAAAACCAAACACCGCATGTTCTCACTCATAGGTGGGAACTGAACGATGAGATCACTTGGACTCGGGAAGGGGAACATCACACACCGGGGCCTATCATGGGGAGGGGGGAGGGGGAGGGGGGAGGGATTGAATTGGGAGTTATACCTGATGTAAATGACGAGTTGATGGGTGCTGACGAGTTGATGGGTGCAGCACAGCAACATAGCACAAGTATACATATGTAACAAACCTGCACGTCATGCACATGTACCCTAGAACTTAAAGTATAATAATAATAAAAAATAAACAACAACAACAAAAAGAAATGTGGGGATTTTCATCCTGTGTTTGTGGTATATGTGCATCATCTGAGCCTATGGGTAGGAAGTTTCTGTACTCTTTGTTCCATCATGGATTTGTTGACTTCCTAAATGCTTATGGCTTGATTTTATCTTTATACCCTCAAAGTTAAGTGCTTAGCAAAGTTCTTAATACAATTTTTGACCCAGAAAATGGGAGATTGTCAGTTGAACTTGCTTCTGATGAGGTGATATATTGAGCATATGTCAACTGATAGAAAATAGGCATAGAAAATCACACAAATTACTGCAGTTGGTCCCCACTTCCCTGGAGCTCAGTGTTTCCAGTTTCCTAAAAGAAGGGGTGTGTAAAAGAGTTATTGTATGTTTGAAATACAAATTTTAAGAAGTACAGCTTAACACTCAGCAAGTAGTAGATAGTAGTCTTTGTGAAAAAAAAAATAGTGTTGGAATAATCGAATATCCATATGCATGAAAAAAGAATGTTGACCCCTACCTCATACTATTCACAAAAATTAATAAAAATGGGCCACAGACCTCTAAATATAAGAAATAAAATTATAAAACTTGCAAAAAAATTTTTTTTTAATTCTGGGACTTTGGACTAAGCAAAGATTTCTTAGGTAGAACATAAAAACTATTGACCATTAAAAAATCAATGAATTAAATTTTAACATTTAAAACCTTTGCTTTCAAAAAACAATATTAAAAGAATAAAAAGTTGGCTGGGCACAGTGGCTCATGCCTGTAATCCCAGCACTTTGGGAGGTCAAGACAGGAGGATTGCATTAGGCCAGAAGTTCAAGACTAGCCTAGCCAACATAGCAAGACCCTATCGCTATATAAAATAAATAATTAAATAAATTTTTTTTCCAGGCGTGGTGGCTCACACCTGTAATCCCAGCACTTTGGGAGGCTGAGTTGGGCAGATCACGAGGTCAGAAGATTGAGACCATCCTGGCTAACATGGTGAAACCCTGTCTCTACTAAAAATATGAAAATTAACTGGGCTTGGTGACACGCACCTGTAGTCCCAGTACTCGGGAGGCTGAGGCAGGAGAATCGCTTGAACCAGGGAGGTGGAGGTTGTAGTGAGCCGAGATTGTGCCACTGCATTCCAGCCTGGTGACAGAGTGAGACTCCATCTCAAAAAAAACAAAAAAACAAAAACTGCTGGACTGAGCACAGTGGCTCACGCCTGTAATCCTAGCACTTTGGGAAGCTGAGGCAGGTGAATCACAAGGTCAGGAGTTCAAGACCAGCCTGGTCAAGATGGTGAAACCCTGTGTCTACTAACAATGTAAAAAATAATTAGCAAGGTGTGGTGGCGGGCACCTGTAATCCCAGCTACTTGGGAGGCTGAGGCAGGAGAATCACTTGAACCCAGGGGGCAGAGGTTGCAGTCAGCTGAGATCACACCACTGCACTACAGCCTGGGCAACAGAGTGAGACTCAGTCTAAAAAAAAAAAAATTAAAAGGATCAAAAGTCAAGCTATACACTGGGGAAAAAATATTTTCAAAACATATATCTGATAAAGGACTTGTATCTTAAATATATAAAGAATTCTTACAACTCAAAAATAAGACAAACAGCTCATTCTTTTTTTTTTTTTTTTTTTTTTTTTTTTTTTGAGACGGGGTCTCACTCTGTTGCCCAGGTTGGAGTGCAGTGGTGCAATCTCAGCTCACTGCAACCTCTGCCTCCTGGGCTCAAGCAATTCTCCCACCTCAGCCTCCTAAGTAGCTGGAATTACAGGAACACACCACCATGCCAGGTTAGTTTTTCTGTTTTTCACAGAGATGGCATTTCGCCATGTTGCCCAGGCTGGGAACTCCTGGACTCAAGTGATCCGCCCACCTCAGCCTCCAAAGTGCTGGGGTTACAAGCACGAGGCACCACCCCGTCATCCCCTCAATTTTTTTTAAAAAAATTAATGAATGTTTATATTTTAAATTATTTATTTATTTATTTTTGAGAAAAAGTCTTGTTCTGTCGCCCAGGCTGGAGAGTAGTGGTGCGATCTTGGCTCACTGCAACCTTCACCTCCCAGGTTCAAGCGATTCTGCCGTCTCAGCCTCCCCAGTAGCTGGGATTACAGCACCTGCCACCGCGCCCAGCTAATTTTTGTATTTTTAGTAGAGACCAAGTTTCACCATGTTGGCCAGGCTGGTCTCGAACTCCTGACCTCAAGTGATGCACCCACCTTGCCCTCCCAAAGTGCTGGGATTACAGGCGTGAGCTACTGCGCCCCGCCTTATTTATTTGTTTTGAGACACAGTCTCACTCTGCCTCCCAGGCTGGAGTGCAGTGGCGCCATCTCTGCTCACTGCAACCTCCACCTCCCAGGTTCAAGTGATTCTCATGCCTCAGCCTCCTGACCAGCTGGGATTACAGGTGTATACCACTACACCTAATTTTTGTATTTTTAGTGGAGATGGGGTTTTGCCATATTGGCCAGGCTGGTCTCAAACTCCTGACCTCAAGTGATCCACTCCTCTAGGCCTCCCAAAGTGCTGGGACCAAAGGCATGAGACACCGCACACAACCTCAAATTTTTTTTAATGCCCAAAATATTCACCATATGAGTAGTAAATAAGTACATGAAAAGATTTTTCTTTTTTTTTTTTTTTTTGGAGATGGAGTCTCTCTCTGTCGCCCAGGCTGGAATGCAGTGGTGCGATCTCAGCTCACTGCAACCTCTGCCTCCCAGGTTCAAGCAATTCTCCTGCCTCAGCCTTCCAAGTAGCTGGGACTACAGGTGCGTGCCACCACGCCCAGCTAATTTTTGTATTTTTAGTAGAGACAGAGTTTTCACTATGTTGGTCAAGATGGTCTCCATCTCTTGACCTTGTGATCCGCCCACCTCAGCCTCCCAAAGTGCTGGGATTACAGGTGTGAGCCACCGCACCCCGCAAGATATTTCAATATCATTAGTCATTAGGTAAATGCTAAACCACAAGGAGATACTACTGAATACCCAGTAAAATGGTGACCATTCAATGGAGAAAGAAACATGCCCTGTTAACATATTCTCAATGTTTGCTTTCAAAGGTGTGTTGCTGTCACTCTTCCATTCACTGAAATAAATAGTTTATGATGCATTTTAAAATAAGTAAATAAGTAAATAAGATGGTTAACATTTAAAAGCTGGCCAGGTGTGGTTGCTCATACCTGTAATTCCAGCACTTTGGGAGGCCGAGGTGGGTGGATTGCTTGAGGCTGGGAGTTGGAGACCAACCTGAGCAACATGGTGAAAAACCCGTGTCTACTAAAAACACAAAAAATTAGCCAGGCGTGGTGGCATGCACCTGTAATCCCAGCTACTTGGAAGGCTGGGGCAGAAGAATCGCTTGAACCCAGGAGGTGGATGTTGCAGTGAGCCGAGATCATGCCACTGCAAGTTTAACAAGTGAAAGAGAGAAAGAAAGCTCTCTGCCACAAAAAAGGGGTCCCAAAAAAGGCTTGCCATTTCCCAGTTGAATACAGAGACTTTTATAAGAAACCAGTGAGGGCTGGGTGTCTCATTTGCATAAGGAGCAAATTTCTGGTCACTCCACCCAGTCCTCCTAGTGCGCATGCGGGCCCTTAGCTTGAGTTACTCCATATTGGCTTTGTTTCCCTTACTGCGCATGTGTCAAAGGATGGAATTTTCCATTACAGACATGTCTGGGCAAGTCTCCTGTGTAGACTTTCTTACCTATGCGGCTGTGGGCATATCTTAGGCAAGGCCGCCTCCTTACCAGTGCTTGCAGGCTGTTCTTTTGTTTGAAAGACATTAGTGGAGGATCTACCCTGACTGACTGCCTTACTGCTTTCTTCCTTCCTCACTCAGTTTGGCAATTTATTATAAAATTAAACCCAGACTTACCATGTGACCCAACGATCCTACTCTAAATGTTTACCCAAGAAGAATGAAAACCTGCCCAAATAAGTATTTGCACATAAATGTTCATGAAAGTTTTATTTATGATAGCTCAAATCTAGAAACAACCCAAATATCTATCGATTGACGAATGGACAAACTGGAATGTCCATACTCAGCAACAAAAAGGAAGAAATGACTGACACATGAAACAATATGGATGAATCCCAAAAGCAATATGGAAAGTGAATGAAACCAGACACAAAAGACTTCATGATATATGATTCCATTTATACGAAAAATTAGAGGAGACAAAACTATTGTAACAGAAAGCAGGTCACTGATTGCCAGAGGTAGCAAGTGGCAGGAGGGATTGACTACAAACGATCTTGAGTAAACTTTCTGGGGTGATAGAAATGTTCTGTATCATGACTGTTGCAGTGGTGACACTATTGTATGTACATTAAGGCTGTGCAGATAAAATTAGTGAATTGTATATGTTAACTCTACTTCAATAAAGTGGATTTTTAAAAGTAGTGTGACTTACTACTTAACATGTAGTAGATTCTCAAATGTTGGTCAAGCTTGTTTTCTTTCCTTGTACCTATTCTTGTTCTGTAGCACAAATACCTGTGATACTACACTTAGGAGAGCACCAGAAATTGCACTCATGTTTGCTTATGGGCAGTTACTTTTTCCGGGATATATATTCTTAAAAACTGACTTGTAGGAGAGGACAAGATACAACTATAAAAATAATCCTATTTCAAATTCAGTGGAAAATCTAAAAACACAGTTTTCAAAGCATATGTTGAATATTAGAATTATATTAATGATTTATAACTCAAAAGTAAGGTGATATCACTCATCCTTTGAGATTTAAATAAACTTGACATCCAAAATCATATGGGGATTCTAATGCTCCTCATCAAACAATTAGGGGGAAAAATCTTATCAACATCCTTTGGCAAACCCACCTCCAAAATCATCTCCCCACAGTGACCTCCCCACAGATCCCAATCTTCTGCTGTTCTGTCTGACCCCTCCCTTCTCTGACCTCTGTGAGGAACTCAAGTTCCTGTTTCTTCATCTTTCTTTTTAAATGTAAACTAGTTATGTAAACATGTTTATCGTCTCCTTTAGACGTATCATGACAGCCTCCCATTCCTTGGAAAAACAGTTTATCAAGGTTATCTTTTCTCCTTGGAGGCTGAGAAAGAGTATGAGCTTTCAACCCAGATTAGTTAGGCTCATTGAGCACTTCCTCTACTTATTCGCTATGGAACCTGGGGCAAGTTCCTTCTCTGGGCCACAGTTTCTCTATTTGTTAAATGAGAATGCTAACAGATCCAAGCTCATAGCCTGAACAATTGGCAACTGGTCACATGTGGCACTTACAATAAGTACTTGATGTAGTTAATGTGCGGTAAATGTGAGCCATCATTATTATAATTATATATGTTATGCAATTTATTCTTAAGTAAAAACAATTGGAAAAACTAGAAATTAAGCTCAGAGTTTCTCAAAACTGAAATAAAATATGGGTCAGTTCTCTCTGTCCCATATCATACACTTACAGAAACAGATTAGCTGGAAAAACAAACACAATTGACACTTGCCTTATCCCTTCTGGTTCTCTCAAGAGCCTGCGATTAGGTCTCAAAAGAAAGAAACAGCTTTGAAAACAAGCATGAACAAGACAGTGCTAGCAATAGATATTCATTTTGGAAATTTGGAAAGCTGAGGTGGAAAAGAAATGAATTCACACACAAAGAATGTATTTGAATCTCTTCTTGCCTGAGGACAAAGAGAGAAACTCATTACAGTTTTCATATTATTTATCATGGGTGGATTCTCCTAAAGAAAAAGGAATCAAAATGTGGGATTTGGTGACCTGAAAATATGTCATAGGCTTTACCTGAAATGAATCATTTTTCCCAGAAAATAACAAGATTTTTGTTGTTGTTGTTCTTGAAGTTATTTGAAACACATGACATATTTTCAAGTTGAAATTCAGTGCTTTGTTTGTGTTTGAGTATAAAGAATCTCAAAGAGGAAGCTCAGTAGCCAAAACATATCTTTAACATGCTTAAATTGGTCACCAAATCCTACATTTTAATTCCTTTTTCTTTTAAATTTAAAAAAGAGAGCTTTATTTCTCATAATGGATTGCAGTTTTCAGGGTGGCTGTTCTGACAGGCTGGGAGGTGTAGCCTCCAGCCAGAAGCTGGAAACAGGCACTTTCTTAAATTTTAAGTCTATATTCACTCACCACCCAGAAATCTATCCCAAGTCATACAGGAAATCAAAATCCAACTTTATCAATACAAATCAGTCCTAATTTGATCTCTAGGAGTTATCGAGAAAATGTGAACAAGATAATCACAATGAATTTAAGACTTTCTTAAAGTGAAAAATTTCCGACACAGAGAAATGTTCTGTTTGACTACAAACAGAGAAATGTTTGTAGTATTTATTGCTTAATTGACCAATATGGTTTGGCTGTGTCCCCACCTAAACCTCATCTCGAATTGTAATCAGAATCATAAGGCCCACATGTCGACGGAGGGACTTGGTGGGAGGTGACTGGATCAAGCGGGCACTTTTCCCCATGTTATTCTCACGATAGTGAGTGAGTTCTTACGAGGTCTGATGGTTTTATAAGTGGTGGTTTCCCCTCCTCTTCCTCTCTCCTGCCACCTTGTAAAGACGGTGCCTGCTTTCCATTCCTCCATGATTGTAAGTTTCCTGAGGCCTCCCCAGCCCTGCAGAATTGTGATTCAATTAAACCTTCTTTGTTTATAAATTACCCAGTCTTGGGTGGTATCTTTATAGCAGTGTGAAAATGGACTAATACAATCATAAAGCAACATTTGGTTTTAATCTTGAGATTAATAAATTATTTTTGCTCAGTTTTTCTGGATTATAGTGTCCAATTTTATTAGCAATAAATAGTGAAAACATTCATTTTCAAGGTTATTTGATTTTTTTTCATTTTTTTGGATGAATTGAGTTCAGAATTTTGGATTTTCTGAACTATTTTTAGGAACTTAGAAACAAAAAGAATAAAGTAGGAAGCGTTTCAGCTGCACAAATGTATAAAAATGAAATGAAGAATAGCTGAGTCTAAAACCCCTCAGGAAATAAGATAGCAGGGTTTCAAAGAATTCATATATAAAAATGTATCATAAAATACAAGGTTCTTAAAATGAATGTGATCTCAGAAGTCTTGGTGGGTTAAAAAAATATATATCTCAAGATGGATTTCAGTTAAGATATCAACCCTGTCATATTTCACATAAGACCTGCTTTTGTAGTAAATTGTTAGTCTCATTCATTCAATAGATATTTATTCAATGTCTGCTATAAGTCTGACTCACTGTTGAGGCATATTTGTTTATCCAAAAATATCTATTGATTGCCTACTATGTTTTAGGCACTGTTATAGGAGCGATGGACATAGTGAACAAAATGGCAAAGCCCAAGCCTTTGTGGATCTTACATTCTAGTCAAGGTAGAGAAATCAAAAATAAACAAAAAGTTATAAATATGTCAAGGACGATAAATGCTCTGAGGGAAAATCGATCAGACTGTGCCAGTGCTGGGCCTGTTTGCCTGAAATTCATTCCTTGCCCTTCCAAGGCTGGGAA
Source organism: Macaca thibetana thibetana (assembly GCF_024542745.1). Lineage (NCBI taxonomy): Eukaryota > Metazoa > Chordata > Mammalia > Primates > Cercopithecidae > Macaca > Macaca thibetana. The sequence goes on along the minus strand of NC_065591.1, from coordinate 94,635,778 downwards.
CAGGGTGGTGGGTGCTGGCCCCTGAGGTAGAGTGCAAGCCTCAGCATCAGTTCCTTCATCCAGAAGGAAGCTGAAGGGAGACAGGAGGACAGGAGGAGGGAGGCACCAGGGCAGGAGGAAGGGAGACGCTAGATGTAGCTCTGTCTCCCTCTCTTGGCAGCATCTGCAGTGGGGCTGCGTCTCTTCAGTGCTACTGCTTCCACCACAACCACTGTGGCCAGGTGATATGGATGCCTTTGTCCTTCCCTCCTAGGGGATTGTAGGCATGAGCCACTCTGCCTGGTTCTAGAAAGATTTAAGCAGAAACAATATTATTTGACTTGTATTTCAGAAAAATCACTCTGACTGCTCTGAGGACAGTAAACCATAGGAGCAAAAAAGTAGGAACTGGAGATCTGTTAGGAGGCTACTGTAACAATCCAGACAGCAGATGACGGTGGTAGCAAGTAAGAAATAGTCTGAGGTTATATTTTGAAGGTAGAGATGACAAGATTTACTAACAGATTGTATGTGTGATGTGATATCAAGAGAAGAGTCAGATATAACCCAACTTTTTTTTCTGAACAAGTAGAAGAATGGAGCGTCTGTTCACTGCAGTGATAAAGCATGGGGAAGGAACAACTTTGAAAAGGAATTCAAGATATCCAATAGGCAGCTGCATAGATAAGTCTAAAGTATACAGAAGAGTCTAAACATAGCGATATAAATTTGGGAGTTGTCATTATGTAGAAATACAGGATTGGATTAGGTCATTTAGGTGGTGACCTAGATAGAGACGAGAAAATTGAGAACTGACCTCCAATCATTAATTAACAGATTAAAGATCAATTTTGTTGTACATTTTCCTAATCCCCACAGCAACTCCGTTTATGCATATGGGCATATTCTTCCTGTTGGGTGTTCATTCTCCATGCTATGTGTCACTGAGCTCACTATTTCACTCTGCATGACTTACCAGGACTCTTAATCCTTCTAGTGGATTTTCCAAACCAGAGCATGCGCATATCTTGCAGGATGAGGGATAGGGGGTGGGAAGGAATTAGCCCCTAACTTTTCACATGTTAAATAAGTAGAGGCCAGGCATAGCAACTCATGCCTGCAATCCCAGCACTTTGGTAGGCCAAGGCAGGTGGGTCACATGAGGCCAGGAGTTTGAGACCAGCCTGGCCAACATGGTGAAACCCTGTCTCTACCAAAAATACAAAAAAATAGCTGGGCATGGTGGTGGGCGCCTGCAATCCCAGCTACTTGGAAGGCTGAGGCATGAGAATTGCTTGAACCCGGGAGGTAGAGGTTGCAGTGAGCCGAGATGGTGCCATTGCACTCCAGCCTGGGTGACAGAGCAAGACCCTGTCTCAATAAAAAATTTTTTTAAAAAGTAGAACATTCAAAAGCATATGAAATCATTCATGACATTAATGTAGGTCATGGTTGTATTTAGAAAATATACAAAAAGATCATACATTTTTTGTTAATGTAGAAATATTTACAAAATGAGCAAACTTTGATCCTGCCATCTTGAGAAAGATCTGTTGTATACAATGTAGGAGAATGCTGCCTTACCTTCTTCTAAATGGTCTTTGAGCTGAGTTTCTTGGGGGCCTTGTGGGCTACTGAGACTTTATTTTAATGAGTATTATAAACATTACTGACATTTTTTCTTTTTTCTGTAAGAATAGGACTTGTTTTAAGAAACAACAAAAAGAATCGATTCAAAACTTTTATATTAGAGAAAGTATTTCTTCCAAAAACTCACTTGACCATTTTCCACCTCACTCATTGCATTCAAATTAGGAAAACATCCTACTTTGCAGACTTCACCCCGGTGACAAGAACAACGTATTTCAGAGTGACATGCCTCCTCTGTGACAAACACTCAAGTGAAAAATGAGTTTGTTTATTGTTAAGTCCTTCTCTTTACCGTGAAAGACAGTTTATCTTCAAGTTAGTTCTATAAATAATCATCATAATAATAACTATTTACTAAACACAGCATGCTATAGTTACTTTGTGCTATCTCATTTATGCTAATGACAATTCTATAAGGGGTGGGCATTGTTGCCATTTAACAAATGGAGAAATGATGCTTACAGATTATTTGTTGCCCAAGGTCACACGATAAATGTTATAATTCAAATTCTGTCTTATATTTTTATATTTTCATCTTCTCATGGAATGTGAAAGTTTTGATACTCTATCATGCCCCATACTCACCACCAACACTCAAAATTAAACAAAACAAAAAGGCTTTCTACACATTTGTCTGCTCACCTATAAGAACCTGATCCTCCTGTTCACCCCCAAACTTGCAGCAGCACCCAGCAGGCTCAATTGCAATGTGTTTCCTGGTTCTTCTGCAACGTGTTTTACCAAAGTTCTAATTTCATGGTTACTGTGGTTTATTTTCTCAATAAAGAAAGAAGAAGGAACACAGTTTATTCCCCATTAAGCAATCCAACAACACACCAAATGACACCCAATGATAACGCAGGTTATGCTGGACCTCATGCTGCCTGCATCAGTTCATGAAGACAGTCCTACAGAATGCAGCTGTCAGAGACTCTGGGGAACTCTCCACCCTCTTGGCCTGGGATTCCCTTATTTCACAGTAATAAAAATGACTAAAAATGTTGGCTTGCAAGTTATTTTGCATAGAGTTACGTAAGTAAAGAATGCCAAAAGTGACAATTTAAAGTTTCTATTTCACTGGCTGGGTGCAGTGGCTCACGCCTGTAATGCCAGCACTTAGGGAGGCCGAGGCAGGCGGATCACTTAAGGCCAGAGTTTGAGACCAGCCTGGTCCACATGGCAAAATGCCATTTCTAATATAAATACAAAACTTAGTCTGGTATAGTGGCACGTGTCTGTGGTATCAGCTACTTGGGAGGCTGAGGCATGAGAATCCCTTGAACTCAGGAGGCAGAGGCTACAGTGAGCCAAGATTACACCATTATACTCCAGCCTAGGTAACTCCACCTCAAAATGAAGCGAGACTCCATCTCAAAAATGAAAATTTTTTTAAAAAAAGTTCCTATTTCACTAATTGTTTTCAGATCCATGAACTTATTTGGTTCTCAAGATAATCCTTCAAGATAAGAAAAAAAATACCAGGGGTGATAAATTCATTTTATAGAAAAGAAAACTAAGATATACAATTAGCTGAGGAAAAAGATGCAATTCATATTTAGATACCCTGGCTACTGGTCCTGTATTCTTTTCTACATAACAGTCTTTGCCTTTTCAACTTATATTTTTATTGTTGAAGATTATGTGTTTTCATCCTTATGACCCCCTTCTTAAATGATGGGAGCAAGTCTTCAGCATCTTGACATTCAGTAAAGTATTTAATACCAACAAGGACTAAAAGAATATATGTGAGATTGAGACAAAAAAATCTCACCATCATACTTCCATGATCTTGTTCAAGCTTTCATGTCCCCTGCATTTATTCCATGAGACCCAAACCTAAAGCACCAGTGGTAATTTGGAGAATATTAAAATCCAACTTATTGTCTTACACAATCCAAAGAAGAGGAACATTGAGTAAATTTAAAATTTCACAAAGATGTAACAGCCAGTCACTCCAAAGAATATAGGACACTGGAAGCAGGTCTTCATGGGAGCAGACGTTCACACAATCACAGAGCTGCGGCTTCCTCAGGATATCATATATACACAGTCAGTTTGATGAGCCTGAATGCCCAACACAGTTTCCTTTCAGTGTCCTATGGTGGCTGCAGCCCAGTGCCGACTGGCACACAGCTGGCTGGGCCAGTTCTGAAGCTCGCCTGGAGGGACTGCCTTCCTCTCCCCCAAGCTGGGCCTTTCTCCTATTGGCTAACCTGGTCCCCAACATTTAGGCAAAGCCCTTGATTGCAGGTGTTGACCCAGGGCTGGGTTGGACTTGAATTTGGACTGCTGGGCCCTCCTTTTCTTATTCCATATTTCAGTGCTTCATGGCTTTCTCATCACTCTGGTAGTAACTTCCTCTTAGCTCTTTCTTGCGTTCCCCTGAGGGAATTGAAAGGATCACCCACCGATGATATAGTTTGGATATTTGTCCCCACCCAAATCTCATGTTGAATTGTAATCCCCAGGGCTTGAGGTGGGGCCTGGTGGGAAGTGTTTGGATCATGGGGGCGGATCCTCATAGTTTGATGTTGTCTTCATGATAGTGAGTTAGTGCAAGATCTGGTTGTTAAAAGTGTGTGGCACCTCCCCCAGCCACCCTCCTCCCACTCTCTCTCTCTTGCTCCTGCTCTGGCCATGTGACGTCCCTGCTCCCCCTTCACCTTCTGCCATGCTTGTAAGCTTCCTGAGGCCTCCCTAGAAACTGAGCAGATGCCAGCACTATGTTTCCTGTAAAGCCTGTAGAACCGTGAGCCAATTAAACCTCATTTCTTTATAAAAAGTACCCTGTCTCACGTATCTTTGTAGCAATGCAAAAACAGCCTAATATAACTGATATTGACGTTGCAACACTGGCTTGATTCCTCCCAGCTTTCCTCTACTGCTGGAACTCTGAAACCTACCCCTCTTTGGAGGAAGATGTGATAACTGAGCTATTCTAGTGGAACTCCGGTGAATCTACAAAGAATAATCATTCATATCTTTTAATGTCTATGTGGAAGGGACCATCTTTTCTCCTGGAAAACATAAAATGCATTTAACAATGTCTTCCTTAGAGCAATAATTCTCTATTCTGGATGCAAAGTTAGAATCACACGGGAGGTTTTTTAAATGACCAATAACTGGGCTCCTCCACCCTAGACCAATGAAACCTGAACCTCAGAAGGGTGGGGCCTGACATTCTGCATTTCTAACAAGTTCCCAGGGGGTGTTGCTTCATAGACTTTCTTTAAGTAGCAAAAACTTTCTAGAATGCTAGTTCACATATGTCAGCATGTATCAAAATTACCTGGAGGTCTTGGGCCCCACCCCTAGATTTTCTGATTCAGTCGGTCTTCGGCAGGCCTGAGCATCTGCACTTCTAAGAAGTTCCCAGGTTATATTGATGTTGCCTATTTTGAAAACCACTATAGTTCACACTATCCCTGCCCCATCCCTACCCTAGCATTTTTGTCCTTCTAGCAACACTGTGGCTACAAGGGTGAAGACCTGAGAGCATAGAGAGCAGGACCAAGGCAGACAGGTGGAGAGCCCCTAATCCTTTGAGTGTTCTTGGGTCTGATTCCCTAAATTTAACTTCAGGACTTGGTGAAGGCCACCAGCTATGACCCACGCAGTCTCCTCTATCTAAAAGTCCCCATTGTGTGCCACATGTTTATCAAACAGAAGCCAACCTCACGTTCACTCAAGCTTCCTCAGAAGCAGTCACTCAGTTCCTAAAGAAAACAGTCCCCTCCCTTGGCTGGGCCAAGGGTTTGGAACACTGGAATGAGAGGTTACTGCCAGTTGTGAAACATCTTTCCCAGAAAAGACCAACACCCACCTGGCATCTGAGGCTTTAGGAATCTGTTTGAACCATATGGACTTTCATTAAATCAATTTTGGAAACTACTTGGAAAGAGAATTTGCTCACAAGAATCATCTAAGGACAGAAACAGCATTTTTCTTTTTTTTTTTTTCTTTTCTTTTCTTTTTTTTTTTTTTTTTTTTGAGACTGAGTCGCACCCTGTTGCCCAGGCTGGAGTCCAATGACATGATCTCAGCTCACTGCAACCTCCACCTCCCAGGTTCAAGCAATCCTTCTGCCTCAACCTCCTGAGTAGCTGGGATTACAGGCACATGCCACCATGCCCTGCTAATTTTTGTATTTTTAGTAGAGACGGGGTTTCACCATGTAGGTCAGGGTGGTCTTGAATCATGATGCCTGACATGACTATGTAGCTGGTCAGGGGAATGGGAAGTACCTGTTTGTAAGATAATTCCTTATTTATTCTTCTTGCCCAAGGAAAGCTGCCATTAATTACTTCTCTGTTTTCATCCTTGGGCTCTGAGTGAAAGGAGGAGAGGAAAAAATAAATATAATTCCACTGTTTATGAAAAACCCAGAGAAGTAAGAGTAACAAGCCAACTGCCAGCTCTACCTGGGCTTAGCTTGGAGTGGGCAGTTACAAAAGAGGGTGAGTCTATCCAGGAAAGTTTAAAAGAAAAAAAAAAAATTTCTAGAGCTTGATAGCAACAAGTCAGTTTCCACAAATCTCCACAGGGTTATTAGACGAAAACATCAGGTTTGGTCAGTGAGAAAATATTCAAACCAATGATCAGGAAGAAATACAAACAGATCCCAGAACCAGACATTCTGTGATTACTTCCTCTTAAACACAGACCTAGATTAGCTCTCTCTTAATCTCTCATAAAATTAATCCTTAGCTAAGTGGACCCAGAAAGCCAAGTATAGTCTTCATAATTTTATGTATTTAAATCTTCGAATCTTTAGCATGATTTAAAATTCTCTGTGCACGACATAGTGAAAACCTTCATGAGCTGAAAAGGTGCTCTTTCATCCATCCTATGGGGTCTGACTATTGTTTAATGAAGGAAAAACCACAAACCTATACAATCCATTTTAATGTTTTGCTAGTTTTAATGTGCATATGAATCACGGGGAATCTCAGTAAAATGCAGATTCTAATTCAAAATGGCCTTGAGTAGGACCTAAGATTCTGCATTTCCAATAAGCTCCCAGGTGAGCCCATGCTTGAGGTTCTCAAACAACACCTTGAGTAAAAAGGATCTGTTCCACCTAAACTGGTGTTTTAGATTACAACCCTTAAAGTGACAAGATAAAACACAAGAGAATTTTTTGTAACATTTTTTTTCTTTTTACATAAGTCACAAACCCAGGAATCACAATGGAAAAATAGACAAATTTGACCAAATGAAAACTTAAATTTCTACATGTCAGGAAATACTATAGGAATTAAAGGACAAGATGGCAGATAGAAGGCAGGACTAGCTTGCAGCTCCCACTGGGACAGACAGAGCAGCATGTGGAAACTTATATCGTGAACTTTTGCTCCAAGAACTACAGCAGGAACATACTAAGAAAGCCGAGAGAATCCACAGACGTTTTGAAGGGACTGGATCACCACTGCAGGCTCCCTGAGATGCCAAAAAACTATGAGTCCGCTTGCTTTTTCAGCAAGGAGGCTCGTGTTCTGGGGCAAGTTCTCAGCCCTGGTCACCGGCTGCCTGGAAATAGACTCAGTGCTGCTGTGGGGCATGGTGGGAGCGAGATTGGTCTTTAGGACTTCCAGCTGCATGGGAGTGAGGTGAGGCCTGTGACTGCCAGCTTTCCCCCACTTCCCAGATGACCTGTATGACTCAGCAGATGCAGCCATAATCTCCTTGGGAACATAACTCCATTGCCTAGGGACCACACCCCCAACCTCCACAGCAGCTGCAGCAAGCCCTGCCCAAGGAGAGCCTAAGTTCGGATGCATCTTACCCTGCCCCCACCTGGTGGTCTTTCTCTACCTTCCCTGGTAGCTGAAGACAAAGGCCATAATCTCTTGGGAACTCTAGGGTCCTGCCCACCAACTGAGAAACCTGAATACTTAACTAGGTGTCCCTAGGGCAAGTTTGCATCCTCCCTATAGTACTGCAACTGATGCACTCTTGAAAGCACCACCTCCTGACTGGAGGCCAACCAATACAAAACTAGCACACTAAACAAAAATAGAACCAAGGACCCTCCCAGAGTCCACTTCACTCCCTTGCTACCTCTACTGGAGCAGGTGCTGGTATCCAGGGCTGAAAGGCCTGAAGACAGTTCATATCACTGGACTCTTTGCAGACACTCCACAGCACCAGCCCAGAGCCTAGTAGCTCTGCTGGATCACTAGACCCAGAAGACCGCAAACAATCACTACAGTTCAGCTCTCAAGAAGCCTTATTCCCAGGGGAAGGGGAAGAACACCATATCAAAGGAGCACTCCATGGGACAAAAGAATCTGAACAGTAACCCTTGAGTCCCAGATCTTTTATCTCACATAGTCTACCCAAATGAGAATAGACTAGAAAAACAATTCTGGTAATATGACAAAACAAGGTTCTTTAACACCCCCAAAAGATCACACCAGCTCAGCAGCAATGGATCCAAATCAAGATGAAATCTCTGAATTGCCAGAAAAAGAATTCAGAAGGTCAATTATTAAGCTAATCAAGGAGGCACCAGAGAAAAGTGAAGTTCAACTTAAAGAAATCAAAAACATTACACAGGATATGAAAGAAAAAATCTTCAGTGAAATAGATAGCATAAATAAAAAACAATCACAACTTCTGGAAATCAAGGACAAGCTTAGAGAAATGTAAGATGTATTGGAATGTCTCAGAAACAGAATCTAACAAGCTGAAGAAAGAACTTCAGAGCTCAAAGACAAGGCCTTTGAATTAACCCAATGCTTCAAAGACAGATTAAAAATAATTTTAAAAAATGAACAAAGCCTCTGAGAAGTTTGGGACTATGTTAAATGCCCAAACCTAAGAAAAATTGGTGTTCCCAAGGAAGAAGAGAAATCTAAAAGTTTGGAAAACATATTTGAGGGTATAATCAAGGAAAACTTCCCCAGTCTTGCTAGAGATCTAGACATCCAAATACAAGAAGCTCAAAGAACACCTGGGACATTTATCACAAAAATATCATTGCCTAGGCACATAGTCATCAGGTTATTTAAAGTGAAGACAAAGAAAAGAATCCTAAGAGCTGTGAAGCAAAAGCATCAGGTAACCTATAAAGGAAAACCTATCAGATTAACAGCAGATTTCTCAGCAGAAATCCTACAAGCTAGAAGGGATTGAGGTCCTATTGTTAGCCTCCTTAAACAAAACAATTATCGGCCAACAATTCTGTATCTGGTGAAACTAAGTTTTATAAATGAAAGATACAGTCTTTTCCAGACAAACAAATGCTGAGAGAATTCGCCACTACTAAGCTAGCACTATAAGAACTGCTAAAAGGAGCTCAAATCTTGAAACAGATCCTTGAAATATGCCAATACAGAACCTCCTTAAAGCATAAATTTTACAGGATCTGTATATCAATAACACAATGAAAAAACACAAGGTATTCAGGCAACAAATAGCATGATGAATAAAATAGTACCTCACATCTGAATACTAACGTTGAATATAAATGACCTAAATTCTCTACTTAAAAGATAGCAAATGGCAGAGTGGATAAGAATTCACCAACCAAGTTTCTGCTGTCTTCAAGAGACTCAATTAACACATAAGGACTCACATAAACTTAAGGTAAAGGGGTGGAAAAAGATATTCCATGCAAATGGACACTGAAAGTGAGCAGAAGTAGCGATGCTTATATATGACAAAACAAACTTTAAAGCAACAGCAGTTCAAAAACACAAAGAGAGATATTATATAATGATAAAAGAACTAGTCTAACAGAAAACTATCACAATCCTAAACATATGTAACACTGCAGCTCTCAAATTTATAAAACAATTACTACTAGACCTAAGAAGTGAGACAGATGACAGCACAATAATATTCCACTGACAGCACTAGACACGTCATCAAGACAGAAGGTCAACAAAGAAACAGTGGACTTAAACTACAGCCTGAGCTGTACCTTGGCCCCTTTTAGACATGCTTAGAGCCACTGGTATGCAGGGCACCAAGTCCCTAGGCTGCATACAGCAGGGGGCCCTGGACCCTGCCCACAAAACCATTTTTTCCTCCTAGGTCTCCAAGCCTGTGATGAGAGGGGCTGCTACAAAGGTCTCTGGCATGCCCTGGAGACATTTTCCCCATTGTTTTGGTAATTAACATTTGACTCCTCATTACTTATCCAAGTTTCTGCAGCCAGCTTGAATTTCTCCTCTGAAAATGGGTTTTTCTTTCCTATTTCATTGTCAGGCTGCAAAGTTTCTGAACTTTCATGCTCTGTTTCCCTTTTAAAACTGAATGCTTTTAACAGCACCCGAGTCACCTCTTGAATGCTTTACTGCTTAGAAATTTCTTCCACCAGATACCCTAAATCATCTCTCTCAGGCTCAAAGTTCTACAAATCTCTAGGTCAGGGGCAAAATGCTACCACTGTCTTTGCTAAAACATAGCAAGAGTCACATTTACTCTAGTTTCCAACAATTTCCTCATCTCCATGTGAGACCACCTCAGCCTGGATTTCATTGGCTATACCATTATCAACATTTTGGTCAAAGCCACTCAACAAGTCTCTAGGAAGTTCCAAACTTTCCCACATTTTCCTGCCTTCTCCTGAGCCCTCCAAACTGTTCCAACTTCTGCTTGTTACCCAGTTCCAAAGTCACTTCCACATTTTCAGGTATCTTTACAACAGCACTCCACTCTACCGGTACAAATATACTGTATTAGTCCATTTTCATGCTGCTGATAAAGGCATACCCAAGACTGGGTAATTTACAAAGAAAATGAGGGTCAATGAACTTACAGTTCCATGTGGCTTGGGAGGTCTCACAATCATGGTAGAAGGTATGTCTTACACGGCAGCAGGCAAGAGAGAATGAGAGCCAAGAGGAAGTTGAAACCTCTCATAAAACGATCAGATCCTGTGAGACTTATTCACTGCCATGAAAACAGTATGGGGGAAACTGCCCCCATAATTCAATTATCTCCCACTGGGTCCCTCCCACAACTTGTGGGAATTATGGGAGCTACAATTCAAGATGTGATTTGGATGGGGACACAGCCAAACCATATCAACAAGGATGCCCACTATCACTGCTTCTATTCTACATAGTACTGGAAGTCCTAGCCAGAGCAATTAGACAAGAGAAAGAAATAATGGGCATCCAAATCAGTAAATACTGGCTCCTCCTTCTCTTCCATTATAATTGTGAGCTTCCCCAGTCACGTGGAACTGTAAGTCCAATTAAACCTCTTCCTTTTGTAAATTGCCCAATCTTGGGTATATCTTTATCAGCAGCATGAAAACAGACTAATACAGATGTGGAGAAAAGAGAACACTTATACACTGTGAGAATGTAAATTAATACAACATTTATGGAAAACAGTATGGAAGTTTCTCAAAGAACTAAAAATAGAACTGCCATTCAATCCAACAATACCACTACTGGGTATATATACCCAAAGGGAAGGAAATCATCATATCAAAAAGATACCTGCACAACTGCCACACTGCTGGGCATGTACCCTCAGCCCCACAACCACCCTGTTGATGTGCACTCACCCATGGCTGCCCCACCATCCTGTTGGTGCTCACTCACCTACGATGCCCCCACTGCAGTGCACTCTTCCATTATCCCCTGCCACCCTGCTAGAGTGCTTTTATGGCAGCCCCTGTTTGAAAGTTGCTTCTAGCAAATTGGGAACACCTTGGACCCTCAAGAGTAGCAGGTGCTTGACCTTGAGGGGCCAGAAAACAAAGCTGCAGACCTGGTCCCAGCACCCCATAGTTGGAGCACGAAGCCCAGGAGTGCTGAGCTGAGCCCTGGCGCCCTAAAAGCATCCAGAAATGAAGCCAATCAACTACACCCAAATGATACCACAGTCAAACTTTTCAGGACATCAAAAAATATAAAAGCAAAAAGTCCCATTCAAAGGATAACAATTTCAAAGATTAAAGGAACATCAGCCCACACAGATGAAAAAGAACTGACACAAGAATTCTGGCAACTCTAAAAGTCAGGATGTCTTCTTACCCTTAGACAACCATACTAGCTCCCCAGCAATAGTTCTTACCAGATTGAAGTGGCTAAAATGACAGACATAAAATTTAGAATCTGGATGACAAAGAAGCTCAAAAAGTTACAGGAGAAGATTGAAACCCAATCAAGAAAACTGGTAAAACAATCCAAGAGTTGAAAGATGACATGTCAATTTTAACAAAGCATCAAACTAAACTTCTAGAAATGAAAAATTCACTACAGGAATTTCATAGTGAAATCAGAAGCATTACTAACAGAATAGACAAAGCTGAGGGAAGAGTCTCAGAGCTCAAAGACTGCTCCTTCAAACCAACACAGGCAGACAAAAAATTTTTAAAAAATTTAAACATGAACGAAACCTCTGAGATATATGGGATTATGTAAAAAGACCAAACCTACAACTCAATGGCATTCCTGAAAGAGTTGGAGAGACAGGAAGCAGCTTGGAAAACATATTTGAGGATGTTGTCCACAATAATTTCCCCAATCTTGCTAGGAAGGTCAACATGCAAATTCAGAAAATTCATGGAACCCCTGCAAGATACACTAGACCATGAACAACCATTCCCAAGACACATATTCATCAGGTTCTCCAAGGTCAACATGGAAAAAAAAATCTTAAAGGCAGCTAGAAAGAAAGGGTAAGTCAGGTACAAAGGGAACACTGTCACACTAACAGCAGGGCTTTCAGCAGAGACCTCAGAGACCTTACAAGCCAAAATAGAGTAGGGACCTGTATTCAGTATCCTTAAGGAAAAAAAAAATTCTAGGCTGGATGTTGTAGCTTGTGGCTATAATTCCAGCACATTGAGAGGCCAAGGCAGGAAGATCACTTGAGCCCAGAAATTTTGGACTAGCCTGGGCAACTAGGTGAGACCCACATCTCTACAAAAAATAGAAAATTAGCCAGGTGTGGTGGCATGTACCTGTAGTCCCAGCTACTCAGGATGCTGAGGTGGGAGAATCACTTGAGCCCAGCATGTTGAGGCCACAGTGATCTGAGATCACACCACTGCACTTCAGCCTGAACAACAGAGAAGATTATGTCTTAAAAAAAGAAAAGAAATTCCAACCAAGAATTTCCTATCCAGCCAAACCAAGCTTCATAAGTAATGGAGAAATAAAGTCCTTTTCAGACAGACAAATGCCAAGGGAATTCATTACCACTAGACTTGTCTTATGAAAAATCCTGAAGAGGGTGCTATACATGGAAATGAAAGACTGAAGCCTACCACCACAAAAACGCACTTAAGGTACACTGCCCACTCACGCTATAAAGCAACTATTCAATCGTGTCTACAGAACAACCAGCTAGCAACACAGTGACAGGATTAAAATCCTTACATATCGATATTGACATTGAATGTAAAGGTCAATTAATAGTGCCAACATATTCACAGTATCGATATGTGTGAAGGTAAAGGTGCAAACATTTCACTTAAAAGGCACAGAGTGGCAAGTTGGATAAAGAAACAAGACCCGAGTGTTTGCTGTCAAGAGACCGATCTCATCTGCATTGGCGCCCAGAGGCTCAGAGTGAAAGGGTGGAAAATGATCTATCAAGAAAATAGAAAACAAAAAAGAGCAAGTGTTGCCATACTTATTTCAGACAGAACAGACTTTAAACCAACAATGATCAGAAAGGACAAAGAAGGGCATTATGAAATGATAAAGGATTCAATTCAACAAGAAGAATTAGCTGTCCTAAATATATATGCACCCAACACTGGGACACCCAGATTCATAAAACAAGTTCTTAAAGACTATGAAGAGACTTAGATAACCACACAATAACAGCAGGAGACTTCAACACCCCACTGACAGTGTTGGACAGATCGTCAAGGCAGAAAACTAACAAAGATATTTGGGACCTAAACTTGACACTTGACCAAATAGACCTAACAGGCAGCTATAGAACATTCCACCCAACAACAGAATATACATTCTTCTCATCTACACATGGCACATACTCTAAGATATAGAACACTCCAACTAACAACAACAGAATATACATTCTTCTCATCTGCACATGGTGTATACTCTAAGATTGACAACATGCTCAGCCATAAAGCAATTCTCAAAACAAATTCAAAACAACCAAAATCATACTAACCATGTTCTTAGACCTCAGTGCAATAAAAATAGAAATTAATACTAAGAAGATCACTCAAAGCCATACAATCACAGGGAAATTAAACAACCTGCTCCTGAATGACTTTTGGATAAACAAAATGAAACTAAGGCAGAAATCAATAAATTTTTTAAACTACTGAGAACAAAGATACAACATATTGGAATCTCTGGGACACAGCCAAGAAGTATTAAGAGGAAAGTTTATAGCACTAAATGCCTACATCAAGAAGTTAGAAAGCTATCAAATGAACAACCTAATATCACACCTAAAGAAACTAGAAAAAGAAAAGAAATGCAACCCTAAAGCTTGCAGAAAAAAAAGAAATAACCAAAATCAGAGCTGGAGTGGACAAAATTGAGATATGAAAATTCACACAAAAACTCAACGAAACCAAAAGTTGGTTTTTTGAAAGAATAAACAAGATTGATAGACCACTAGCTAGATTAATAAAAAGAGAGAGAGAGAGAAGGCCCAAATAAACACAATGAGAAATGACAAAGGTGACATTACCACTGACCCCACAGAAACACAAAAAGCCATCAAGGACTATTATGAACACCTCTATGCACACACACTAGAAAACTTAGAAGAAATGGATAAATTCCTAGAAACATACAACCTGCCAAGACCAAACCAGGAAAAAGTTGAAATTCTGAATAGACCAATAAAAAATTCTGAAATTGAATTAGTAATAAAAAACCTACAAACCAGAAAAAGTCCTCGACCACATGAATTCATAGCCAAATTCTATCAGCCGTACAAAGAAGAGCTGGTACCAATCCTACTAAAAATATTTCAAAAAATTGAGGAGGGATTCCTCCCTAACTCATTCTGAGGCCAATATCATTCTGATACCAAAACCTGGCAGAGACACAATGAAAAAGAAAACTTCAGATCAAAATCCCTGATGAACATAGATGCAAAAATCTTCAACAAAATACTAGTAGACTAATACAAAATACTAAAAAACTGAAAGCTAATTCACCACAATAAAGCAGGCTTTATTCCTATGATGGAAGATTGGTTCAACATACAAAACCAAAATTCATCATCTTTCATGTAAAAACCCTCAACAGACTAGGCATTGAAGGAATATACCTCAAAATAATGAGAGTCATCTATGACAAACCCGCAGCCAACATCATACTAAACATGCAAAAGTTGGAAGCGTTCCCCTCGAGAACCAGAACAAGACAAGGATGCCCACTCTCACCACTCCTATACAACATAGCCAGAGCAATCAGGCAAGAGAAAGAAATAAAAGATACGCAAATAGAAAGAGAGAAAGTCAAACTATCTCTCTTCACAGACAATACGATTCTATGTCTAGAAAACGCCATAGTCTCTCTGTAAAGGCTCCTAGAACTAATAAACAACTTCAGCAAAGTTTCAGCATACAAATCAATGTACAAAAATCAACAGCATTTCTACACACTGATAACGTCCAAGCTGGCAACCAAATCAAGAATGCAATCCCATTCATGATATCCACAAAGAGAAGAAAATAACTAAGAACACAGCTAACCAGAGAGGTAAACAAACTATACAAAAACAATTACAAAACACTGCTGACAAAAGTCACAGGTGACACGAACATATGGAAAAATATTCCATGCTCATGGATAGGAAGAATCAATATTGTTAAAATGGCCATACTATCCAAAGCAATTTACAGATTCAGTGCTATTCCTATCAAACTAGCAATGTCATTTTTTCGCAGAATTAGAAAAAACTATTGCAAAATTTATATGAAACCAAAAAAGAGCCCAAATAACCAAAGCAATCCTAAACCAAAATAGCAAAGCTGGAGGCATCATACTACCCGACTTCAAACTGTACTACAAGGCTATCGTAACAAAAACAGCATGTACTGTTGCAAAAATAGAAACAGACCAATGGAACAGATTAGAGAACCCAGAAATAAAGCCATACACCTACAGCCATCTGATCTTTGACAAAGTCAATAATAACAAGCAATGAAGAAAGGACTCTCTATTCAATCAGTGTTGGGATAACTGGCTAGCCATATACAGAAAATTGAAACTGTGCCCCTTCATTTCACTATATACAAATGTCAACTCAGAAAAGATTACACACTTAAATGAAATACATAAAATCATAAAAAAATTCAAAAGAAAACCTAGGAAATACCACTCTGGACATCAGCATTAGCAAAGATTTTATGACAAAGTCCTCAAATGCAATTGTAAAAAAAGAAAAAAAAGAAAAAGAAACAAAAACAAACAAACAGAAACTGACAAGGACAAGCGGGAGCTAATTAAACTAAAGAGTTTCTGCACAGAAAAAGAAAGTATCAACAATAAACAGACAACGTACAAAATGGGAGAAAATATTCATAAAGTATGCACCTGACAACAGACTAATATGCAGAATCTACAAGGAACTGAAATCAACAAGTAAAATACAAACAACCCCACTAAAAAGTGGTCAAAGGATATCAAGTGACACCTTTCAAGAGAAGACATAATCTCAGCCCACAAGCACATGAAACAATGCTCAGCATCACTAAGCATTACAGAAATGCAAATCAAAACCACAATGGATACTAGCTCACATCAGTCAGAATGGCTATTATGAAAAAGTAAAAAAATAACAAATATTAGTGAGGTCGTCTAGAATAGGGAATGCCGATACACTGCTGAGGGAATGTAAATTAGTTCAGCCACTGTGAAAAGCTGTGGAAAGTTTAAAGATTTATCAAAGAACTTAAAACAGAACTACCATTTTACCTAGCAATCCCATTAGTGCATATATACCCAAAGGAATATAACTCACTCAACCAAAAAGACATGTATGTTCATCACGGTAATATTCACAATAACAAAGATATGGAATCAACTAGATGCTCATCAATGATGGAATGGATAAATAAAATGTGATATATATATATATGAATACTATGCAGCCATTAAAAAACCAAAATGATGTCCTTTGCAGAAACATGAATGCAGCTGGAGGCCATTATATTAAATGAATAAATGCAGGAACAGAAAATCAAATAACATATGTTCTAACTTATAAGTGGGAGCTAACCACTGAGTACACATGGACACAAAAATAGGAACAACATGCATTGTGGCCTACTTGAGGGGAGAGGTTAAGAGAAGAGTGAGTGCCACAAAACCACCTATTGAGTACCATGCTCACTATTTAGAAGACAAAATGATCTGTTCACCGAACTTCAGAGACATGCAATTTACCCGTATAACAAAGTTGTACATGTACCCCCTGAACCTAAAGTAAAAGTTGGAAAAAAAAAGATACCTGCACATGTATGTTTATCACAGCACTAGTCACAATAGCAAAAATATGGAATCAACTTAAGTGTCAACAGAGAAATGGATAACAACAGAGAATTGGATAAAAGAAATATGGTATCTATGTACCATGAAATGCTTCTCATCCATGGAAAAGAATAAAATCATGTCTTTTGCAAAAACATAGATGGAACAGGATGACATTATCCTAAGTAAAATAACTCAAAAACAGGAAGTCAAATACTAGTATGTTCTCACTTATAAGTAGAAGCTAAACAATGGGTACACAGGGACACACAGACTGTAAGAATTGACATTGGACACGACAAGAGGTAGGAGGGTGGGAGGGGCATGAGGGATGGAAAATTACCTGTTGGGTACAGTGTTCACTATTTGGGTGATAGGTACATTAAAAGCCCAGACTTCACTGCTACACAATACAGGCATGTAAGAAACCTGCACTTGTACCCCTTAAATATATTTTTAATTAAAAATTTTTTTAAGTCACAGACTTACGATTCCATTTATATATTCTTTACATGATAAAATGACAGATACAGAAGACAGATTAGCCAGTGCCAGGGTTTAAGGATAGTGGGAGGCTGGGGGACAGGTGTAACTATAAAAGAGCAGCACAAAGGAGATCTTCGTGGTGATGGACTAGTTGTGGCTACTGATTGCAATGGTGTTTCCATGAATCTACACATATGATACGATGACAGAGAATATACACATATTGTACCAATTGCCTAGTTTAGATATTGTACTATGATTATGTAAGATGTAATTATTGGGGAAAACTGGGTGAAAGATACATGAGTCACCTCTGTATTATCTTTGCAACTTCATGTGAATCTATAATCATTTTTAAATTAAAAGTTTTAAAAAAGCAGCCCTGCATTTATGCTAAATTTAACATTTGGTTTGTGTATTGAAAAAAAATGTCTAAGACAAACTAGGTTTAAAAAAGAAGTAAGGTCAAGAACAATGCATATAATGTACTCCTATTTACTTTTTTCTTAGAAAGGCAATATATGCCAGTACATATGCACATATATATGCTTATATAATTTCTTTATACAGAAATTTCCAAAGTGAAGGACAAAATACTAATAGCAAAGGCTGACCCTCAGGAACAGACTGGGGGAACACAGACTAAAGAATATTTTTAACATGCAAGAGGACTGTATTAATAATTGCACAGAAACAACAAGCATAACGGGCTCAAAACTCAGAAAATCAGAGTTTATGGTCACTGAGAGTAGGCATTACTCAATAAATGCCAGTTATTGTGGTTACCTTCTTTTCTTCCTTATATTTTTACATATTTTGTGCAAAAAAAAAAAAGTTTATGGTAACGGTGGACTAAGTTATTTGTTACTAACACTCCTATTAAAAAAATTGATAGGATAGTTTTATAATGTTGGTAACCCATCAGCTACATGATAGGATAGCCTCTTAAACACCTGTCAATCACTCAGTGGCCAACAACCTAAATGCCTACCAGACCAGGAAGGTAAAGTAAACATGTGAGGGCCAGGGGTATTATTTAGAAAAAGATTGAGATGGTGGATAACTAGAAAGAACATCCAGGCAAAGCATTTAAATACAAATGTACACAAGACACGGCTTGGGCGAAACAAAACACATCTATGTTCTGCCAGTCCCCCACAGCAACCCATGCATGTCTGCTTGCTAAGGAATCCTGTTCCACTCTAGGCAGATCTAACGGCTAGAAAGTTCCTTGTGCTAAGCTGAACTTTACGTCGGTAATTTCCTTCTATAAATCCTAGATCTGAGCATTTTCTTCCTAACAATATGTAGTTGACTTGGTTTTGGGTTTAGCGAACACTTGCTGATGTCTATAATAAGAACTAGTTCCTTTAACATGCGTTCAAAGCTACCTACAGGTAGGTAGACAATGTAACTCAAGTTTGCCCTCAGAAAGACTAGGCTTAAATCCCAACTCTGTCATCTAAAAGCTCTAGGACACTGGAAAAGTAATTTAAGTCTTAGATATATTTATATTTAAGATGAGGATAATGAAACTGTTCAGCTTGCAGAGTTGCTGTGGAGATTAAATGTGAAAATGTGTACAATGTGTAGTACATGCCAAAGAAATGACATTTTCTGTCAGAAATGTAAGTAATTTGGGGCCAATTGTCCAATTTTGAATTTTTGAGAAAGTAGAAAATCAGCAAATTTTCAAAGTCATTTCATAGCCAAAGGTTGAAACACAAGCTACAGGCTTGATTATCCTAAAGAAACTTCTTTTCCTTCCCAAGCTACCAGGTGTGTTTTCTTGCTTTGCCACTAGATGGCAATTGCCTCCCAGAGTATTTGAGCTCAAACACCATAAAATCCCAGAGGCCCCACCAAGGCTAACTTTTAAATTACAAAGCAGTCCGGAACCACACCCTGGTCTCTCAAAGATAATTTGTTCACTTAGTAACTAAGAAATACAGGGACCACTTCCTGAAATTCAAGGGGGTAGGAGAAGGGGTGATTGTCTAGAAGAGCAACTTAAGACTTTTTCCACAAAGTAACTCATTCATCTAACCTAGTTTGTTCCTGCTGCAAGAATCTTTGCTCTCACTGCCCCGTATTCCCGGACCCTCTCCCTCCAGACATTTGTGCAGCCCCCTCCTTTATGTGTTTATTTACTAGCTCCCTGCCTCCGTAATGTAAGTCTCAGGAGAGTTTTAGTTTCCTACAGCACACTCAACCTTAGGAATTATGCTTTCCACGTAGTAAGTGCTCAGTAAACATTGGCTGAATGAAAGTTAAATGAATACCCAGGACTCTCAAAAGTTGCTTGTCCAGTAGCTGGATAGACACCCTCCCTCTTCTGAAGAAAGCAAATCAAGATGCAAGTGAACCAGAGACGGTGTATGTCCTGCTGAGGCAGGGCTGAAGCTTCAGGTGGCTTCCCACCCCCCACCTCTGGAAATCACATCTCATCTCCTACATTCTTGGGGCCATCGGTGACAATAAGCTAGCCTGAGATGATGGGTAAAAGTCAAGAGTGACCCCTTTCTTTCCTTAACAATAACGTGCCTTTTAATAGGGTCCTTCTGGAGAGAAAGCTGTTCCCCAAAACCCATCATCTCTTCATCTCTTTCCTGTAGTCTTTTATCTAAACCTTTAGGTCTCTTTGGTGCTTCAGAGGGAAGTAAATGCAGTCTCTCCTCCCATAAACTGTTCCTGAGAGGGGCATCCCAGTCCCTGGACTTCAGATCAGTACTCCCCTTGGGCCCCATATGTAATCATCATCTCCTGATAATCTCACCTCAAGCCTGCCTCTGTGTTCTTCTTCCCCATTCTCACTGCCACCACCCAGAGTCAGGCCCTCCTTTTCCTGAATTGGTGGATGGGAAATAGGCTATTTAATGAAATGCATGTTTCTGGCCATGACATTCTGCTCAAAACCTTCCAAGGACCTTGTAAAACCAGCTTATGTCATCTCCTTACGAAGCCTTCCCTGCCCCCTTCCTCTCAGAAGAATTGACTCTCTCCCCGTTGCGTCTCTGCTGTGCTTCATGTAGACTCGACTATTACCATCTGTTCCTCTCTACTGCAGTGACTTGTTAGCCAGCTGCTTCACCTCTAGACTAGCAGGCCTTCATCATGTTACTTTTTATGTCCAGTACGTTAAAAAAAAAAAAAACTGACTTTTATCAGCGTATCAACACCTATAGTTGGTTCTTATTACCCATCAAAAACAATCCGAGCCTCTTGCTCTATCATTAACAGTCACCACCATGTCCCTTCATTAGTCCCCCATATATCTCATCCACTCCCAGCCAGGCTGAGTGTCCCTGGGTGCCCCTGTTAGCATGTGTCTGGGACCACCTAAAGGATCCTGGCGAAAGGCCCCTAAATGGTAACGTTTAGTACATGATGGCAGATTGTACTTAAAATGGTAGATGTTAGAATATAGTTAACTGGAGGTTCTAGAGCCAGACCACCTGGTTCAATTTCCCTTCTACCACGTACTAAATTGTGACTTGGGAAATTATATCACCTTAACCTCTCCATGCCTTAGTTTCTTCCCCGGCAAAAAAGATGCCAATAACAGGACCTATGTCATAAAGGTTTTTTGGAGGATTAGAATGATATAGATAAAGCTCTAGAACAACCTTGTCACATAGTAAGCATTTACTTAATTCTGATTATTATTGAGTGTCTGCTATATGTCGGCCACAATGCTAGAAACTTGACATATATTACTAAAACAGGAAAAGTTCCCATGTCCCCCTCACAGGGCGTGCAATGGAGGCGTGGCTCGCTTCTCCAGTGCCCGGCTGCTCAAACCTCTAGGGGGAGCATGCAGATGGGCAGGCTGTGCGACTCCAACCCCACGGCAGTGTCTTGGGGCGAATGTTTACAGCTGAAGCCCCAGTGGGCGTGTGTTACAGGGTGCTCTTTTAGTTTGGCCCTTTGTAGGCGGCTTGTGGTAGCTCAATTAGACCTATGCCTTATTGCAAGGACAGAGGACTTTGTGTATCCTGGGGTTCTTGCCTTGGTGTACCAGAAGAATCAGATCACGCGTGGGCTTGGAGAATGAGTGCAAGGTTTCATTGAGTGGAAGTAGCTCTCGGCAGATGGGGGAGCCAGAAGAGAGATGGTTTTCCCGTGGAGTTGGGCTGCTCGGCGGCCTGGGCTCTCCTCCAACTGCCACCTTGTTCCACCTGTCGATGGCCTGCTGGCCTGCCAGCATCGGTCGTGTGTTCTTCGCCCAGCATGCTCCCCTCAATGTCCTCTCAACGTCCAGCCACTCGTGTCTTCTTCCACCAATGTGTTTCTCTCAACCTCCAGCCGCTTGTGTGTCTGCCTGCTAGGGCCTCGGGGTTTTTATAAGCACCGGATGTGGGCGTGGCAGTCCCGGGTGGTCCTGGGAAATGCAACATTTGAGCAGGAAGGCAGGAGTGTCTGTCCTCTCCTAGGTCAGTGGGCACAGGCTGAGGGTGGAGCCCTCACTAGGGACCATGCCCTTCCCTTCCCAGCACTTCCCTTGTCCCCTTTCCTATCATTACTTCTCATCCTTACAACAACACTGGAAGCAAACAGTACTTTCTTCCTTCAACCAGTGAAAGGGCTGAAGCCCACAGAGATTAAGTACCTGTCTCAAATTCACATGGTCAGGACATTTTGAAGCAAGGATTTAAATCTACTTATGTAATTTTTGCCATACCTGTACTATTATTTACTAAATAGCCTTTAATTTGGCTCCTTCTCCTTTAAATAAATATATTAATAAATCTAAACTGCATTTCATTTTCACAAATAAGTTTGATGTGTTCACTAATTCTCCTTATTCACATAATAAGTTTACAATAGTTAAGTGTTCATATTTCCCCTAAAAATCAGATATTCCACAGTAATTACTAAAAATCTTATATATTCCACAGACCATGGTACTGAGCCACATTGCTTAGCCTGTTTTTACTTATATGCGTTTCACAAGAATAAAGTAATCACTTAACTTATAAATTAAAAGGACTTAAAAAAGCAATCTAAGCCAGGAGTCAGTAGCCTTCAATTTTTATGGCAATTTTGAGGAATTGACAATGGCTGCCCAGAATAAATACTGTGTTGGACACAACAAGAAATAACACCATGCTCTCTGTGCACTGTAGGCCCAGGAGGCTGGAGTGAGGGGATTGGCCACATATGTGCCATTCTTTGTCTAGTCCAATCCACTCAACTTTTCAGAGATGATGCCCCTTTAACTCTTCTTCCTCCCATCGCCATTCCTTTACTGGATAACCATGAGAGTCATATTTTACCAAGAGACACTAGTAAGTAAGCAAGGAAGGAGACTGGCAACTGTCTTCATTCTGCAGTGATGGCAGCTTAGGAGACACACAGGGAACCTAGGGCCATCAAAAAGGCAATTAAAAGGGCTGACAGATGATATGCTGGATAGGACATCCAGGCAAGGAGAGTAGAAAAACATCAAGGAGCTGTAACAGCCAGACACAATAGGATCCTGGCAAGTAAACATTGTTTAATGTGATGACTGTGTATTAAACCTGAAGTTAGCATTTAGCCGCTGTCGATAAGCCAGCTGGATGCCTCTAAGTGCTTACTGGGGCTCTTGTATATATATTTTTTCTTGCTCCAACACATACTTAAGGCAGACACTGGGTTGTGGTAAGAGTTCTCTTTTATGGCTATTTACTTGGACCAAGTTGTTATGCCCATGCAGACAAGCCTCTACTTATTTGGTCTCATTTGAAGGATTAAAAAAAAATTCTCCTACTGATTCTCCCTCTATGATTCTTCCTATTCTTTCCATTATTAAAAGGAAGGGAGGTTTGTTCAGTGGTTAGGATCTCTCCAAAATCTACAAAAGAAGAGTCGCAGGCCCTTCCTCTTCTGGCAAGACTGGATCCCTTTTTCAGAAAACATGTACAAGATCACAGTTCAGAAAAGAGTTAACATAGCAGACTTGAAAACTGCTATGCTTAGAAAGCCTTGCTTACAGGATCGGCCTTTGGGCTGACATCTGGAAACTTAGATTTCAGAAGATTCCCACAATTCACTAGCAAGAAAGGCTCAGTGTACCTAAACTGTGTAAACATGGTTTACGCTGAACACCTGCTTTCATTCTGGGAGTCTGGAATTTGTGTACGTGGCAGGCAGAGGCAGGTAAAGAGGGCATGCCCCCAGACCCCAGTGAAACACCTGGGCGCTGAATCTCTAATGGGCTTTCCTGATGGGCAACATTTCACACTTGTTGTCACAACTCATTACTGGGAAATTTAAGAGTGTCCTCTGTGACAACATTAGGAAAGGACCCCTGGAAATTTGCACCTAACTTACCCTGGACATGCACCTGTTCCCTTTGCCAATTTTTGTCTGAATCCTTTCACTGCAATAAATAATTGCTGTGAGTAGGACTATGCATTCTATACATTGAGTCCTGTGAGTCCCTCCAGGGGATCGTGGAACCAGTAGCAGACCAGGGGAATCCACTGACACAAGCACTTGTGCTTTTCTGTGCTCTGGGAATATAAGTAGATGGGTCATGGCCAGAAAACAAACAAACAAAAATTGAGCTAAAAATACAAAATTTAACCATAAAGTGTGAACTCCATAATCATCAACTAGAGAGCTGATCTATGTCTTGGACAAGCGGTGAAACATGGTGAATTTCCTGTAGCAATTGGAGAAGGGGGATTTTGCCCTTGAAAAGCATCATTCAATTTATGATCTGATCTTGTACAGAAGAGGAGAAAGTTGCTATATAAATAAATGCTAGCTAACACAAACAACCTCTCTTGAAGTAGAATCACCTCCAAACTAGAAATCTAAGATTCCTCCCCACTTCTTTATAAAGGCCCTGCCTTCCATAAAGGCCTTTAGAAAACCTTAGACCTGAAAGGGAGCTCAAAGCTCGTCATTCCCTCTCTTCTCAGTATAGAAATCCTCTTCAGAACATTCCTATCAGATTATCTCTTGAGCACTTCCCATTCACCCAATGCTTCTCAAAAATTTCCTCCAAACTACCCTAAGAAAATAGCTCTTATTGGCAGAGTTGTTACAGGTATAGTTCCAATCAGATTTGAAAAGATAAGTATCTCTGAGCATACCTTGCTTTTCCTTAAAATTTATTTGATTTTTGTTACTTCCTCACATGTCTGTGTTTTGAGGAGAGATTCATCATCATTTTAAAAAGCATGCCTCAGGCCAGGCACCGTGGCTCACATCTGTCATCCCAGCACTTTGGGAGGCCAAGGCAGGAGAATCGATTGAGCCCAGGAGTTGAGGACCAGCCAGGGCAACAAAGCAAGACCTTGTTTCTGCTAAAGGTAATTTTTTCTTTTCAAAAAATTAGCCAGGTGTGGTAGCACATTCCTGTACTCCCAACTACTAGGGAGGCGGAGGTGGGAGGATTGATTTAACCTGGGAGATTGAGGCTGCAGTGAGGTTTGAATGCCATTGCACTTCAGCCTGAGAGACAGAAAAATACCTTGTTCAAAAAGAAAGAAAAAAATAATAAAGTGGCCGGGCACGGTGGCTCATGCCTATAATCCCAGCACTTTGGGAGGCCGAGGTGGGTGGATCACAAGGTCAGGAGATCAAGACCATCCTGGCTAACACAGTGAAACCCTGTCTTTACTAAAAATACAAAAATTAGCCAGGTGTGGTGGCGGGCACCTGTAGTCCCAGCTACTTGGGAGGCTGAGGCAGGAGAATGGTATGAACGCGGAAGGTGGAGCTTGCAGTGAGCCGAGATCGCGCCACTGCACTCCAGCCTGGGCGACAGAGCGAGACTCTGTCTCAAAAATAAATAAATAAATAAATAAATAATAAAGTATGGCCTTAGAGAGATTACTAAAGTACATTTTTATGTAAATTTTTTCTAATTACAAAATACAAAAAAAGTACAGAGAGAAAAGAATAATACCTATGCATAATCCCTGCACTTCTACCAAGATAACTGCTTCTAATATTTATGTGCCTGTCTTAGAAATTTTTATTTTAAAGAAAAAACCAACTATAAGATAGTGTGATAGGTTCTACTTGCAGAAAAAAATATATGAAAGAAAAAAAGAATGGAGAATTACAATCTTAACAGAAGAAGTGCCTGAAATCTACTTTGACTAGAAAACCTAGAGGTGAGAGAGACAGAAAATTAGACATAATAACCATGTTTTCATTTTAAAACACACCTTTCAAGTAAGGATCCAAATGCTTCAGATATACTAGGCAAAGACAGGGTCCAAGAAATTTAAGAAAGGCTGTCTGCACATGTATTCATCTTGATTCTTCGTTAATGTAAGGTTTGGCATCTATATACCCTTTAGTTATACTCACTCAGCAGCTGTCAGCAGAATCATTGCACAGGTTAAGAGACAGCAGTGTTGGGAATTTACTTTCCAATGACATATATATACAGGTCTTTCCAAGACGTAGAAAGTTTAGGTCTCATAAGAAAAATAATTGTGCTTCTAAGGCATTAGATTTCATGGTTGGCCAGCTAAATAAGAGACCTACATCCATCCGTTTCAAGAGCCTAAAGGAGGTAGATGTTGCACACACACACACAAACACACACAAGAAGATGGGTGACACTCCTGCTGAACAACAATATTCTACCAGGCAACTGGCTAAAGGAGTGGAATTTACTTCAATGGTTGGACACCTAAAGGGATCTACAGTGTTTGAAAGAAACTGAGAACTTGCTTTAGAAGTCCAAGTTCTAGTCCAAGTTCTGTCCTTTACCATCTGGTTGTCTTTGCAAGCCGTTTCACTTCTCTGAGCCTGTTTTCCCATCAATAGAATGGGTACAACAATGTCCACCTTGAATGATTCGGGGTTTATATAATGTAGACTACTTGGCATGTAATAAATACCGAATAAATGTAGCCCAGAGAATTGTTACACTGATACAATAAAACAATACATGCGAAAGCACTTCGTAATCTGTATAGTTATCTGGGAGTGGGAGAGAGCCAAACCTTGCCAGAATACTACTGTTTAGAACTAAGGATTACATTTAATAAGGGCCTCATACATCAAGGAAGGCAACCAGATTGAGACAACTCCATTTGATGAGGAGCTGCTGTCTCGAGTGCCACATTGTAAAAAGTACCCTGCAGCCATGAGCACAGAAGACACAAAGAAATACAGCATTCATGGCAGGTATTGCAGCATAATCGAAATGAGTTAGAGCTTGAGCCCAGCAGGAACTTACAGAAAGACACTCGGCCTACACCCTGGCTCCCTAATCTGAGCTGCACCATTGAATGTTGCAGAAAAAGGTTTCGTGAACAGAACATGGCAATCATAAGCATTAGACTTGTAAGGTGTATATACTCAAGTACATCTAAGTGTGTGATCTCAAATTGCTGGATATCAGCAAAAAAGAACAGAGAATATTTCCAGTCACAATCCAAGGACAATATGGAGTATCAGTTTCCACTAACTATGAGATTAATGATAGACCTACTTGATAGAGTTTCTATGAGGAATAAATTAGATGAAATATAGAAAATACCTAGAACATATCTAGCAAGGGGCAAGCTTTTGATAATATATAACTGTTATTATTAGGATAAAAATGTATTATCTTTTGTTTCAATAATTTACAATACAATTTGGGATTAGGTTACAAAATTAATGAGTAATGTGATACTCAAGTGAGGTAAAATTATTTATTAATAATCTCTAAATTATCAAGACCTGCAGACTTGGAAGCTCCAAAGCAAATAATACATGACTTTAATCACTCTTTGTCTTTCAAGTGAGATCTCCCTTTACCCAGGGCAAGGGAAGCTTCTGTTTTGTTTTTGAGACGGAGTCTCGCTCTGTCGCCCAGGCTGGAGTGCAGTGGCCGGATCTCAGCTCACTGCAAGCTCTGCCTCCCAGGTTTATGCCATTCTCCTGCCTCAGCCTCCCGAGTAGCTGGGACTACAGGCGCCTGCCACCTCGCCCGGCTAGTTTTTTTGTATTTTTTAGTAGAGACGGGGTTTCACCGTGTTAGTCAGGATGGTCTCGATCTCCTGACCTCGTGATCCGCCCGCCTCGGCCTCCCAAAGTGCTGGGATTACAGGCTTGAGCCACCGCGCCCGGCGGAAGCTTCTGTTTTAATGGAAAGGAAAAGAGAGAGGACGGAGGGAATTGAAGCTGGAGCAGGCTTGTACAATGGGACAAATAAATATAGTTTTCTCTCTTTCTGACCAATACATACCGTTGGCTTCATTTTACAGTTGGCTTCAAGTTAACAGTGCATGTGATGCAAATCAATTTACAATTTTCCTTAGTAATTAAATCAAATAGTAATAAAATACTTAAAGCTGTCTTTTACTATGCCTCAGTCTGACAACTGAGAGGCAACTACTGCAAACATATTGAATTATGTCTTCTGGTATTCAGCTTCGTTTCTCTAAATAATGTGCTTGTGCATTTATTTCTTGATTAATGTGTCTTATACATTATCTAGTGACTTCTGTTAATATTTAGCTCTATTACATTCCCAACCCTCCACCTCCTTTCCTCCCTACACTCCCTCTTACATCACGGTTTTTCTTAATAAATCAATAGTGTTTATATTTTTATTATATAAATATTGTTTATTTCCAAGTCAAATAGTTTATTATTACATTCCCATTTACATACAATTTTCTGGTATTTCTTTTTCTTTTCTTTCTTTTCTTTTTTTTTTTTTGAGATGGAGTTTCGCTCTTTTTGCCCAGGCTGGAATGCAATGGCGTGATCTCAGCTCACCACAACCTCCGCCTCCCGGATTCAAGCGATTCTCCTGCCTCAGCCTCACGAGTAGCAGAATCCCAGCTACTTACAGGCATAGTTAGTAACTGCTTTATTTATCATTCCTTGGTTTTCTATGCCTATTCCAAGTTTTTTCTAATGCTACTTGCAGGCATGATTAGTGATTGCTTTATTTATCATTGCTACTGATTACAAGCATAGTTAGTGATTGCTTATTTATCATTGATTGGTTTTCTGTGCCCATTCCAAGTCTTTTCAAATGCTGCAGCTGTTTTGTTGTGTACTTATCAATAATTATTTAACTCAAATGCTAGCCAACCATTTAATTTAGTTATATTATTTTTCTCTTTGAGGATGAAACTGTCCATCCAGTTCTAGTAAGAACTGGTAGCTTTCTTGCCCTGATGCTTAGCTGTTTATACTGAAACTTCCCCTCCACTTCTCTCCTGTATTGGATCCCCTGATTCCTTGAAGTAGTGTCTATTTTTCATTTTAGCCTATCAATTGCTAAAACATATTCTGCAATAACTTCCTGAGAAAGGATACATGAAAAATTAGTTTTTTGACTTCTGATGTATTTTGATTGATTGATTGATTGGTGGGGTATGGAAACCTAAGTTGAAGTCAAATCCCCTTAGAATTTTGAAGGTATTTCTTTACTATCTTCTAGAATCCTATATTTTAGCAATCTTATTTGCTATCCTTTGATTGGGACCTTTTTTTCCTCTATAACTTGATGTAGGCCTTTTTGTATTTGTTGATCTGGGTAATTGGTGGACCCTTTCACTCTAGAAACTTTCAGCATTCAGTAATGAGAAATTTTCCTATATTATTTACTTGACAATTTCTTCCTTTATGTTTTCTCAGTTCTATCTTTCTGGATCACTTCCTTCGTAGGATGTTTGTTCTCCTTGTTTGATCTCCAATATAGAACCCCTAGCTCTATTTTCTGGGCAATTATCTTTCACTTTATTATTTACATATTAATAAAATTAACCAACTTATTTGTATTAGTCAGGGTACTTATGTGCAATGATGAGAAGCAAACTCTGCCTCATAAAGCAGAAAGGGAATGTACGTAAAACATTTTGGGAAGCTTATAGAATATTTGCAACATGAAAGAACAGACTTAGAGGATGCAACAGCCAAGGCTACAACAGCCAAGAAACCAGAGCACCCTGAATACTTCTCAGAACATAATCCATAAGAGTGTGTCTGGAATTGGTGGGCTCTTGGTCTCGCTGACTTAAAGAATGAAGCTGCGGACCCTTCCCGTGAGTGTTACAGTTCTTAAAGATGGTGTGTCCGGAGTTTGTACCTTCTGATGTTCGGACGTGTCCAGAGTTTCTTCCTTCTGGTAGGTTTGTGGTCTCGCTGACTTCAGGAGTGGAGCCGCAGACCTTCGCGGTGAGTGTTACAGTTCATAAAAGCAGCGCCTCCAGAGTTGTTAGCTTCTCCCGGTTGGTTTGTTGTCTTGCTCACTTCAGGAGTGAAGCTGCAGACCTTCAAGATGAGTGTGACAGCTCTTAAAGGCGGCGTGTCTGGAGTTGTTCGTTTCTCCTGGTGGGTTTGTGGTCTCACTGGCTTCAGGAGTGAAGCTGTAGATCTTCCTGGTGAGTGTTACAGCTTATAAAGGTAGTGTGGACCCAAAAGCAGAACAGCAGCAAGATTTATTGCAAAGAGCAAAAGAACAACGCCTCCACAGCATTGAAAGCTACCCCAAGAGGATGCGGCTGCTTGCTTCGGTGACCTGCTTTTATTCCCTTATTTGGCCCCACCCACATCCTGCTGATTGGTCCATTTTACAGAGAGTTGATTGGTCCGTTTTACAGAGTGCTGATTGGTCCATTTTTACAGAGTGCTGACTGGTGCATTTACAAACCTTTAGCTAGACACAGAGTGCTGATTGGTGCATTTACAATCCTTTAGCTAGACACAAAAGTTCTCCAAGTCCCCACCCAATTAGCTAGACACAGAGTGCTGATTGGTGCATTTACAAACCTTTAGCAAGACAGTTCTCCAAGTCTCCACCCTACCCAGAAGCCCAGCTGGCTTCATCTCTCAAAAGGGTTACTGTCACCATCACTGGGCATAGCTTGCACTGTAATGCCACCAACACTGGGTGCTGTGTGGTGTCACTAGAATTTCTTCCAATCTACCATCAGAAGCTGGAAGTAGCTGCAATCACAACTTCCAGACTCAGCAGAATGGATCTGTGTGGTACCTGAGTCTTCGTGTCACTAAATGCTAATTCATAGTCTAGAGAAACTGACCATGCCCTAGTTACAAGCAAATGTTTGACATTTTCGGTTTTAATATTGGAAACTGGTTCTGTCTCAAAAGGTAGGGAATCCCCCAAATGTATGATAAGGGTTCAGAGACTGGGCAATCACAAAGGATAAAAGTGTCCACTGAGGTCCATGCTTAATCCATCCTACACCAATGTTCACCCTTCTTCAACACTTCTAAAAAAATGCTTCTACATAGCATAATGCAAGGGAAAATACCTTGTCCAACTAAAAAACATGCTTATCCTTTGCCCTAATATTTAAAAAGCAGTCAACTCAAAGTCTCATTGTTGTTTATTGTTTCCATTCCAAGGTCAGGATCTCTGAGTAATGTTCATGCTTCTCTGGTTCTGTACTGATAACGTATTCAATATCACATAATCTTGGATTAATTTGTGAATTTAACCATAACGAACAAACATAAGGTAGTGGGAGATGGGGGATAAAGGAAAGAAAAGAAGGCAGTTCAACTGTCTAGGATATTAATTACTTTCAATAGCAAAACCTGCAGTTACTTTTGCACCAACGTATAATACAAGAAAATATTGGGAGATGCTGCTGTCCTTATTTCTCCAAATCCCCACCAAACTTGTGGTGGGCTGAAAAATGATTCTTCAACGATATGTCCACATCCTAATACTCGGAAACTGTATATGTTACTGTATTTGAATAAAGAGTCCTTGTAGATGCAATTGAATTAAGGATCTTGAGATGAAGAGATAAACCTGGATTACAAACACGGACATAGACATAAAATCCAATCATAGAGGTCCACATAAGAGAGAGGCAGAGAAATGTTTGACACATACAGAAGAGGAAAAGTCAATGTGTACACCAAGGCAGAGATTACAACAATGTGGCCACAAGCCAAGGAATGCCAGCAGCCACCAAAACGTAGAAGCAGCAAGAAATGTGTATCCGCTAGAGCCTCCAGAGGGAGCATATTCCTGCTGAAACCTTGATTTTAGCTCAGCGAAACTGATGTCAGGTTTATGGTCTTCAGAATTGTAAGAGAATAAATTTCAGTTATTTTAACCAACCAGACTTGTGAGAGGTTGTTACAGCAACCACTGGAAAAGAATATGAAGCTACAGTAGAATTTAGGATTTTCCTTCTCTACTATCAGGCTCAGAAGTCTGTGTTTGTCAAATGCTTCTTATGAGATTCTAGACATTATTCAGATTTTTAAATTACTTCTTTGGTAGCAGCAGCATCTGCTAAATGGGTCACTTCTTCACCACCCCTGCTATTTCCTTCTTCAGGGAGGAGTTCCTATACCTTTAATACTTCTGATCTGCCCATTTTCTTGCTAATTGGTGAATTTGGAAGGAGAAATTCCTTCCTTTTGGGAACTTGGTCTCTGCATAGAGGTTTTTGTACCTGGGTAGTTGGCTTTTAACTGCTACAACCTGAACAAAAGACTTTTAAATCTAAGCTGCAGAGCATTGTGACTTTTGTGGATGATTATAGTTTAAGGAGGCTAATTCCAGAGGCAGAACCTGACCCATGGGAAGTTTCAGAGAAATGTCAGTTGAAAGCCACTAGGCCTCAGCAAAGACACTGGAGACCTCAGGTCTCAGCAAAATCTCCAAGAAGAATATTTGTTGGGGGCAAGAAAACCACAACAGGAGGAAGTTCACCCAGAGGCTGGCAAGCAAACTGATTGCTCTGTCCTCAGCAAACTTACAGGCCCATAGTAGGCACAGGCAGCTTCGCAGTACAGGCAAAAGCAGTTCAAACTTTAACTACATGTAACATACCTGTGTGGGCAACAGGACCTCTGCAGAAGCCTTGGAATATGTTGGGAAGCCTGAGTCAACAAGAACACCTGAGGCAGGGGTCCAGTTGTAGGGAAATACAGTGTGTCTTCCTATAAGCCTTTGAGACATTAGTTATAGCACAACATTTGTTTTTTTTTAAGCTGAAAGGAAGGTAAACTCACGTGCATTACAAAGCACTAGGGAGATTCATATATATCCACCCTAGCTTTATATCATTTATCATTATTTATATCACACTAGCTTCATATATCCATACTAGCTTTATATTATTCGTGTCCAGCCAACATAAGATGTCCTAGATTGGCTGTTTCAACTTCCATTCTACATTCCCAAGGGGAAAACTGCAACAAGGTCTAAGGTTGAATTAGTAAGTCTTGTATATGGACTCAAGAATCATCCTCATTCAGTGGTACCCCATTTGGTTAATTTCTTATGAGGAAGAAACCTTCCCCAGGATGCAGTTTTCTTTAACCTAAACAACCTGACAGGTGCGTGACACGTGACTGACACGTCTGTGACTGTGTGACACGTGACTGACAAATCTGTGACATGTGTGTGGCATGTGACTGACAGGTGTATGATGTGCTATATGTGAATGACATGTGTGTGACATGTGACTGACACATGACTGACAGGTGACTGGCACATGACTGACACGTGTGACATGTGACTGACGTGTGGCACGTGACTGACAGGGGTATGACACCTGTGTGACAGGTGAATGACGTGTGTGACAGGTGACTGATATGACTGACATAGTTGACATGTGACTGGCACATGACTGACACATGTGGCATGTGACAAGTAAATGACATGTGTGACACATGACTGACAGGTGGCTGACACGTGTGCAGCATGTGACTGACACCTGGCTGACACATTTCTGACACATGGCAGGCACATGCTGACATATAGCTGATGTGTGTGAGGGGCATGTGACTGACGTGACCAACACATGACACACGTGTGTGACTGGTGTGTGACCCATGACTGAATCATTACAGACCCGTGAATGACCTGTGTGTGACCTGTGTGTGACCCCTGTCCAGGTAATTTTTGTTTTTTTAGTAGAGGCGAGGTTTCACCATATTGGCCATGATGGTCTCGATTTCTTGACTTCATGATCCACCTTCTCAGCCTCCCAAAGCGCTAGGATTACAGGTGTGAGCTACCACACCTGGCCTCAAATGATACTCTGTTGGAAAGGAGAATGGATATACAGGTGGATATTCCTTTAAGGTATGGTAGATACACAAGGTCATATTAGTTTCTCTTGGAGATTTCTCACTAATCAGCTTTGGCTCACAACAGGCATTGTTAAGAAGATTCTAGAAGCTTGACATTGACCTTCTTGTGTCTTAGAGACATTAAAACAAAGAAGGCTTTCTTTTTCTACTTTTCACTCGGGAACCTTAGAGTATTTGGTAACATAAAATACTGGGTTCTAGGGAAATAACTGTCCCTGGGATAACTGCTCTAGAGCCGATAATTGATTTTTTTTTAAATTTGGTGAATATGGCAAGTACTGACAAATGTGTGCAGCACATTAAGATGAAACACCAAAGTTGTTGCTTCAGAACAATTCTGGAGTCCCTGAAAAACCCATACTCCTCCCAGGAAGAGGATTCCCAAGCTATAGGTGCCACAGGAGCCCACCGCACCCTCTCAATGAGACTGAGCAGAAAAATAAACTGATGAGGGCACTTTGACTTCTTTAGATTTTTAACTCACAAGAGTAGGAGAATTTCAATTACTGAGGGGATTTGAGTCCCTGAGACTTTCATGTCTTTTAACTTTAGCTTGCAAGGGGATTTAATCTTCAGGCCTTAATTTCTCTCTGGGAATTTGATGATGGGAGGAGGCTTATACCCAAATGTGGAATATCTCTATTTTGCCAGGCTATTTATTACTACAGGGTCTCCATGCACTTCATTTTGGAGCATTTTATGATATCACTTGATCTCACTGTAGAACTTCTGACAACAGTGACTAAACGAAGAGAAAAGCAGTAAGAGGTGTCCTCTCCATAGTGAAGAGTGTTTTCAATCATTGACATTGTTCAGAATGGTAATAAGAAGTCACACCAAGGCTAAACCAGGGGTGGAATATCCACTGGAGTGTTTCTTCTCTTGGGAAACCATTTTCAGGTAAGCCATAATTGGGAGTACAGTGGGTAATTTAGGATGGGAAATAGAATAAGTAATAGATTTTCTTAGCTTTGGATGTAGAAGGTACTTAAAATTGGTTTAATTAATGTACATTTCTGACTTATTTCAGAACCTTGTAGAGGTGAAAATTCACATTGCCTCTCGATAGTCCCAGGATCAAAGCCAGAGGATCAGAGGTTGGACTGAGGCAAGGGCCTTGTGAAGGCCTGCTAATCTCCTCCTATGAGGGGATAGACAGCCCACTGTTGGTTAACTACAGGGTTAATGTCCCAGTCACTGAATTGATTGACCAAAACTTGAAGTCTAAAAGTCCTAGCCAGAGCAATTAGGCAAGGGGAAGAAATAAAAGGCATCCAAATAGAAAGACAGGAAGTCAGACTGTCTCTCTTTACTAATGATATGATTCTTTACCTAGAGAATCCCCTAATCTCTGCCCAAGTCTCCTAAATCAGATAAGTAACTTAGGCAAAGTTTCAGGATAAAAGACCAATATACTAAAATCAGTAGCATTTCTATACACCAATAACATCCAAGCTGAAAGCCAAATCAAGACTGCAATCCCATTCACAATAGCCACAAAGAGAATAAAAAACCTAGGAATACAGCTAACCAGGGAGGTGAAAGATCTTTACAAGAAGAATTTTAAAACACTGCTGAAAGAAAGCAGAGATGGCACAAACCAATGGAAAAACATTCCATGCTCATGGATAAGAAGAATCAATATTGTTAAAATGGTCATACTACCCAAAGCAATTTACAGATTCAATGCTATTCCTATCAAACTACCAAAGACATTCTTCTTCACAGAATTAGAAAAAACTATTCTAAAAATAATTTTGAACCAAAAAAGATCCCAAATAGCTAGAGAAATCATAAGCAAAAAGAACAAAGCTAGAGACATCACACTAAATGACTTCAAACTATGCTACAAGGCTACAGTAACTAAAATAGCATGGTACTTGTAAAAAAAAAAAAAAAAAAAAAAAAAAAAAGACACCTAGACCAATGGAATGTGTTAGAGAACCTAGAAATAAACCCGCACACCTACAACCATCTGATCTTTGACAAAGCCAGGAATAACAAGCAAAAGGGAAAGGACTCCCTATTCAATAAATAGCGCTGGGATAACTGGCTAGTCATGTGCAGAAGATTGAAACTGGATGACTTCCTCTCACTATATACAAAAATCAACCAAGATAGATCAAAGGCGTAAATGTATAACCTAAAACTATTAAAATCCTAAAAGAAAACCTGGGAAATACCATTCTGGCCATTGGTCCTGGCAGAGATTTTATGATGAAGACTCCAAAAACAATTGCAACAAAAACACAAATTGACAAGTGTGACCTAATTAAACTAAAGAGTTTCTGCACAGCAGAAGAAACTATCATAGAGTAAACAAGCAACCTACAAAATGGGAAAAAATATTCGCACACTACATATCTGACAAAGGTCTAATATCCAGAATTAACAAGCAAAAAACAAATAAGTCCATTAAATATGGGCAAAAGACACATCTCAAAATACATACATGCTGCCAACAAGTATATGAAAAAATGTTTAACATCAGTAATTATTAGAGAAATGCAAATCAAAACAACAATGAGATACCACCTCACACCAGTCAGAATGGCTATTATTAAAAAGTCAAAACATGACAGATGCCGATCAGGCCATGGAGAAAAGGGAAAGCTTATACACTGCTGGTGGGAGTGTAAATTAGTTCAGCCACAGGAAAGCAGTTTGGAGATTTCTCAAAGAACTTAAAACAGAACTACCATTTGATCTTGCAATCCCGTTACTGATATATACCCACAGGAATATCAATTGTTTTACCATAAAGACACATGCACATGTACATCCATTGCAGCACTATTCACAATAGCAAAGACATGGAATCAACCTAGATGTCCAACAATGGTAAACTAGACGAAGAAAGTGTGGTACATATACACAATAGAATACTGCACAGCCATAAAAAAAGAATGAGATCATTTCCTGTGCAGCACCATGGATGCAGCTGGAGGGCATTATCTTAAGTGAATTAAAGCAGGAACAGAAAAGCAAATACTGCATATTCTCACTTACAAGTGGAAGGTAAACATGCAGTACACATGGACACAAACAACAGAACAATTGACACCAGGGCCTTCTTGAGGGTAGAAGGTGGAAGAAGGGTGAGGATTTAAAAACTACTTATTGGGTACTATGTTGATTACCTGGGTGACAAAATTATTTGTACACCAAATCCCTGCAACATGCAATTTACCCATATAACAACCTGCACAGGTACCCCCTGAACGTAAAATAAAAGTTGAAAAGAAAACAATTGAAAAAATAAAAAAAAGAAGCAAAGGCCTGTTGGGGGAAATGATTGCTTTGTCATTCCTGGTGTTTCCTTTGTAGGGAGAAAACTCCACAGCCATAACGTAGTGTTACCTGCTCCTTTGATGGATGAGTTGGAAGGGGAAAGTGGCCATGTCATTTCTATTTTCTCACAGTTCTGGAGGCTGGAAAGTCCAAGATGAAGGCATCAGCAGATTTAGTGTCTGGTGAGAAATTCTCTCTACCTCCAAGATGGCACCTCTTATTGCATCCTCATATGGCAGAAAGTGTGACCAGTTCCCTCACACCTCTTTTAAACATGCTAATCCCATTCACGAAGGCTCTACCCTCATAACTTAGACCCCCACCTCTTAATACTATCACATTGGCAATTAAGTTTCAACACATGAATTTGAGGAGGACACATTCAGACCGTAGCACGGCTCCCGTAGCATGCTGCATGGTGCTTCTATCATCACATTTTTCAAAAGTCTTTCTTAAGACAGCAGGACAAGAAGTCCACAACCAAATGATCAGCCTTCATATGATCAATATGCCTTGAACAGGCCAAAGTGAATCCATCAGGCAACTCTCACATACACTATTTTAACCCTTAGAATTCTTTTAAAGAGTACCAAAAAAAGAACAGCCCACTAGTAGAACAAAATAAGTAGAGTGGGAAACCTAGAAATCCGATGGAAAGCCAAAGGTAATGAGGATGATGATGACAATAATAATGAAGATGATGGCAAAATATAGTTTGTGTTGCCAGTGGTGGTGTTTGGCAAACTCCAGGAACTGAGTCACCAGCACTTTCAACAACCTATAAATGCTACAATCTGGAGCAGTCTGACTTATTTTGGAACCATGTAATCAGCCGTGGGTCTAAAACTAGATGATGGGTGTTGACCTGAGCAGAGAACGAAAAAGAGAGGAAACAACGTTGTATTTCTGGAAATTAAGCACTATGTTGAAAGAACAAAGGAAGGGAATCATTTATTTAGAAGAATACGTGAAAATGTAAGAGATGAAGAAAAATCTCATTCACCCAAATCCCTGTTAGGGAAAGCACCATGTTTGTCCTGGAATAGATGTCTTGATTAATAACTAGTGGTCAAGTGTAAGACTCACCCCGTATGCTGCTGGTGCATGCTCAAGAAACAAGTGTTGTCTGTTAAACTGTTCTGCATAGTAGAAAGGTGAGGAGTTTAAAGTTCTCTTTGAAAAGAGAAGAAGAAAAGCCAAAAGATTTATGTAAGCGGAAAAGAAACCAGATTGTTAATGTCGGTACTACCCAAAGCAATACCCAGATTTAACGCAACCCTACCAAAATTCCAATGGCTTTTTTCACAGAAATAGAAAAAACAATCCTAAAATTTGTACGAACCACACACAAAAAAATCCAAATAGCCAAAGCAGTACTACAAAAGAAAAGCAAAGTTGGAGGTATCACACTTCCTGGTTTGAAATTATATTGCAAAGCAATAGTAAGCAAAGAAGTGCTGGGTGTGAGAGGTCACACCTGTAATCTCAGTACTTTAAGAGGCTGAGGCAGGAGGATTGCTTGAGCTCAGGAGTTTGAGACCAGCCTGGGCAACACAGCCAAACCTCGTCTCTACAAGAAATACAAAAATTAACCAGGCATGGTGGCATGTGCCTGTGGTCCCAGCTACTCGGGAGGCTGAGGTGGGAGGATCACTTAAGCCTGGGAGGTAGAGGCTGCAGTGAGTCATGTTCGTGCCACTGCACTCCAGCCTGGGCGACAGAGTGAGACCCCGTCTCAACAACAAAACAACAACAACAACAAAAAAAAAGGGGGGTGGGGGTAAGGGAAAAAGTATTGTGCTGGCATAGAAGCAGAAACACAGGCCAATGGAGCAGGATAGAGATCCCAGAAATAAATCTAAATAGATACGGTTAACTGAGTTTTGATGAAGACACCAAGAAGACAGAATGAGGAACAGATAGTTTCTTCAATAGGAAAACTGGATTTACACATGCAAAAGAATAAAATTAGACCCTTACACCATGTTGTAAACCTCAAATATACACAATAAAAATTTTTTCAGAAAAAAAGAGATCAGAGAAAGAAATCACCCAGAATTGGCAAGAAAAGAAAGAACTAAAAAAAAAAAAAAAGGCATATCCGATGGTTAAACCATAAGTGAAAAGGCACAAAAAATAGTATTTATTTAAAAATGGTTTGGACCTCTATGTGTCCTTTCTTTCTTAGATATTTTAAAAGAAAACTATAGGGTAAGCAAATGCTTGCAGAAGTTTAAACTCATGTCTCTTTAGAGACAGAGACTAAAAGGTCTTTTGAGACCTTCTCAGTCCTGTGGTTCTATGACATTTCATGGAATCAAAAGCATGATTAAGCCTGAAGAACTATAATAAAAACAAGCCTTATATGTAATTATAGTATCCAAAAGTGCCTACTTGGTCTCTTTTGCTGCTGCTTCTTGTATTTTTTTTTTTTTTTTTTTTTTTTTACCTAAACAGCTTCAAACTGCAAATTAGCATTTTTAAAAAGATCCTGCATTCTCAAGAAAGAAAAAGAAAGTACATACTTCTGCATTCAGAACATGATTCTGGTTCCAGGTCAATATCTGTGTTTTTACTGCTGTGATTCCATTGATACAACAAGTATTGCTAAACTGCTCTCTATAATTCATATTAGATCTTATGGAATGGGGAATCAAAGGTGAGTGAAATATGCTTTCTGCCTTTAGAAAACTCATAATCTAGTTTGAGGGACAGACATATAATAAATAGCCCAAATAAAAGAGATAAATATCAAAATGGAGTTATGTGAAAATGCTACCTAATGAAAAATTCTTATTGGAGACAAGGAAAAATTCATCCATTGCAAATCTTAAGCATTATCCTTTGTGGTACTATCATATCCTGTTATCTTTCATATCAAAATATGACACTGTATCAAGCTAGCCTTAAGGAGCCAAAAATACTACAATAGCTGATAATGCCAAATAAGAGAAAGAACAAGGCTCTGAGCCCAGAAGTTGGAGTGTAACTCCGTAAGGGCCACCAGCCTGGCTGTCGGATTATTTTGCAGTATAAGCCAAAGCATGGTCTCACCATTCAAGGGATCAAAAGGGTCAGAAGATACTAAATATCCTAGTAAAAGTCAGCCCTTAGGAGGTGTAGCTCACCACTGCTGCCACCACTTCATTCAGATGAAATCGGGGTAAGATGAACACCGAGGAGAAAGAAAGAAATTATAAAGAGAGAATTTGCCACTTTTTCAGGATGGTCTGTAGAAGTACAGAATGCCTTTGACTAGGTTTGGTGATGATGGTCTTGGGGGTGCAACAAATGCAAATGCTTCAGATCATTTTAGCTCCACCGGCAATTATGCCATGCCCAGCACTACCAGCTTGACCTTGGGACTTGGAAACCCCACAAAGTGACCATCTTTATTTGCCTATAGATGACCCTAACTCTGCTCTTCCTACCAAAAGACACTAAAGTCAACTGGTTATTTGCAGACAAATAAGCTTCATCCCATGATCATAAACCAATGATTAACATTTGAAGGACTGTCTGGAAGGAAAAAATTAATATTGCTTAATAATCTGAAAGCACAGCTGAGTTTGCTTCCTAATTAAAATAATATATTTTAACTAATATATGAAACCACATTAAATAGAAATCACTCATGGTGCCCTTTCTTTCTTGTTTCACTTTTTACTTATTCCTTTTTAATAAAATTTAGGGGTGACGAGGGGGACACTGAATTTTAAATTACACATACAAGAATGCTTTTTAAAAAATTCAATGCTCAAAAAAAACCAGGAACACCTATTTTAAGAAATAAAAGAGGATAGGAGCAGTGACTCACGCCTGTAATCCCAGCACTTTGGGAGGCTGAGGCAGGTGGATCACCTGAGGTCAGGAGTTTGAGACCAGCCTGACTAACATGGTGAAACCCTATCTCTACTAAAATATAAAAATTAGCCAGGCGTGGTGGCAGGTGCTTATAATCTCAACTACTCGGGAGGCTGAGGCAGGAGAATCACTTGAACCCAGGAGGTGGAGGTTGCAGTGAGCCAAGATCGTGCCATTGCACTCCAGCCTAGGCAATAAGAGCAAAACTCTGTCTCAAAAATAAATACACAAACAAATAATAAAAAAAAAAAGAAATAAAAAAAACTGTGAAAAGAAGTTACAGACAAAGACTATAATATATAGATATTTGACAACCAGTTCTGAGGGAAAACAAAGCCAACAGCAATGACAAAATGAAAAATGAAAGCATTAACTAGGATTCAATTTCCCTTAAGCTCAATCTCCAAGAAGAAAGAAAGAAAAAAGAATTCATTGAGTAAATAAACATAACTTTAGCTAAAGTCCAAGTTGTCATTGTTATTGCAGTAGCTCTTGAAGAGGCCACTTTTATAATAAATATAATTGTTTATTACAGTAAATAAGTGCCTTTGAATAATTGTTTTTCTGACTTTATTTATTTATTTTTGAGACAGAGTTTCGCTCTTGTTGCCCAGGCTTGAGTGCCATGGTGTGATCTTGGCTCACTGCAACCTCCGCCTCCTGGGTTCAAGCAATTCTTCTGCCTCGGCCTCCCAAGTAGCTGGGATTACAGGCATGCACCACCATGCCCAGCTAATTTTTTTATTTAGTAGAGACGGAGTTTCATCATGTTGGTCAGGCTGGTCTCGAACT
This sequence comes from Macaca thibetana thibetana, assembly GCF_024542745.1. NCBI lineage: Eukaryota > Metazoa > Chordata > Mammalia > Primates > Cercopithecidae > Macaca > Macaca thibetana. The sequence goes on along the minus strand of NC_065591.1, from coordinate 94,594,229 downwards.
CCTGACCTCAGGTGATCCACCACCTCGGCCTCCCAAAGTGCTGGGATTACAGGCGTGAGTCACCACGCCCAGCCTTCTCACTTTAATAATAGAATAATCATATTTAAGAGTCAGAAATTTTCTTTTAAAATAGCAATAACTAATATGAAACATGAGAATAAAATCTAGAAACTTTTCACTTGAGTAGAGAAAAATAAAGTTAATGATAGATCATTTAAAAAGTGAAAATAAGCTCTGAACCCAAAAGAAACCCACACGTCCCCAGGGCAAGTCCAGCAGTGCACTGTAAACTCAGCCCTAGAGGCAGGAGGAGAAGCAAATACACCAATAGCTTCTTTCCATTCCCTGTGGATTCCAATATCTCAGGAATACACATTTTCAGGGAGAGCCATGATTCTATTCTTGACACTGGAGGCAATAGAGGGAAGTCAATACAAACAGGAAAAAAATCAAGAAGTTAAAGTGAAAAACGAAAGAAAGGTCAAAACCGCTCCATGCTTATCTCTCACCTCCACATCAAGTCTGGACTCCCAGTGTGGCACAGGAGACTCCGTGACCTGGCCCCGCCAACCTCCTCTGCCTTGTCTCACCTTCCCTTTAGGCTTCAGGAACACTAGTTTGTCATGTTCTTGCACAAACCAGGCCACCTCATCTGACCTGCTTCCTGCCATGCCACTTTTCTTTGCCTGCTTTTGGGCTGCCCATCCTCTCATGGTTAGAAAGTCTTCTCTCACGTCCCAGTAATCCCATAACAATGACATCCTATCTCTGCCCTTGACCCCTGTTTTGTAATTGCACTTTTGTGTGACTGTCTGTCAGATCAGCTAGTGACCTGGACAGGGGTGGGTCAATGTTTACTACAACAGCATTGGTTCCGGGCATGTGGCTCTTCGTTAAGTGAATAACTGGAATATTTGTAAACTTTCATTCAGCCATTCATTCAACTTTTGCTGGCAAAAACCTCCTAAGCAATGTTCCAGGGACTGTGAGGGTAATGGGAAAAGAGAAAGGAAGTGGGGAAGGGAGGGAGAGAAGGGGAAGGGGAGGGGAGGGGAAAGGAGGGGAGGGGAGGGAATCCATGGTGAGCCCTGTGTCCTTGAAGACAATGCCTTTTAATTGTGGAGTGGGTGGTTGGGTAGGGGTAGAGGAGATAAATTTAGGATATGTTTAGAAGTTTGGGAAGGAGAAAAGTATGAAAGAGAAGAAAAACAGGATACTCTTATAACCACTCATTAAGCTGTAGCCATTTGCTTCACAGTTCTAAGCATGTTTGAAGGAGTTCAAGTCAAAAAGGAATGATGTTGAGAAGCGCTTTGCAGATAAATTATATCCTATGATTACAATAATGACTATTTACGATATTAAAATATAATTGTTATATATGTATACATAATATATAATGCTGTATAATAATAACAATCATGTATTCAGTACTTTTCACTTTGCAAGCATTGTGCCAAGCATTTACACACACTTTCTCATTTAATTCACACAACTTGATAGAGTAGGTATTAATATCCTCACTTCATAAATGAAGAAACTAAAGTTTAGAAAAGTTAAATAACTTACCCATGACCACACAGCTTTAGTGCCTACCTATCTTACATATGTATAAATAATCAAAAAGATAAATAAATTAATTAACTAAAATTTCCCATCACCATACATAAACTGACTTATTCAAACAGTAGATGTTCTTGGAAAGAGTTTGCTGATACTATTGTCTTTTACAAAAACATCACCCGTGTCTCAAACACACCAATAATTCTTCCTCAAAATGGAATGCTACCTTTATTTAGATTCTGGTTAATTATAAATGAATCACAACTAGTGAATTGTTTCCTTGAATTTGTCCCAAAATTTTTAGGGAAAGGTTTATAAAACAAAATTGAGGTTTTATTTAACCATTATGTGGGTCTTGAGACATTTATTGATGTAAGTACTTCATAATTACAAAATAGAGAGATCTAGGGCTCCGACTGTTAAAGATTAAAATAAAACTATTTAAGAAGCTTAATGAATGCAAAATACCTTTTTATTTGCTGGTTACACTGAGCAGGAAGTTCTGTGGTTGTTTCATTGTGTGCTCATGAATTACCATGATTATGCGGTTTAAGACAACCTATTTTTATTTATATATACTTCTTTGAAATCACTGCTACCCACATTGCCCTTTACTCATCATTTTTCATATCTAAAAATGTAAATCTTTATGTTTAGTGACTTCTTAATTCTATTAAAATCCTCTGTCTCAAAATTTTGAAATGACTGCTTTTGCAGAATTCAATATTTAAAATCCTTTTATATTCTTTGAGCAGAAACATTAACTGTAATAATGGGCACTAATGAGCAATAAAACTAAAAGGCAACAATTAAATTGTTTCAAGTCGTTGTTATCAAAATTTATTTTCAATTCAGTTCTCAATGGAAGATTTGTTGAGTTCTGCTCTGTCCTCCCTCACAGAAACTGTGGCTGATGGTTCTGGCATTGTATGACCTAGTACTCTTCTGTCTTCCTTGCATTGTTCTTTCCCAGATAGAAAATGTTTCGAGTTGACTGATAGCTTCCAGTATGCCTACTTCATAGCGATCTCAGTGAAAGAAAGGCTCTGCCCACCTGACTCCAAATTGGAGGATTTTTTTGTTGTTTTACTGCCCTCAAGCTCAACAGAAAGGCCAGATTTGTGCCCCTGGCTGAAGTCTAGAGCGTACTTAAGAAACTATGTGCCCTCCCTAGTGACTACACTGAGTAATAATGGAGTCCAATCCACCTAGCTCATAGTATTTGTGGATGTAGTGGATGCTATGGTACAATGTCTAGATGTTCCCCACGCTGGACTAAAGAGTTTATTTCCTCCTGTTTTGAATTGCCTCAACTGAAGAGAATTTACCTCTCCCCAGGCCGTATCCCCTATCCAGAGCAGACCACATCCAACAATTGGTCCATGTAGGGGTAATAAGGCCCTTCAACCATGCTCCAACCCAGGACAACTCTGAAGGGCTGATATGGTTTGGCTCTGTGTCCCCACCCAAATTTCATCTTGAATTGTAATTCCCATGTGTTGAAGGACGAAGGTGATTGGAACATGGAGGCAGCTTCCCCCATGCTGTTCTCATGATATTGAGTGAGTTCTCATGAGATCTGATGGTTTTATGTGGTGGTTTCACTGGCTGTTTACCCTCCTGCTGCCTCGTGAAGAAGGTGCCTGCTTCCTCTTCTGCCATGACTGTGAGTTTCCTGAGGCCTCCCTAGCCATGCAGAATTGTGAGTCAATTAAACCTCTTTGGTTTATAAATTACCTAGTTTCAGAGAAGTTCTTTACAGCAGTGTGAAAACAGACTAATACAAGGGCTATGTCAGCTCCCAACCCCTGGGACACTGAGACAATCCTGAGACTCCATTACAGTCCATCTTCTTCCTCTCCATATCCTGCTTCCTTTCCCTTCCCATCTACATGTGGTGCTCCAAGAGCACTGCCCAATAACTTCCTACACTCTCGTGTCCCTCTCAGAGTTGGCTTCCAGGGGGAACTCGATCTATGACAACAGACAAATCCTCACTTTGACAAAGGTACCACAAAACTTAATTTGTTAAATATTTCAATTCCAAACAACATTACGTTTAACCTTTTTCTGGAATCTAAAGAAACTACTATATGATATTCTTGTTACATACTGAATCTTCGTTCTATTTCCATTTTTTAATCAAGTCATTTCATTAATTGCTTGAACAAATATATTTTGTTCACTTTTTAAATTGTTTATAATTTATTCAACAGACATATTTACTTGATGCCAAATTTCCTTTCTTAAGGTGCTCAAAGCATAATAGAAAGAAAGACAATTTCCCCAATAGCATGAGAAGTATTAGGCGACAGATAAAGAGATGATATCTAAGCTGAGTCTCAAGGGACAGGTAGGCTAGGCAGGATGTGGAGGAGAGTGTCCCTGGTAGACAGGGTAACACTGAAAAGGCAGGGCGGGATTAGAGTTCGTGGCACAATTCAGGGGCGACAAGGAGTTCATTACAGCCATAGCAGAGGCTGCAAGCAGGGAGAGTGGGAAAAGAGGCTGGAGACTGCAAGATGAGAACAATGTCAGGCAAAGGATGATGGGCATGTTCTTAAAGGCCAAGTACAGGGTGACACGATTATATTTTATTTTTTTAAATGTTACTTTGGTAACAGGATAAAGTTTGCATCAGAACAGTACAAGACTGATGGTGGGAGACTGTAAGGAGGCTATTTTAGGAATCCAAGTAAGAAATAATGAGGTCTTGAACAGAGGCAGTGAAAGAGGAAAGAAGTAAACAGACTCTAAAGACATTACAAAACTAGACTCCACAGGACTTAGTAAACCATTTAGAAATTGAGTTGTTACTCTTTATCATATATACAAAATATCATATATATTTAAAATCATATTAAAAATATTTTTAAATAACACAGTTATTTTTAAATAACACGGTTATTATTAGGTGGTAATGTTATAGGTGATTTTTAATTTCCTTACTTTTAAAAATCTGTTTTCTTATAAATTATTAACAGACACCTTGCATAAATTTTGTAATAACAAAAAATAATTACTAAAAATAAGTAAAGGCAGCACAGTACCATTTGGCACAGCCAGCCAGATTTTGATTTCTAGATAATGTCCTCCAATAAGAGGAAATAGAGCTCCTTGGAGAAATGGCTGATTCCAGGGATGAGCCAGGGTAAGTACAAGATGAGCCCAAAATATCTTGTGATGCCAGAACACAATAAAGTGCCTGACAAAATGTTGGAGGCATGTTAAATGGAAACAGGGGCCTCCGTCAGCCAAGTCTGGACAGTCATTGGTCAAGTTTATCTGGCTATAGTTATCACATTAAGCATATTATAAATTAAAATAGAAAAATAATATTTAATAGTTCATTTTAAAATAATAATACATTATTTGTTCATGTCACATATTTTTGTAAAAAATAACTGTTTTCAAAAAAATTGGCTGTGAAGAGTGGCATTGTTTTACACTTCATAAACAAAATAATCATGCCAACAGATTATAATCTAGAGAATAAAATGAGAATCCTTGATTCTATAACTGTTATAATGGAATGAATAAGTAAACTGGTGAAGGAGAAGAAAAAGCACTTCCTTACCACTGAATTCCAACAAAACAATGCAGAAGGAACAAAGGAAATAGAAAATCACCTCTGGAAAAATTGTTTCAGGCAAGAATCAACAGCAGATGCTAAAATCAGTGGACAGGAGTATCATGAATGACATACAGAATAGCTCTGTAAGTCTCATAGTGTCTTCTCACAAGGGGAAAACAACAGGTGAAAAAATCTGACCGACATCACGGGGACCAAGTTATAATTTAACATCACCAGTAATGAAAGAAATTGATATCATTTGTCTCCTGATGTGATGTACCAAGGGGACATAGCACAGGTTCTGTGGTATTCTTATAAAAAATGTATGATCTGAATTTAACCACAAGGAGGCATAAAAAAATTCCAGATCGAGGACCATCCTTTAAAATAACTGGCCAATACTTTTTTATTTTTTTCAGATGGAGTCTTGCTCTGTTGCCCAGGCTGGAGTGCAGTGATGTGATCTTGGCTCACTGCAACCTCCGCCTCCCGAGTTCAAGTGATTCTCCTGCCTCAGCCTCCCGAGTAGCTGGGATTACAGGTGCATGCCACCACGCCCGGCTAATTTTTGTATTTTTAATAGAGATGGAGTTTCGCCATGTTGGCCAGGCTAGGCCTGACCTCAGGTGATCCACCTGCCTCAGCTTCCCAAAGTGCTGGGATTACAGGCGTGTGCCACTGCACCTGGCCTGGCCAATACTTTTTATTTATTTTTTGGATTTGTCAGTACTTTTTGAAAGTATCAAGATATCAAGAGTAGGTATCAAGTATCAAGACAGACAAATAAAGAATGATAAAGAAAGAGGAAATGTTTCAAACTAAAGGAAAATAAAGGGGCATGATGACTAAATCCAATGTAAAATCCTGGATTGGATCCCAGATAAGAAAAAAAAAAATTAGAAAGACAATTGAGTCCATGAATTAGATCAGCAGTTCTCACCATTTTGGTCCTACGATCCTTTTGCCTTTCTAAAATATATTAAGAACCCCAGAAGCTCTTGTTTATGGCTGGCTATAGTTGTCACATTAAGCATATTGTAAATTAAAATTGACAATTAATATTTAATAGTTCATTTGAAAATAATAGTATATTACTTATTGAAAGTATGCCTCTCAGGTTCAAACAATTCTCCTGCCTCAGCCTCCCGAGTAGTGGGACTGCAGGCGTGCCACCACGCCCGGCTAATTTTTGTATTTTTAGTAGAGATGGAGTTTCACTATGTTGGCTAGGATGGTCTCGATCTCTTGACCTGGTGATCTGCCCGCCTCGGCCTCCCAAAGTGCTGGGATTACAAGCGTGAGCCACTGCGCCCAGCCAATTTTTGCAACTTTTTTGTAAGCCTGAAAGCATTTCAAAATGCAAAATTAAAAAATAAAGTAGTAAACATCAAATACGTAAAGTATTTCATATTTCAAAAGTTGAGGAAAAATACATAGAGGTAGAGGGAAGCTGGAATCAAGAATAAATTCCTGGTTTCTGGATAGACGTTGGCAGGGGTAATAGTCAAAGTATTTTTCAAACAGCATGGCATTGGTACTGACACAGCAAAAGCCCATGAGCAACCATGACAGTTCTACCAGTACACATCAGCTAAGGCTAGTGGCATTGCTAAACTGGAGAATGTAAGAGGAGAAATAAGCGGGGAAGGTGGTGGGGGAACGGGCAGAAAAGGCATGTTGCAAAAGATGGCAGGTTTTATTCTGGACTGACCTCAATTTGAAGGTGAAATGCAAGTGACAGAAATCCCACTAGAATTAATTTAGGTCAAGGGGAAATTTACTGGGAGGTTCACATAACTGCAGAAAATGAATGCTTACTGAGCCTTACTGAGGATGAAACGCTTTCAGTCTCCCTTTCTCTTTCTTTCTCTCATCTCTGCTTCATTCTCTTCTACTACCAGCTGGCATTTCCACTGAGCAGGGAACATGACCACAAGTGATTCAAGCGCCTTACTTCTCCATCCCCAGAAAGAGCCCAATCTCTAATCCCAAATTCAGTAATACTGGGACACCAGTCTAATGAATCCAGTTGGGTCACTGATTGGCCCATTCTTGGACCAATGGAAGGTGGCCAGGAAAATGAGGAACTATTATTGGCCCAGCACAGGTCAGGGGCCTTTCTTACCTGGAGCATTTCCCTCTCTTTCAGTGAGACAGAGCCAATAAGAAGTTTCATTCAAATTACATGTTTGAAAGGATAGCTTCCCATTGGACCAGTGTGGCTACTCTAAGCAGACAGTACAGTAGGTGGCCACTTCACAGTCCCTGTGGGGAGAGATTCAAGTAGAGATTGCAGGAAACCTTTGAATATATCTTAAAACAAAAATCTGAGTTGACGATAAAAATTAAGGTTTCATCAGCACATATGTGATATTTATATTCTCGTTAAACGGCAACTCTCTATTCTCCCCCACCCCAACCCAACCCTTGGCAACCAGCATTCTGCTCTGTTTCTACGAGTTTAACCATTTTATTTATTTTTTAGCTTTTTATTATTAATATTTTTTGAGACGGAGCCTCGCTCTGTCGCTCAGGCTGGAGTGCAGTGGCATGATCTCAGCTCACTGCAAGCTCCTCCTCCCGGCTTTCAGCAATTCTCCTGCCTCAGCTCCCCAAGTAGTAGGAACTAGAGGTGCGCGCCACCACGCCTGGCTAATTTTTTTGCATTTTTAGTAGAGACAGGGTTTCATCATGTTGGCGAGGCCAGTCTCAAACTCCTGACCTCAAGTGATCCTCCCACCTCGGCCTCCCACAGTGCTGGGATTACAGGTGTGAGCCACCATGCCTGGCCGAGTTTAACTATTTTAAGTATTTCATGTATTAATAAGTGGAATCATGCAGTATTTGTTCTGTGACTGCTTTATATCACTTAGCATAATGTCCTCCAGAGCATATATCTCTGCCTCTGTGAGATGAACTTTTTTTAGCTCCGACTTATGGAGTGAGAACAGGTAATATTTGTCTTTCTGTGCCTGGTTCATTTCACTTAAGGTAATGACCTCCAGTTCCATCCACGTTGTGGCAAATGACAGGATTTCATTCTTTTCTACACTCGAATAGTATTCCATAGTGTATATATGCCACATTTCTTTATCCATTCAACCATTGATGGACACGTTAGTTGATTCCATATCTTAGCTATTGTGAATAGTCACAATACACATGGACATGAAGACACCCCTTTAACATATGAGTTTCCTTTCTTTTGGATATTTACCCAGCAGTGGGATTGCTGGATCATATGGCAGATCTATTTTTAGTTTTTTGAGAAATATTCATATTGTTTTCCATAGTGGCCGTACCAAATTACATTCCCAGCAACAGTGTATTAGCTTGTCTATTTCTCTGCATCCTCACGAGCATCTGTTATTTTTTGTCTTTCTGATAACAGCCATTTTTACTGGGGTAAGATGATATCTCACTGTGGTTTTGGTTTGCACTTCCCTGCTGACCAAATGCGTATTTTCTAAAGCCTTCACTTTTTCTACATGTATTTGTTAGTTACCTTTTTACCATAAGGAAGTGCTTTCTCTTCTCCCCATTATTGCTTGTTTATATCAGTACAGACTCATGAGTTATTTCATTCAATGGACCACACCCATTACTATCATTATGGATTTTGATGCTCAAAGTATCTTAGATTAGGCCAGAGGGGGCTCCAAAAAACTGGATAGTGTCCTTTAAACATTCCTTCATCATTCTACTACCTGGCACCACAATATGCTGCAGGTTTGCCTTAGTTTATTTGGGTCACTATAACAAAATACCATAAAGTAGGTGGCCTATATACAACAAAAATTAATTTCTCACAGTTCTGGAGCCTGCAACACCCAAGATCAAGGGAGCTTTCCCTGATACATAGATGGTGCCTTTCTGCTGTGTCCTTGCTTGCTGGAGGGGGCAAGGCAGCTCCCTGGAGCCTCTTTAATAAGGACACTTACTCCAATCATGAGGGCTGCAACCTCATAGCCTAATCACACCCCAAAGGCCCCACCTACTAGTGCTGTCACCTTGGTAGCGAGAATTTCAACATATAAATTTGGAGGGGGACCCAAACATTCAGATGATAGCACTGGGGATATGGTAGATCTTTCAAAATAGTTAAATTGATTTTACCTGTAGACAACACTCTAGGAAAAAATGGAGATGTTCAAAAGAAGCTGCCAGGCAAACTATCAGTTTCCAGAATTGCTGATTTGTATGCTGAAATAAGTCTATAATTTAGCAAATTGACTCACTAAAATGGGCAAGTGGAATGTGCTCTAATGGGACTTTTGACATTCCGCCCTCTACACAGGCAGCTGTAAACACATTTACTATCCAATCTCAAAAGCTCACATTGGTGATCGTTGCAATACAGTCCAGAGATTTTACAAGAATAAACAAAATGTTATTTATACTGACAGCTCATCTCTCACAGTTCATGATCTAAGATAAACGTAACAGTAAGCCCTCTGACTGGACCTCCTATTACCCTCCCCTTGGTGCCCCTGGCAGCCTCCATCCTCACTCTCCTCCGATCCATCCCGCATGCTCTTTTCAGAGCAATCTTTCTGTAAATGCAAACCTCATCATGTCATTGCTGGGGAAGAAACTCTCCAGTGGTTTCCCATCACAAACCATTAATGTCTAGATGCCTTAGCCTGGCACACAAGACGCCTGTGACGTTACCTAGCACACTCCTCTCCAGGCCCTTTAAATAAAACCCCACAAGCCCTCCAAGCCTTTGCTGCACTGTGGCTGCTCCGGATTTGTTCCATGCCATTCTGCCAATCTACTGCCTTTTCTGTTTTGCCAACCACATTCCAGCTCTGCACCTTGGAGCCTCATGTCAGTCCTGCCCTTTGGATCTGCAGCTTGGGCTGGAAATTGCTGTCTGGCTTTCCCTTTGACCAAGGTTCACCCAGCAAATGACTCCTGGCCTCTGTTTTTCTGTGTCAGTACCTGGAACTGTGGGTGAGAGGCGTCCTCCAACAGACCGGTCTCTGCCTTTCTTTTCCGCCTACCTCCTGTTGGCTGCCCCCAAACTGCCTTGTACGTAGAAATATCTTCAGTTTCTTAAGAACAGAGGCTTTTCTTTAACCTCTTCTTTAACATCTCCTCATTGACTCCTCTGCTTGGAATTTCCCCCTCCCCACTACCTGTCACTCTCCTTCCTTCTCACCTCACCCTTCTTGCAGGTGAGTTCTAACTCCATTGGCAATCAGCCCTCAACTAAAGCTTCATCCCCATGGAAAGTCCACCCTGGCCCCTACTTTCTTCCATTTTACTCTCATTCTCAACTGCTCAGGCAGAGACGGCTTTCCCTCTTCTGCCCTCATTTGGACCTTTAAGTACCTTTCTTTTGTTACTAATTACACTGTAACATATTTTGAGTTTATATCTGAGCCTCTCCCTGGAGATTCTAAGACTCTGGTTAAGGACAGGTTTTATTTGCCTTTTGTACCTCCAGGACTAAGCCTAGTGCCAGCATATAGAATAAATACAAGAGTTCTAGACTGAGTAAATAGAAAGAAGACTCACAACCGAACAAATGAATGAGTTAAATATGCCAATGGGTTCATTATCTATGTCTTCTGTTTACTCAAATACAAATATAAAGGGTACATTGACACAGTCTTTCACACTTTCACTTACTGTTTTGAAAAAATGCATGGTAGCATTAAAGGAAATTGTATAAGAATTATAGGTGTAAGGCCCTAACACTCTCACACTACTGTTTTCTCTACCCCAGGTTTCCCTTTTTTTTTTTTTCCTATATACTTCTCTTTAGCAGATATAGAATCAAATGTTGTGTAATTTTTATTTGCCGTTTTGGTTAAAATTGTCCTTTTAATATTTTATACATTGCTAAATCATTTATAGCTCTTTAGAAGGATTCTACCAATTTGTAATGTAAAGACATGTTTTTTGTCACTAAGATTCAGTCGATCTTTATCTAAGATTTTACTCCAAGTTCAATTTTATTGCAGCAGTAAGTTTTGAGCTCCCAGAGTGTTAAAACAGTGTCTCATATCTCTGTATTCCTGGTGCCTAACAAATAATTGATACTTAATAAATATTTATTGAAAATATGAAGATATTTTACTTATTGTGTATATATAAATTATATCAATAAGTATTTATAAATTATATATATTTGTGTGTGTATATATATATGAATAAAATTTGGCAGAGCAATCTAATCTAAGTTCTGTGCACATACCCCAAGCCTGAGCAGACAGGCAGAACCCCACTGAACCCAATCTTTTCTAAAAGCATGATGCTCTACCCTGTACTCAAAGACTGCTGAAGGCAACCTCACAACCTTCTTTAATAGCTCATTTTAATGCTAATGATTGCCGAATCAGAAGGCTGTTTGCTTCTTCCTCTCTAACCAAAATTACCTACAGTACAAAGTAAATGTTGTTTTTTTTTTTCTTTTCTTCCCTTCTCTTCCCTTTTCTCTTTCTTTTTCTGTTCTTGGTGAAAATAAACCAGTTGGCTTCTGGATATAAGCTTGCCAAGGTCCTCTCTGAGCTTCTCATTCTCACAAATGAGGTAAGATCATTCACTCATTTTTTGTATGAGATTCTGGGGGTAGTCTTTGGTTTTAAATACACTTTTTTCTTTTCTCTATTTTTATTCCATCTGATTCTAGAATATGTGTGCTCTAGAAATTCAGAATATGGTTCATGTTATTCTGTATTCTAATAATAAATTTCTAAACTTAAAAAATACCATTACAAAATAGAATATGATGTGATATACAAGTTATGTAAATAAACAATTTTTAGAGTCAGCCATTCATAAATAAACATTTTTTAGAGTCAGCCATTCAAAGTGGCATATATTTACTGGAGTCATTTGAAAGGATGGCCATGGTAAGGTTGGATATAGAATAAAATGTAGCTGGTGACTGATCACTCAGAATCCTGCTTCAATGAGAAGCATCCCTTTTTCTGAAAAATTTACCAGGTTGTAACTGAATTCTTTGGAAATCCAGAAATTTAATCATTTATGAAAGTTAAATTCACTAAAGGTTGAAAAACAGAAACCAGAGTAACATAGGAGTCATTTGCAATAAGAAACACCATCACCAGCCAGGGAGCTTGCACAGTCTAGCTGGCCCAACTTCTGCTCAGTCCAGATACACGGGAGTGCCAGGGAGCTGCCGGGGAGCTAGAATAAGCCTAGGGATCTCCCTGACAGCCAACTTGAAATACCATGTTCCCAAGGCACTGCTCCACAAAGGCACCAACGTACACTTCCTGTAAAGAACACAGGCTTCGATGTCTAACAGAACTGGGTGAAAATCTTGGAGCCACCACCTTAATAGCTATGTGAAATTAACAAATCATTTATCCTCCATGAGCCCATTTCTTTACTTGAAAAATAGCGCATCACAAAGTTGTGTGAAAAATGTACATAAGGTACTTGGCTACATGTCTGGCATATAATGTGAGTTTAATAAAGGTTCTAGTTTCTTAGAGTGATGCTATACACCTTCATTTGATCCATTATATGGGTTGATTTAAAATTTATCCCTCTAAGGACAATCTTGTTTTTCTTCTTTCTATCTTTAATCATTCAATTAATCACTCATTTATACATTCGTTTGTTCAACAGCTGTTTATTTTATGCTAGGTACTGTTCTATGCACTAGAGATGCTGCTGTGAACAGAATATATAGAGTTCTTACCCTTATGGGACTTACATTCTACTGGTGAAAGACAATAAGCACATAACAACATATAGTATGTCAACATATACATTTAATGGTGTAATGATTTATTTTTCCCCTAACTGTTATTTAATCAGTGGTATTTTCCCTTTCATATTTCTCTGATAGGATCTCTCATTTCATTTTCTTTTAGTCATTGACTTGCTTTGATATGATTTTTTAGACTTCAGTGATTTGGGTTTTAATTTAGAGTTGATACAAGAATGATAGAAAAAAAGCAGACCTTTGCTCCCCTATGAAGAAAGAAAAATCAGGAAAGGAAAATCATGGTGAGGAACTACCAGACATTTACTTTATTATCCTCTCTCTGGAAAGGTCAAAGATGTTGCCTAGGGCTGACTCTGAGGTGAAATTTAGTCACACTAATATATAAATGACTTATAAGAACATAAATTGCTATTCCTCTTCAAAAGTTTTGCACTTGATAATTAAAATGTTGCACTTAAGAATATTGGGATTGATTGCATTTATGTGTTAGAAAAGTGGATACTGGAACCTTCTAGAAGTATCTAGATCACACCCTACAGGCAGTTATTAAACTTCCATGTGCTTCCAAAAACAGAACTTAGATTACTCTATAGAGTCCTAGAGGTGAGAATATTTTCTCTCTATTGGCCCCAGAATTTCTTACCATCATTACTTTCACTCCAATGTTCACTTCCATGTCTTTTTTGCATTGGGGCCTTCATAATGAATTGGAACAGTGTTTAAAGGAGAAAAAAAGGGAAGAGGATGACTAGTTGAAGGGAAGTTTCAAGGATTCTCTTTGTTCTTCAATTTTGGCAGCTGCTGAAGATAGGGCTCTAGAAGACAGGAGACCAAATAAACACAAATTTTGAAAAAGTATTGCAATATCCTATTCCTTTCCTGAAACCAAAAAGCGACGATTAGTATATGTTTGTACATTGATTCATTCTTTTCTTAACAAACTTGATTAAGTGATATTTTTTAGAATACAATCTTCAAAGAGCTTACAATTTAGTTAGTTGAATTAATCTAATCTGTGGTTTTCTTTTTTCTTCTTCTGAAACACATGTTTTGTGTATCTCACAGTACATGCCAGAAATTCTGTTTGCATGTGTGTATTAGTCCATTCTCACACTGCTATAAAGAAATACCTGAGACTGGGTAATTTATCAAGGAAAGAGGCTTAGTTGACTCACAGTTCTACATGGCTGGGGAGGCCTCAGGAAGCTTACAATTGTGGCGGAAGGCAAAGGGGAAGCAGGCACCTTCTCGACAAGGCAGCAGGAGACAGAAGAACAAAGAAGGAACTTTCACCTATAAAACCATCATATGTTTTGAGAACTCACTTATTATCATGAGAACAGCATGGAGGAACCACCCTCATTATCCAATCACCTCCCTCCTCACACGTGGACTACATTTTGAGATGAGATTTTGTTAGGGACACAGAGCCAAACCATATCAATATGTGACAAACTCTTGTTGAGTACCGGGGGTTGTACACTAGATACTACACATTGGCTATAACTCCATCACTTTGTCTTCCATACAAGAAAGTATATGAAAATGCAACAGAGTGAGAAAGACTATAGGAATTCACTATATTCACTATAGGAATAACTTTGAATCTAGTCTAAAATCAAAATTAGGATTTGAATCCACATCTAAGAGATGCCAAGTGGTGCTAGCAGATGTCATGCTATGTGTGTTACTCCATAACATTGAAAAGTTTATACTTAGTGGTAGTATTGTCAGTCTTTTGTAGATTTTAAAAAAACTAATGTTCACAGAGATTAAATGACATGCCCCACATCACACAGCTAGGAAATATCTTTTTTAAAATTTAATTTTGCTTTGTCTGACTCTAAGTGCTTTTCCCACCATATGACACCATTTCACCATATCATCTCTGGATCAAAATCCATCTTAATCAGACCAGAAAAAAACAATATGACTCCAATTAACCAGAGTGCGCATAGATTGGGGAGTTCTGGTTAATGTTTTGGTTAACTAAGACATAACTCTTGTCTTAATTTATTCAAAGGCTTTCTAACAGTTATCGGTTCGCTTTCCACCCTACGTCAGCACAGTATAATGTAATCTTGCCTTGATGATTCAGGATCTTATGTGTCTCAGAGCCGTCATTATGAACAGCAGTTGCTACTGAAAAATTTTGAAGTGAATGCAGAAGATAGAGGCGATTGAGTTGAATGCATGGGGAGTTTGGGATTACTTGGAGGACAAATTCAATTATACTGTAATCATCTATCTTTTCTGTAATCAGAATGGCAAAAGGTCCCCAAATTAAGACTAATCAAATGTTTCAGCTGAATTGGGTTCAAATCAATCAAGTTTACTTCAATTTGTTTAACTAGCTGACAAACTTCATTAAAAGTGACTGTTCTCCTCCTTTTGCCACTTGGCAAATAACAAAAAAAAAAAAAAAATGAAGCTTTCCCTGATTTCTGTGTACAGTTGTGTTACCCCATCATCAGGGAGAGAAATGAGCTGTATAATTACTGTTTGAGACATGAATCATCCTTGCTCAGAGGGTCCAGACCTGTTTGACTCTATAAAAGGAGCTCAAGGTCGAAGTGCAAACGTGCACTGTCTGCCATCCCCCAGGCTGATATAATTACCAAGCTACTGTGAGGGGATGAAGGTGCTCCCTGCATCTGGCCTTGCTGTCCTCCTCATCATGGCTTTGAAGTTTTCCACTGCAGCCCCCTCCCTAGTTGCAGCCTCCCCCAGGACCTGGAGGAACAACTACCGCCTCGCACAGGTTTGTGAACTTTTGCCCAATTCCTTCTTGCTCCTTTGCCCTAGAAAACCTAAAAGGGCATAGTGAGAAAATAAGAAAAAAATTCTATTGTTCTTTTAAAATCATTTTATGTGAGTCCATTGAAGTATGATCGATGCTATCTTCTGTCCATCTAGATTGGTGTCTGGTGCATATTAGGTGTACCATGTTACATGATTGAATAAATACATAAATATATATCTACCTAGTTATCTTGCTTCATAAAGAATTCCAGGTGGCTTGTGAAAACCATACAATATAAAAGGACCAAACAAGTACTTCTCAGGAATGATGTAGGATGAAAAACAGAAGCAGAAAAATAAAAACCGAGGAATAATCCGCACGCTAGAGGCAGGTTGTGAATTTAGCTTAGCAGCTTTAGCAGTCACAATGAAGAGATTTCCTCTGTTTACACTTTTTAAAAGGCTCTTATATTCAAGGTAACCCTGATCAAAATTTAAAGTGGACTAAGTTCTTCCTGGGTGCCAACCCACTTCTCATTTGAGGGCCTTTTCTCCCTAAAGCATATTCCCCAACGAAGTAAAAGTTTCTGTACAAAGTACATAACAAAGTTTATGTAGTAAGTACAAAGTACAAAGTTTATGTGCTTAAACTTTGTGTATTTTCCTCTTTTAACATCTCTCCTATATGACTGCTGGAAAGGGTCTGATAGAAATGATTCATATTAGAAATTTTGCAAAGACTACTTGATTCAAAATGATTCAATATATATATTATATATATGCTTCCAAGCGTTTTTTGTTTTTAAAAGAAGGGTGGCATCCTTAACCTTAAGAAATGGATGTCTAAGGATGGAATTTCCAACATTAGTGAAAGATATGTAGAGGAAATGTTTTTGTACACAGGCCTATTCAAGAGTCTGCCAACATTATAGCATACCTGTGATCACTAGCTCTGCCTCAGGGCTGCTTTCTTGCCTGCCAGGCTGCACCCGTGTACCGCTTGGCTGTCTGCATCATAGAGCTGATTTCCACCCATGTGCAATGGCATGTCCCTACCGATTGTTTCTGCTACTCATCCTTATTCACTGGTCAGTTCCCCAGCCGTACCAGTCATTAAACACTTAAATATCAGCTCCACAGATGAACAGCACAGCTGATGCCCAGCACAGCCATATTGAATTGAACTTCCTTTGACTTTAGCTCACTTTTAGATGAACTCATTTCAAAGTAACTCAGGATACTGGGATCTTTATTCAATTGTATTTTGTCCGTGCCACCTAGTTTTAGGTGCCTTCTTCCCAAATGTAATTTTCCCTACCCTGCCTCATGCCACTGTGATTCTGAAACTAAAGAGGTTTTGTGACCTCCGGAAGGAGAGCCATGCTGAGGCCAGAATGGATCTGAGGTGTTGGGAATCTTCTAATCCACGGTTCAGGGAAACTACAGTTGGCCCTGTCCCTTAGTTTACAGATTGTCTAGGATTGCTTTTGTGCCACAATGGCAGAGGTTTGCCTAGAAGCAAAGAATATTAATTATTGTCCTTTGCAGAAAAAAAATAGCCACCCCTGACTAGTCTATGAAGGAATAAGGCTAGACCAGCCAGGGACCAGTTTCATGGAAGACAGTTTTACATGGACATGGGAAGCAGGAGGCTGGGGGGTGATGGTTTGGGGATGAAACTGTTCCACCTCAGATCATCAGGCTTAAGATTCTCAAAAGGAGTGTGCAACCTGGACCCCTCACATGCACATTTCACCATAGGGTTTCTGCTCCTATGCGAATCTAATGCCTGTGCTGATCTGATAGGAGGCAGAGCTCAGGCGGTAATGCTGGCCCGCCACTCACCTCCTGCTGTGGGGCCAGGGTCCTAACGGGCCACAGACGGGTTCCTGCGTGCAGCCCAGGAGCTGCGGATCCCTGGGCTACACACTCTTGGGTGGAGCCATTCTTGCTGTTCTAGCTGGTCAGGAGTCAGCTGGGCATCTTTAGAAACAATGGCATGGCCTGGGAATGTTGGGGACATTTAATGATTCCTTACTTCTTCCTCTCCAAAATAAATCAGCCCTTCTCTGTCTCCCTTATGACATACTCTTAGAAAGATCTTAGACCAAGGAGCAGGGAAACTTGTCCACATCTCCTCACCTGGCACACAGCACCTTCTGCCTGCAATGGCCCTGGCCCTCAGCTCTGGGCAGGGACACTCATCACTCCGTAGGAGTCTGGAATGATCTGGCCGAACCTCTAATGAGGATCACAGTGACAAGAAAGAAGTATTTAATAACATCCTACCTTATAATTTATAGAAACGTTATATAACAACCTCATCAGCCTCATAAAGTCACGAACAAAAGCAGTAAAATAGGCAGCAAAAGTTCATGTATTGAATGCTTCCAGTGTGGTGTGTGCTGGAAAAGCATGAGGGAATCAAACAAATGAAGCCGCTGTTCTTATGCTGCTTCCATGAGGACGAGGGAGCTGGTGGGAAGGTGCTGCGAGAAGCTAAACAAGTCAGCCAATCAGTGCACAAGATTATTTCACAAAGTGATCGGTGAGATTGGAAAGCAGTTAATCAGGATGACAGAGAGTTACTGACTGGGGAAGTGGTCTGGGGAGGGAGTATTTTTAAATGAAGTAGTCCAGGAAGGCTGCTCAGAGGAAGTGACCTTTCAGATGAACCTGAGCTGCATGAAAGAGCCAGCCACATGAAGACCCGGAGATGGGGCAGTCCTGGCAGAGGAAACAGCAGCTGCTTGGAATGCGATCATCAGGCCCATGTGACTAGAGCCAAGAGGTCAGGGAAGAGGGTCCCAAGGACAGGCGAAGCCAGCGGGTCCTCTGGTGCCTGGTGGCCTGGGTCACGCTAAGCAGAGAGAATGCTTAGAGATGCTCTCTTCTTGCTAAGTGATCTGTTAGGTCACTCGCTAAGAAAGAACAAACGGTTCCTGGAAACACCAAAGAGGTCATGTTTCCAAACACCATACGCCTCTCCCTCCCACCAAAAAATCTGTACTTGAGAAGATAAACAGCTTCTTGATTTATTTAATGTCACTTGTGTCCTTTAAATTCTGATTTGCTAATTTGCATAAGTGCTTTGAAAATGATGAGACGGCAAAATGCTTACCTATTTTCATAATCCAGGATTTTATTCTGGATTTGTTTGTTTAAAAAAAATGAGTATTAATATGACATTTAAAACATATTTTTTAAATTATGTTTAAAAATAACAAAAATTTTAATTACCCCATTATTATGAACTCATAACTAAAGAAAATGAAAATACACACTGTTAATTCAGGCAGTTTTACTACCATTTTATTCTCTATGATAAAGACTTTTTAAAATTGTTATTGTCTTCAAAATGTGGTTTTTACTTTTCTAACTATTATGTAATAAGAAAATTTTGATTTTATACTATTTTCATAACATCACTTTAAACACTCAGAAATATTCCAGAATATAAGTTATAATTTATTTGACCATTTCCTTTATTTGGCAAATAGATTACTTCCATATGAATAAAGCTTCTATAAGCATCTTTGTACATCAAGCTAATTTAAACAATTATTTTTTCAGGATAGGTTTCCAGACATGGACTTAATGAGTAAAAGGGCATTTTAAAGTATTCTGACACATTTAAAAGCATTCACATTGAGGACCTCATTGGATCCTCACACTCGTGTAGCCAGTAGGGCAGAAACCACTCTATAGATGAGAAAGCTGAAACCACAAGAAATTAAAAGAATTGCAAAAGCATGTTAGTGACACAGCCTGGACTAGAACCTAGGATTTTTCAGACAGCTTTAAAAGTTCGCACAGATCTATTTGTGTGACTGTAAGGAACATGGCTGTGCTGCAGCCAAGCAGGCATAGGCCGAGGTAAACATCCTGTGTGACTCGGTGAGTTTAGGGTGCAGGCATATATCTCCACTTGTTATCACAGCCGTGTAGCCACAACATGGGGAAGGCCATCACTTAGCTCTAAGCCACTATTGTCTGTAAAAGGTATAATTGCCCTGCTGACACTGTACAGGAGTCCTCTCACCCAGAGAAATAGAGAGCCAGCCAAAGCTATCCATATTGCGGGTGGGTGGAGGGGAGCCAGGAACCGGCTTGTGCCCAGAGAGAGAAAGAGTTAAGCTGCTGACCCTGAAGGGCGGGCCAGCCACGCAGCTGTGTGTGGGAGCAGCCGGCTCTAGCAGCTGAAACAGGGGGGACAGTGTGAGAAAGCTGCTGAAGAGAGAGCTGCTGAATAAAACCATATTCATCTGCCTATGCCCGCACCCCCTCCCTGAGGATTCTTTCAGCTATCTGCCACCCACCCATTCCCCTCAGACCTCAGCATGGGCTGGAACCTGACACTGAGCATGTCAGTGTATTCAGTGCATTTGGTGTAGTGGTGGCCCCAAACCTGACCCTGGAACCTGACAGTGACTTCGCCAAAAAAGAAAAATGTTGACGAAATGTACCTTAAGTTTCACCCTGTCCTGGAGCGTACTTAAACTGAGTTTTAAACTCTTAAGTTTCAGGAAAGACACTAAGGAAATGAACTGAATGAGGGCTTGGGAGGGAGCCCTAAGCTGCTAGCCTGCAGGAATGGAACCCCTGGCCTCCTGTACTTTTATCTGTCAGATACTGGAAGAGAAGTGGAGAGAGGATCACCTGATAATTGATCTCAATATTCTATAATTTTAACAATGAGGAAGTGGGGAAGCTTGGAAGGAAATGGGACAATTCTGGTAAATTCTGAATTCTTTGTCTCAGCGCCAACAATAAGTGCTGAGCCAACAGTATGCAAGCGTTAGGGTATCACATGAGAGCAATTCTAAGCACACCCCTAAGTGCCTGATAGAATATTGTGACTGTGAAAAGTATGCCAAAACCTTGTCAGTAACTTTAGCAGGAAAGTGCCCAGAGTTCTAAGCTTTCAGTACTTCAGGATATCTGATAATTCTTCAAGGAAACACACTTTCATATTTTGCCTAAAGAAATAGAGCTGAAACATTAACTGAGCATCTACTCTGAGCCTAGAACTGAGTCAAACACAGGGTTTGTATCTGTGAAGGCAAAACGGTGCCTGATTGGAAGGAGGTTGCAAACAAGCAGGTGAGAGCAATAAGAAATTGGTTGGAAGTGATGGTTTACAGTGCAATGAGACACGTGTTTTACTAGTACAAGAATCACATCTTATGGAAGCACCAACTAGGGAGAGATTTTGTTTATATCACTGCAGTGATGAATTTTTGTTTTTAAGAAGGAATAGTTTCTAATTTTATTTTTACTTCATTAAAAGGTACTGTTTTAATCCTTCCTGTATGACCAGCCATAAACCTTTCGTGCTCTCAGAATAACATCCTGTGCATATTTTAAAGAAACAAACTGTTGGTTATAAAAATTATGCAGGTTTGTAGTAAAAAAAAAAAAAAAGTAAAAACCCTGTCTTTAAAAATATATCATCTTAACTCCATTATTAAGGTTTAACCACTGTTAGTCCCTTAGACTGTATCTTTCATAACACTTTTCTATGATTCAAAGCCAGGATTAGTGTGAGGCAACCTAGGCAGGAAATGCATCCTGTTTTTAAAATTTTGAAATTTTGTTTATCACGGATTTTTTGGCATTGATTTTATTTTTTTTAATTCTGCATTAAATTATTATCTTGATTACAGAGTTTTTGGTAACCACCACTGACCACATCTCAGCCCTGGTGATATGACTGGGATGGTATGACTAGATATCACTTACGTTTATAAACATGGCTCATATTGTAATAGCAGTGGTAAACACGGCAAACATGTTTTCCACTTAATTTATCATGCACATCTTCCCTTATATAACCTATTTTGTGAGGCAAAAACTAGAACGTAGAGTGTAACACATAATCTAACAGGAGAACAAAATATTTGAAATCAATGATCTCAGAGACACAGAGGACCTGGTCTTATACATGGAGCTTAACCCTGAGGAGTATAATTCAGACATTACCACAAGCATCGCATTATCACAGCATCAACGTGCACAGACAGGAACAATTCATCCAATCCACCTCATCTTGCCAAAAAAAAAAAAAAAGGATGAGAAACATAAATACTTACTTAAGGTGGTCTAACTAGAGGTGGAATGGAACCAAATAGTCACAGTTTTGTTTCAGAATACTAGGCTAGATTTCAGAGCCTGGGCACCCCATGTTTCCTTCCCTTTTCCTCCTCTTGGCTTCTCATCTCACCTAAGGTGTTTATAAGGGACAACAACAGGGAAAGTGATCTTCTCTCACAAGCAGGGCAGGGAGTGAAGGATCGGCTGATCCTGCAGTGAAAAAATAGAGTATCCTCTCCAAACATATGAGTGAGACTTACTCCTTTTTATTTTTTCCCCAACAGTAACAGTTCATGCTCATTGTAAAAAAATGTGGAATATAGGAAGGAATAAAGAATAAATTAAGTCATCCATAATTTCATTACCCAGACATAATCAACATTAATATTCAGGCAGACTTCCTTTTATTATTGTGTGTGTGTGCATGTGTGTATATGTATGGTTTACTCAGAAAATTATTATTGTAACCTTATAAAGATTTCTTCTCTTCTTTTCTCAGTATATTGCCATTACATAAAGAGCATTCTTTCATAACATTAAATATTTATTTTTCAAAACTGATCTTACTAGAGGCCTAGTATTGCCTCATATGAATATAGGATAATATATATACTAAATCCCCTGACATAAGACATTAAGGTTACTTCCAATTATTATCTTTATATATATGTTAAAAATACGTGTGCATGATATGTAAGTAAACAATTTGCATAGTTTATATGTGGTAATATATGGCTAATATATAGGTGAATAGTATGTAATTTATATCTAATAAATAAATATATACTATATAAATACAAAATTGTAGGTAATTAAATACAATCAGTGCTCTGTATCCATGGGATCTGTACACATGGAATCAACCAATTATGGATTGCAAATATTCAAGAAAAAAATCGACGGTTGCATCTGTTTCAGGGAAGA
The DNA here is from genome assembly GCF_024542745.1 of Macaca thibetana thibetana. Taxonomy (NCBI): domain Eukaryota; kingdom Metazoa; phylum Chordata; class Mammalia; order Primates; family Cercopithecidae; genus Macaca; species Macaca thibetana. The sequence goes on along the minus strand of NC_065591.1, from coordinate 94,571,622 downwards.
CATGTTCAAAACATACATTTTTTGTAGCTTTTCCCTAGACAATACAGTGTAATAACTATTTACATAGTATTTATATTATAGTAGGTATTATAAGTAATTTAGAGATGATTTAAAGCATACAGGAGGCTGTACTTAAGTCGTATGTGAATATTATGCCATTTTATATCAGAGACTTGAGCATCTGTTGATTAGGTATCTGAGAGAGGTCCTGGGACCAATTCCCCCATGGATATGAAAGGATGACTGAACCCTTAGCAGCTCTTTGGTTATTTTCCTAAAATCAGCTGGGTAGGTGAAATTCCTGGGCCAAAGGCAGGCCTCAACCCTGTATTTGCATGCCCCTGCATCACTCGTTTAACCCTAATCCCAGCCGTGAGTCATAGAAAAGTGTTTTGAACAATATATACTGAGGGGCTTTATGTCTTTTTGTGCAAATGAAAGCCTTATAATTTATGGCTTATTTTATTTGCTTCAAGGGACAAAGAGCCTTGCCTAGGAAAGTTGTCTCATGGAAACAAATTCCAGCCCACATACTGAACACATCTGAACTCATTAAAATCCTCAGCTGAAAAACAGGTGGACCCTCTGCCTTTGTAAAGTATGACAGGCTGGAATACAATGCCTCCAAGAGTTAAAAGCATACTGATCTTGCATTATGTACAATGGAAAGATGATACCAATAACTGCTTACCAAAGAAACCAGATAGCCTTTGTTTTGCAAACTGGGTAAAGAACTTCAGTGACAAATAAGTGATCCACGGAAATAATGTTCACATCAGATTCCTTCCCTGAATTTTTTCTTTTAAAAAAATTAAAGCAAAAATGCATATTTGTTATATTCATTGTAGAAAAACTATAAAATGCAGGTGGATGAAAGGAAATAATTAAATAATCTATAATCCCCACTACCCAAAACCGATCATCGTTAATAATTTGGAGTATAGCTAAGCTATATGTATACAAATATGTCTGCCTTTTTCATAAATGGGAAAATACTCTACACACTGCTTTTAATACATCAGGAATGCTGTCCCCTGCCTTACCTGAGCATGAGTATTTCCCAGACTACACTGTAGACATGTCAGCCTGCCTCTCCATTTCAGGCGTATCTTGACAAATATTACACAAATAAAGAAGGACACCAGATTGGTGAGATGGTTGCAAGAGGAGGCAATTCCATGGTAAGGAAGATTAAGGAGCTACAAGCGTTCTTTGGCCTCCGAGTCACCGGAAAGTTAGACCAGACCACAATGGACGTGATCAAGAAGCCGCGCTGTGGAGTTCCTGATGTGGCCAATTATCGCCTCTTCCCTGGTGAACCCAAATGGAAAAAAAATATTTTGACATACAGGTAATGAGATCAAGTCTTTCCAAATTCAGAGAAAAAACAGCCCCTCTCTCTTTTTCCCTTTTCTTGAAAAAAATCTTCCTTCTCATCTGTATAAAAATCCTGACGCCTCACAACCGCAAGAAAGAGTAAGAACTGTTTACGTCCATCTGTCAGGCAATGACAATGGGCAATTCACCAGAAAATATGGTCTTAGGATTATCATAATGACTGGCTATTTTAGGCATTTCAAACAATTTCATCAGTTAGAAACAACACAACTATCTTTAATCTAGTCTAGGATTAATGACCTGGCAGTAAAAACCAGTTTTCTTAAAACAACCTGCTTAATAAGAAAGAAAAAAGTAACTTACTAATAAAGTAATTTATTTCATTGACTCCAAAACTCTTTTATTGATGATTCAAAAAATGCATTCCATTTGAGGGACATAAAGGTGAACAGGTCAACTTTGTTGACCTTAGGGAACTCACAGTCCTTTAAGGAGAGACAGACATGCAAACAGACAGCTGTAGCTCTGTGTGAAACGTGCAAAATCATAGCTCTAAGCAGTGAACTGTGGGACCACACAGTTCACATGGAGAGAGCTAGCAAGTGGCCCAGGGACCAGGCAGTGACATTTGAGCCTGATTCAAAGGCAAAGTAGAAGTAGTTCCACTCTTAGCCCCAAGCTCCCCTCACACCCTCCCTGCCCTCTTTCTTCCCCCAACTAATCCTCTGACTTCATCCTGTGTAAACCAAGGGAACACACCCAACCAGAACCTCTGTCCCTCCCTGCAGTGCTCAGGGTACAGAGGCTGGAATTCCCTCTCCCAGAGCCAGACCTGATTCTGGGGCCAGGGCAGACTTCCTCCCCAGGTTGGTACAATCGAGGGCAAATTATGCATGGTACCTGCCCCTCAGCCTGAGGTAGGGGTGGACGGTGCCTGCCTGCGTGGGCCTCACGCATGCCAGATGGGTGCAGGTCAGAAAAGAAGAGTGGCCTCCACTCTTTGTGGTCCTGCCCCAGGCCTTGCACATGTAAGGAGTTTTCTAAGAAGAAAACCAGACCAAGCATATAGCAGCAGAGAGTGGACAGACTGGATGTTGATGGGCAGCATTCCCACCACCAGTGCCTAGGGCATGCGGCTGCGGCAGAGGGTCCAGGAAGGGCAATGGCAGGAAATAAGCTGGAGGGGCAGCCTTAAGGGCAACTAGAGCGTGATGTTAAGGAGTTTGGACTTTATCTCCAGGGCAGTGGAGAGCTAGGACGGGGATCAGATTTCGCTTTTAAGATGAGCACGTCTAGATGATAACTGGAGATGGGGAAAGGCTGGGCTTGTGCAATAGTCCAAGCAGTGGTGTGCTAGAGCTGCCTCCTAATAGCTCACTGAAGCCAATCCTTAAAATGTCAGGAAGGTTGCAGCCACTTGTTAAGCTCCCAAGAATTTTGTGAGCTGGTTGCTAAGACAGCCATTGTTGAATTATGTAAATTTACAATTAAATAAATCACATTAAATTATATTAAATTAAATTACACTATATTAAACTATATTAAATAATTATATTATTTAATATTTATATTTATTATTAAAATATACTATTTTATAGTAATAAATAAAATATATTGTTTATTATTAATATATTATTAAAATATATTATTTTCTAACAATAAATAAAATATATTATTATATTTTATATTATTTAATATTTATAATTACTTCGTAAATTATATTAAATAATTATATTAAATAAAGTATATTAAAAACAAAGGTAATAAAAACATATTGCCTCTTATTTCACTACATTTTATTATTTTCTCTGCTCATGAGGCTATGTACATCTGTATAATCTGAATGGTTCATTCATGCTCATCTCTTCACAACCTGGCATTCAGTGATGGTAAATTGGTAGCTTGAATTAGCCATAGTGAGAATATTTACAACACAGAAATCAGCAAGTCATACAAATCAAGGGGTTTTTTTTCCTCCTTGTAGAGCCACTTGTTAAACTGTTCCGGCACACCAGTGAGTCCATTTGATTAAATGAGGGGCCAGAACCCAGGGAACAGTCATGAATCCCCTAGGCCATTTGTTACCTGCTATCAGCCAATAAATCCATAAGGTGGCAGGCTGAACAAAAACATCAAAGCAATTGGGGAAGAAAAACCTCATAGGGAGTTGAACACAAAAGTGATTCTGAGATAGTAAGAATAAGGCAAGAAAAATGTATATGCATCGACAGAGTCTTTTCATAGTTTTCTTAAACTGTGTTCCGGAATTTTAGTCCATGACTATGTACATACAACAAAGACGAGAAGCATGGGTCAAGATAATGTGATACTTAGGGAAGTATAATATTCTTGCGATAAGGTGGGCAATCTTAAAACCCCTCAACACACACATTGTCCATCCACTCTTGCTCCCCAACAACTGCACCGTCCCCTCCCCATGAAAAAGGACACTAGACGCTATCACAGTACTCTGCCCGTGTAGCTACTGACTTTCAGAATAACTTCTTACAATATAACCCAAAGGGTTACAAAAAGGAAAAAAAAAATACAGCATAGTGCTTATATGCATAAGCTTTGGAGTCAGACAGAACTGGGCTTAAACCCCATTAATCATAACATGTAGATGATGAAGATGATCTTCCTCTTACGGGTCATAGTAAGGATTAAATAAATGCCACTTAAAAAGTGTATGCAGCAACAGCACATAGTGTGACTTCAAAGAATATTAGCTAGTATTATTATTGCTTTATCAAGCTCCAGACCCTGAGTCGGGGATTTTTCCATGTTCTCTTCTTCTCTGGTGCTATCCCTCTCTCCTTCCCTGTCTTCTCAGGCCAACACACACTGTCAGCTCAAAGATACAGCTGACTTATCAAAAATGCGAGGGCATGTCAAAGTAATAAGTCTACCTAGTTGTGATAAATTGCAGACTCATATTACACAGTGGGCTTGGCATATTTTGAAAGCATTAAATAGTCCCTTTGAGGGTCTTTCTGGTCTCCCCCTTCAATTCTATAGCTCTCTTCTTTTGGCCCCAACTCCTGGGGTTGAAGAGCTCCTTGTTCCTTCACTCTCAAGTCCTGAATTGAGCTAGTTGCTATCCTTTCTGTGGGCACAGTCCTTTCACTTGGGACCCCAGCATTATTGCTGTTGGTTTCTCATTGAAATTGCACCATCTGCATTATAATAACCTAGGATACCTTTCAAAACACAGACTTTTGGACCACACCTGTATCTTTAACAAGCTTCCTAGGTAATTATCACAGGTCCTAAACTTTGAGAGCCACTGAGTGGGCCCTAAAACAGCTAGCTTTACTTATTTAATTCATTCATTTATTTATCAAGCAATTGCTAGGCATTTGCTATGTGCAAGGCACTAGACTAGGAGCTACAGAGAGAGAGAAAGCAGGGCCGGTCCCTGCTCATGGGGTTGGCTCTCACAGACACAGCTTCTCACTTTCATCATATTCCAGCCCAGCCCAAGGTCTCAGGTAGAAGTCGCCCTTCCTGCCTTTCCTTTGTATGTTGCCAGAAATCCCCAGACCCTGGGCTTCAGAGCAGAAAGTTCTAACAATCACCAACTCTGACTCCACTCACAGTCCAAAAAGCACTACATTTTTCTGCCTTCAGGTGTCATCGTCATACCAGTAATTGCTGAAAGTCTCACCCTTTTTTTCAGTTCCAGTGAGCCTCCACTTTTAAAGCTAGCCCTTCCTCTTTAAGAATGCATTATTTTGGGCTGGGGGGCAGTGGCTCACACCTGTAATCTGAGCACTTTGGGAGGCCGAGGAGGGCAGATCACCTGAAGTCAGGAATTCGAGACCAGCCTGGCCAACATGGTGAAACCCTGTCTCTACCAAAAATATAAAAATTAACCCGGTATGGTGGTGGGCACCTATAATCCCAGCTACTCAGGAGGCTGAGGCAGGAGAATCAATTGAACCTGGAAGGCGGAGGTTGCAGTGAGCAGAGATCATGCCATTGCACTCCAGCCTGGGTGACAAGAGCAAAACTCCGTCTCAAACAAAAAAAAAAAAAAGAGAGAGAGAGAGAGAAAAGAAGAAGAAGAAAAAAAGAATGCATTATTCTGAGGAAAAAAATCTTCCCCAACAGCCCTGGGGAAATCCTGATGAGCTCTGAATAAGAATTAGCAAAACTTCAAAACTCTACATTTCTATTTTTCATATTGAAAACATCCAGTCCCTTTGGGGAAAAAGAGGTCCTCTCTCAATGAAACAACTTTAAGAAAAATTGACTACTTACTACCTGTGACATTTCACAAGTTTTATTTATTTATTTATTTATTTTTGAGCAAAGTCTCACTCTGTCACCCAGGCTGGAGTGCAATCACCGGATCTCAGCTCACTGCAACCTCCACTTCCCGGGTTCAAATGATTCTCCTGCCTCAGCCTCCCGAGTAGCTGGAACTACAGGTTTGCACCACCACGCCAAACTAATTTTTGTATTTTTAGTAGAGACGGGGTTTCACCATCTTGGCCAGGATGATCTCGAACTCTTGACCTCAAGTGATCCTCCCGCCTCAGCTTTCCAAAGTGCTGGGATTACAGACGTGAGCCACTGTACCTGGCCACAAATTTTATTCTTTTAAGTCAGAGGTAGTATAATAACAAAGAAAGTTAAACGGTTTCAGTACCAGATTATCCCAACTTCTCTCATCTCTCCCTTTCATTTGTCTTGTTTCACATAAAGCAATTTAACATATAATAAAGCAAAACAAGAGTTATCACTTCAGAGAAAAAATCTAAATTGTAGATTTATATTTAACAATTTTTGAATACAACATATAATTCTTGCCTTCTTTGGAGCAGTTACTGAAAAGAAAACATGTTTCTTCCGTTTTCACAGAGTATCTAAATACACAACCTCCATGAGTTCTGCCGAGGTGGAAAAAGCAGTGCAGATGGCCTTGCAGGCCTGGAGTAGCGCCGTCCCTCTGAGCTTTGTCAGAATAAACTCAGGAGAAGCGGATATTATGATATCTTTTGAAAATGGAGGTATTGTGGTACTTGGATTCCATCTACTAATTCAAAGGAGAGTTGTCCCAATACTGTTCCTTCTACATCTTTAATTCGAGTGATCACACACTTCTCCTTCACACCGTACTGTGATGGGCCAAGGCCAAGACCATGACAAAGCCATGATCTTCCTCTGGCCGGAAAATAGAATCAAGAAAATAGGAATTCTTAGCATGTCTTGTCATCATCAGATACAGCTGTAGAGTAGATTCACTGTAACAAACTTTCATTATGACTTTGCCCCACTAGGGGACAAATTCTTGCAGATTTTGCTTTCCCGTTAGCCACATGACCTCATCCATTCCCATGATGGTGTTTATCACTTATATACCCCCCTCCATATTAGCCAAGAATATCCCACCATGAATCCTCACTGAAGGAAATACCTTCCACAGTGACCTTGATACAGCTTTCCCCCTGCAGCAATGGTTAGGAAAGTGTCGTTCCTGTCTTGCCCACACTTGCAGACCACCTTTTGGGAGATGTGTGAGAGGTCTGCCTCCAACTTTCCCACTTCTTCTCCATTCCATTGCTCACCCTGGTAAGGAGTAGAGGCGTAAGTTTGCACAGGGATTGGTGAGAGCTCTGATCCCTTTTCAGAGAAGCAAGTCTAGGAAATAGATAAAGGGAGGGCCAAATGGCTCATGAAATTTCTTTTCCTTCTCAGCTTCGTAATAGTCAGGGTAAGTGACAGCTACTATCTATTCCCCTCCTCAGATAAGATTTCTAAGTGTCCTTGTCATTTCAAATCCAGATCTTAATTTGAATCTGATGTCACTGGGAGGAAAGCACGCTTAGGAGCTAGGAGAGAGAAGATCAAGCAAGTTCTGAGAATAGAGCCTTTAGAAATGGTCCTGGGTGCAACCTGGCCCAGGGCAGGTCCTATTCCTCCCAAAGGACAAAGGCCACCCCTGGTGAAGTGGCAGGGAGGGCAGTGTGACTTGGGGTAGCTTTGAAGGCCAAGGAATGAATGTCTGGCTCTCTCTTGATCTTTCAAGCTTGCAGTCTGTCCCCTAATACATAAGCCAACACAGGGACTGTGCTAGTCTACTTAGTTGTGATGCCATTGCATGAAGTCCTCTGTGCATGCACCTGAGTAGACTGCATGTCACTGAAACCTGAGAAATGGCATACCAGAACTTTGTTCTGTCGGCTCAAAAAAAAAAAAAAAGAAAAAAAAAAAAAAAAACAACTAACTAAAACTGGGTATCCTTACTAAGGTTTTTTAAAGTGGTAAACTATAACCCTCATTTTGTTCTTCCTCCTCCTCTTCTATTAAATCTGTAATGAATTGTTAATTAAAATAGATAATTAAACAAAAACATAAAAAAGCTTCAAAAGTTAGGATTTTATAAATGCCTTTATGACTTTCATAAGTTTTCCACATGAAAGTATGTCAAAATTACAGATAAATTTTTGACACTTTCTTAAACTGTATTGTGCTATAGAAACAAAAAGCACACACTTGTTCAATTCACTATCACTATCTCAGCTGAATCAAATTTGAAAGGTCATTCTGCCAACAGGTTCACATTTCAATCAGTGGAGTAGGTTTTTCCATCCAATGCCCCCCGGTTAGTTCTCGTTTTGTAATCCATGGCATGTGCAAAGTCCACAGTATCCTATGTGTCAGTTAACAGATGTTGTGATAGCAACAATAACCCAAAAAAGGTGTTTTTTAATTATTATTTTTAATGCTTACTATCTTTGCAGTATGAATTAGCCTCTTTTATTTTTCAATGGGCAGTTACTCATTGACAAGTGAACTTCCTATTATAACAAATAAATACTGAAAAGTAAATTGAAGTGTCAATGCTATTCAAAATGTCCATTTTCTGTAATATGATGTGCCCTCAAAATTGCTAGAAGGACTCAATCCTGTTGGCCTTTCTCCCCACTTGTTTAGATCATGGGGATTCCTATCCATTCGATGGGCCTCGGGGGACTCTAGCCCATGCATTTGCTCCTGGAGAAGGCCTGGGAGGAGATACACATTTCGACAATGCTGAGAAGTGGACTATGGGAACGAATGGTATATATGCACAATTCACCATAACCTGGAAAATATTGTACCTTCTTCTGGGCTCCATCATGAAACCTTGAGGTTCAACGTCCCAAGCCACCCTTTAACTAGGGGGGCTGGCTAGGAAAAACAAGTAAGCCAAAAATCCAAAAGGGATCACATAAGGGAAAAAAATCCACCCCAAATTGTGTTGTAGACTTGTCTGATCTGTTTCATAGCATATCATCTGAAGAAATGGTCATCCCCTTCTCAACGCACTGCTCTCGTTTCCTTCAACAACCTAGTATTTATGATTTCTTACTTGTTCTTGGAAATAGGCTACATTCAGAAATGACCCAAGAGAATCAGTACTGTCCTGAGAAGTGTGATGGGGATGGGAATAAAGGTTCCAGAATATCATACAGGTCATTGGAAATCTTCAGTGTGAAACATGTGGATCAAAAGGTGTAGGCTGTAATAGCAGGGAACTATTAAGGCATTTGTGGTCTAAATTTATGAATTATTCCCAAATATCATTGCCACTATTTGCTCCAAGGCTCTCCTTTATCAGTCTACCAAACATCACTGATGATGAGCAAAATGGATTGATGTGCATTTCCATCCTCCCCCACCTCCAACCCCCTTCTAGCCAAGAGGGGGAAAATTTAAGTCACCAAAGCTAAGTGCCAGAATAACTTACCAAAATTTGAATAATCCAGTTAGGAAAAGGAGATGAGTTAACTGTGATGTGGGCATAAATTATCCTATAAAGATGGAAGATGGAGAAAACAAAAACCTGTGGTGATACTGTTTTTTCTCTGTCATATTGTCTAGGTTTTAATTTGTTTACCGTTGCTGCTCATGAATTTGGTCATGCCCTGGGCCTGGCCCATTCCACAGACCCATCAGCACTGATGTACCCAACTTATAAGTACCAGAATCCCTATGGATTCCACCTCCCCAAAGATGATGTGAAAGGGATCCAGGCATTATATGGTAAGATTATTACCTTCTTTGACCACTAACCCTGAAATTGGCAGGCATTCAGTCTCAAACTTAAAGAAAGTGCATTTTATCTGCATTGGTAAAGATCAATCTAGAAACCATAGCCCCAACTATGCCTTCTTGTGAAGAGCTCATTTGCCAGTTATAAATGTGTGTGTGATGTGTGATTAAATTTTACACCTTTCCTTTAGAGCATATTAGTCCTGGATAGCCTTAAAAATATATAGTCATTTGTCTGTTTGTGTTTTTCCTTTGAGTGCAGGTTAGAATTTACAAATTGGGAGAGGATGGATGTAGTTTATAGTTCATATACGTGGTGCTTACCCATTTGCAGATAAGTGACCTTATCTCCCTAAAAATAGCAATCATGATTAAAATAACTCCACGCCCAGCCATGTAGCCGATCTGCAGTTTACAAAACAGGTTCATGTGTGTAGTCTTACACCAGCCTCACAACTAACCTGTGGGGTGTGAAGTGTTTTCCTCGTTTGATAGCTGAGAAAGCTGAGGTTCAAAGGCAGTAAGTATCCTGAGATAAACTACCTCAAGTATTAGCATTCTTCTAAAAGGTAATGAGGGATTATTAGAAACTCTGTATCCAATTTTCCTTAAGGGAAACAAGCCAATTAATCCATCAGAAGGAATCTTGAAACATCCTTAGACCTTGACAATTTTTCTTTAATGGATAAAAGGCAAAAAGATCTAGGAAATTGCTTTTCCCTTGAGCCCTGGAGACCTGGTTATTAGGCTTCTGCTTATCAGAGCCTCTCCCCATCTTCTCAGTGCCTAGAGACCCAGATCCCCCAGCACCTTCCTGGGGCACTAGGAATCTGGCCCCAGGGGATCTGGAGGGTGGGAAGCCCAGAAATGGGCACACCATTCAAAATCAGTCAGATTTCACCTGAGGCACAAAAGGCAAATTTCTTTTTCTTTTTTTTTTTTTTTTTTTTGAGACGGAGTATCGCTCTGTCGCGCCCAGGCTGGAGTGCAGTGGCCGGATCTCAGCTCACTGCAAGCTCCGCCTCCCGGGTTTACGCCATTCTCCTGCCTCAGCCTCCCGAGTAGCTGGGACTACAGGCGCCCGCCACCTCGCCCGGCTAGTTTTTTGTATTTTTTTTAGTAGAGACGGGGTTTCACCGTGTTAGCCAGGATGGTCTCAATCTCCTGACCTCGTGATCCACCCGTCTCGGCCTCCCAAAGTGCTGGGATTACAGGCTTGAGCCACCGCGCCCGGCCCACAAAAGGCAAATTTCATCCCAAGAAGTCTTCAGCCAGCTCTATCCATTTCCAGGAGGGGGAAAGCACCAGATCTGCCTGACCCTTGAGGGACAGGAAAAACACCATGAATGTCACAAACTCAGCTCCAGAGTCTTGGTGGCAGTGCTCCAATGGGAAGCAATTTCTGTGGGCCACCGAGAAGGGCTGAGCTCAAACACTTGCCTTTAGAGGTCCTGTGCTCTGGAAAGTCACTGCCTTCGGATGGCCACTGTCACTCGGCCAGGAGGCAAAGCACATATTTTGGCACAGCTATTATGACACAGGTGAATGAAACATGAAAACATGGGTTTATGTTACAAGGGAGCATTCATATCACCCAGATGATCGCTTCCGCTGCTGACCCTCTCCAATTTCCAGCTTCCATCTTCTCCCAAAGCCTTACCCCGCCTCCGATCTTCGCCTTGCTGCTAACCCTACTCCATCCCTGATCTCAAACCTCATCTGACCCTTATCAGAGGCCTGAACCTTTCCCTTCCCTGTGCCTCATTCCTTCCCTGACTCTCACCTGTGGTTATGACGAGGCCTCATCAAAGAGCAGGGACCCGCCAGAGGCGACAGTCCAAGCTGTGCAGACTCATTCTTCTGGAGCTGGGGCAAGGTCCTCAGAGATGCAGAGCAGGAGGGGAGACTCACTGACAGCTCTCGCAAGATTTGGGTCCATGTTTTCCAAGACGATCCACCAGAAGATACCTTTAAGTAACAAACACTTTCAGTGTACTTCAATTCCACAAGAATTCGCTCAGTTTTTCCTGGATGCCTAGTAAAAGACAAAAGCACAGGGCAGGATGCCAAGGAGTCTATGAAAATAATAGGAAAACACATAAGAAAATTTTCTTATTGAGAAAAAGAGAACTTAATTACAAAGAAATAATCCATGCCAATTTTTAAATTACATTTCTAATCTGGAACACTTGTAGATATCAAAGAAGTTCTATAATAACATAATGATCTTTAGAAGACTTACTATGTGCCAAGCACTCTGCTACCCGCTTTACAGGAATTATTTAATTCTCACAACAGCCTTCTGAGGTGAGTACTATTTTCATCCCTCCCTTTTAACAAGTGAGGAAGCTGAGGCTTAAAAAGTTAAATAATGTGCGGCAAATCACACGGCTCAGCAACCAGGAGAGCCAGGACTCAAACCCCGGTCTACCTGCCCTCAACAGCCATGGCCATGATCACATGTCCAGGGTGAAAGTGTACAACCTCCCCTGGGGCTCTATCTAGAACAGAAGTGTGTGAACTCCAAATTCCCGTTACCATTTTGACCAAGTCATTTTGAATCCTAGGACCTCGGAAACCATTCCTGGGGAAGCCCATGGTGCCCCATGCCCCCCATCACAAGCCATCCACCCCCGACCTCTGTGACTCCAGCTCATCCTTTGACGCAGTGACAATGCTGGGGAAGGAGCTCCTGCTCTTCAAGGGCCGGTAAGCCTCAGACGCGCCACCGACTCTCGTTGGGCCTCATCTCTACTCCCAGATAAATGTCGTCCCACAGGTCCTTGTTGCTGCCGTGTATGAAGATCATGCAGAAATGCTGTCCTATGCAGCAGGAGGGTGGTAGGCAGGGGTCTTTGGGGGAGATAGAGAACTGCCAAAGCTACTGTTTGTGGTGCACCTACTGTGGTCTTGCTACTGTGCTAAGTGATTTCCATAAATGGACAATATTTATTCTAACCCTTTTCACTGTAGAGATTAGAATCCCTAATGTGCACATAAAGAAAGCAGATCAAAGAGAGCAAGTAGGTTTCCCAAGGTGACAGTTAAATGGCTGAGCTAGGACACCAGCCTGAATTGATCTGATGTCCGTTTTGTTTAACACTTTATCCCTAGTGAGTGTGCATAGCAAATGCTCAATAAATACTTGGTGAATGAGGGTTGGCTAGCTGGATGGATGGACAGATAGGAGATTGGATAAAAGGATGGATGGATGGGATGGATGATCAGATGGATAGATAAGTGGGTGGATAATTCCAAGGCCAACATTCTGAAACTCTTCCTCTTCAATGCCTCTGGGCCTTTCACCCGTCAAGTAGCACAGAGAAGGCAGATCCCTATTCTCCCCCAACTCTGGCTTCTTGGGGAGTATGGCTGTTTTCTCCATGATGCTGGTTACTCTAATTACTTCTTCCCATGGAGGCAAAGAGAAACATAGCAACATTCACCCTATTCCTCCCTTTGCTGGAGACAGAATTCAATCACACCAGAATAGGCAGAGGCATCTCAGGAGCATTCATGTGCGGCGTTATTCCTTCTACTTCTTCAATATTGCAAAAGTGTTTATGGAGCCCATTGTGGTTTTCAAGCAGTGTAGTCTTTAGGGGTATAAAGATGGATTGATACCTGCCCCCCACCTTTACATAACCCTCAGGTATATGACTCCAAAAGCCCTGCAAGATAGTGAGACATGAGCTCTAAAAGTTAGGCCCATGAAACAAAACAAGAAGCAAGTATCTGGGAAGATCTAGAGAGAGTTTCCCAAGGAGGTGACGTTTGAGAAATGTGATGTTCCTTATCTTGTATGCTTTTGGGGATATATTGCTGAGCTACTATTATAAGAATACTTTTTGCTCCTTCCGCACAGAAAGTAACAAAGTAGTTTTAAAAAAGCAAAATTTACCCAGAATCCCACCACCTGGAGTGTATCAGTCTGCGGGATTGATACCCATCCATCCTTTTATCCAGTCTCCTATCTGTCCATCCGTCCAGCTAGCCAACCCTCATTCACCAAATATTTATTGAGCATTTGCTATGCACACTCACTAGGGATAAAGTGGACATCAGGTCAATTCAGGCTGATGTCCTAGCTCAGCCATTTAACTGTCACCTTGGGAAACTTACTTGCTCTCTTTGATCTGCTTTCTAATACCATAGACCAGGTAGCTTAGACAAGAGAAATTTATTCCTCACAGTTTTGGAGGGTAAGAAGTTCAAGATCAAGGTATCTGCAAGGTAAGTTTCACTCTGAGGCCTCTTTTCCTGGCTTGTAGGCAGCCGCCATCTTGCTGTGAGCTCGCATGACCTCTTCATGTACAGCGAAAGAGGGAGCAAGCTTTCCAGTTTCTCTTCTTATAAGTGCACCAGTCCCATCATGGGGCCCCTACCTTCATGACCTCATGAGTCAGGAATGTCCTCTTCCAGCACTAACCCTAACTACCTCCTGAAGGCCCCATCTCCAAATACCATCCCACTGGGGGTTAAGGCTTCAACATAGGAATCTGGAGGGCACATAACGCAGAGCATTCCCATTGTTAACCATATTGTTGTGTGTCCCTCCAGACGTTTTCTCTGGATAGAGAGCTAGATATTGTACATATGGGAGTGGGGTGCAATGATTTCCACAAAAATAGAATTTTACTAGTGGTGTTGATTTATAAAGTTTTTTCACTCACAAAATTTTATTTTTTCCTGTCAATGAATTTTAATTCTCATCCTTAGATATATCATTACTTATTTAATCAGTCCCATACTGGATTATTTCTAATTTTTAAAAATTAGAAAGAGCTTGAACTAAATCTTTGACAATGGACAGACATTCACTTTTCAAATGCAAATTAGAGCCAGGCCCAGGAACCCAGGCTTTCACAGCAGAGTCAGTGGGATTAAGTTCTGGCCCTACCGCTTACTGATGAGGTGATCCCCAGCAAGTAATATGCCAGACACATAGTGTCAATAAATGGCAGTCACTATTCTTAAGAGTGGGAATCAAAAAATATTTATAATGGCAGGGAGGCTTATAAACAGCTTCAGGTATTTAGAGAACCCAATTGATTCTTTTGTGTTATTAATTTTCTGATGATTATTTATTTTTAAGACACTGACCATTGATGTTCTTTTTCTTGAGTATTACCAAAAAGTACATCAAATGGAATTGGTAGGCAACGACCCAGAAGTAGTAGACCAGGTAGGGCAGGAGGAGCTTGGAGCACAGATCTTAGTAACCTTGGCTTCATCTAAGGGATATCATTCAGGCTCCACTCTCCCAGACACTGAAATGGCATGTAGCACTCATTCAGTGATAAAGCAGTGAGTTGCTAGCCATCATGCAGGGTGTAGCTTATTCTTCTGGTAAATATCAGGGTTGTAGTGGGGGCAAAGGAGACAGTGAAGTCAAAGATATGATACCATTTCATTCAATGATCATTGTTTTCTTAAAAAAGTAAAAAAAAAAAAAAAAAGCCTTCTGTTTATCAAACTGTGAGCATTTAGCAATTACTAATGACAACTTGAAGTCGATACATCTTTTGACATAGTCTTGTTCATAAATACTGAGGGTAGTAACAGACTAGTAAGTGAGGCATTGGTGCAAGAGACGTCTAGAAACAAAAAATCAGCAGAGGGGCTACAGAAGGAGAGATGATCTGCTACCACGTATGTATCTGCTTAGTCACCACCTTCTCATCTTCTTCCATTTCAGATTCAATGAGCTATTGGGGTAGGGCAGATGATTCCAAAGAACTAGCACAAGCTATAAGCAGGATGGGGAGTCAGGAGTGGTCCCTTCCAGCGCTGGACCACTAACTCACCGTGGCACCTGGAGCTTCTCTTCCTTTTCTATAAAGTGAGGGAGTTTTCTGTTACTAATAGTGACTTAAAAGTGTTCAGTATTTACTATGCAAAGTGTTCAGTACTTACTATGCAAAGCGTTCAGTACTTACTATGCAAAGTGTTCAGTACTTACTATGCAAAGCGTTCAGTGCTTACTATGCAAAGCACTACGTTATCACATTCTTACAATTCCCCTGTGAAGCCTGAAATATCATTCCTTTTACAAGTGATAGAAAGGATAAGCAACTTGTTCAAGAGTACACAGCTAGTAAAGGGTGGAGCTGGAATTCAAACCCAAACTAGCAAACTTCAGAGCCCGTGCTCCTAACTACCTTGCTGTACTACCTCCTAAGATGCTGTCCAGAGCTGGAATCCCATGACTTTTTAGCTCCGATCCCCTACCAGCTGCCGCTAAAAGTCCCAGAGTGCTTGCTAAGCCTGGACAAAGAACAAAGAATTCTTTCAAGCCACAGTTATAATGGCAACCAGGGAGCCACTGATTATGAAAGAGCTCCCAGTCTGTTCTCTCCCACTCAACAGCCTGGAATTCCCCGTCACCAACAATAGTCTGTTGATGGGACATTTCAAGCTATGAGCATAATAACCACATGGTTTGTTTCCAAAGCAAGATGGAATGCAGTACCTTTTAAAGTAACCGTGAGATTGTCAGATATTCTCTATAGCGTGTAAACGTACATTCATACGTTCCGTGTGAAGGGAAATAAGTGTTAGCTATAATAAGTTGAAGGATAGATAGATAGATAGATAGATAGATAGATAGATAGATAGATAGATAGACTTAATGAACACACACTTACTTTTTATAATAGGTGACAAAATTATTAAGGCTATATCAGATTTCCTCAGTCACTTAGGGAAAATAAGAGAGAAATGACTGGAATTGTAACCATACCAGAATTATATTTGCATCTATTATATTATGTTGGGTTTGGCCCAATATAATTTTAAGGGTAAAATCAAGAATATCACACATAATCATCTATAAATCTTAGAGGTACAATAGATTTTACAAATAGAGTAAGCATAAAGGTCGATCATGTCCAAGTCCTTCAGTGTAGAGATAAGGAAAATAGGCACAGGTCTTTTAGCCCTAGCAGACCCTCCCATGAGACCCAGGTCTTCTGACTCCAGTCCAGAGTCTATCCTAGCACTAATATAGAAAGCTTTCTGCCTATGAAATGGAACTACCAAGAAAAGCACTGAAATTTAACCTGAATTAACATATGCCCATTGACTGTTACGCATTTGAGTTAGTAGGAAGAGCACTTTCAAGCTGTTCCTTTGCTTTCACGCCCTCTGCTTGCAGGTGGGGTAACCAACCACAAAGAGGAGGATGTTCATAGACTATCTAGGTTTCCCAAGAATGTCTAATATGTTTCTTCACATTTGTTTTTTTTTTTTCAAAATAGGATTCTATATATATTTTTTAATCTGTAACTAATTGTCAAATTTCAAAAGATGTTATGTATCTTAAATTAGAAGGCAAAGAAAAACATTTTTAAGGGTTATGCAAGTAGGAATTGGAGAGAACAATGGATATATTAATAAAAGGCATTCTAAGGACTCACCAGCGGGATTAGGACACTAATTTGGTGAGAAGAACAATAGAAAAGGAAGAGTTAAAGCAGGTAGAAGCCTCATGGCTGAGAGTATAATATACAGCATTGTTCTCTCAGAAAAATTGAGAGGATTTGTTGGGAACACGATGTAAAACTCAGGGTGAGATGTATCAGATTTAAAACAATGACAATTTTCACGGAGTTTCATAGAAATAAGCTAGTGCTCAGGGAAGAGGTCATAGTTGGAGGCTTTGTGAGTTTTGAATCTCCCACATAAAGGAGATAGTTAAAGATGTAGAGATGAAAAACAGCTCTGAAGAGAGAATGAGGAGAAAGAAAAAAAGTCTAAAGAATGAGCCTAGGAAATGGGAGAAAAAGATTCAATAACAACCAGAGAGATTCAGCACTCCAAAAATAATAACAATAATAATAGCCAACACTTCATGGTAATTTGCAATGTGCTATGTGTTGTGCTAAGCATTTTACAGACATTCACTCATTTAATCCACACTGCCATTGTCCTCAGCTGGAATTATAACTTAGTTCTGTTTGATATCAGAGACAAAATGCCTGTAGTGGAATCCCAAATAAATCTCGGGAAAAAAGGTGTATTTTTTTTTTAAGTGATCAACAGTGGAAAATGTTGCCAAGGTCACCAGACTGAGGACTGAAGAAAAGGGACTGAGTGGCCAGGATAATTTAGAATGTAGTCACAGCAGAGCAATGAGGAAGAAAGCAGATCATGGAAAAGGATTAAAGCGCAAACGGGGTCAGGTGCGGTGGTTCACACCTATAATCCCAGCACTTTGGGAAAGAGGCAAGTGGATCACTTGAGGTCAGGAGTTCAAGACCAGCCTGGGCAACATGGTGAAATCCCATCTCTACTAAAAACACACACAAAAAATTAGCCAGGTGTGGTGGCAGGTGCCTTGTAATCCCAACTTCTCAGGAAGCTGAGGTGGGAGAATCACTTGAACCCTGGAGGAGGAGGTTGCAGTGAGCTGAGATTGCACCATTGCACTCCAGCCTGGGTGACAGAGCAAGACCCTGTCTCAAAATAAATAAATAAGAGCAAATGAGGGGAAACAAAAGAGTTGAGATAGAGCATTCACTTGAGAAGCTTGTTGACCACAAAAGAAGTTAACATAATAGTTGGCAGTAACAGCAGGGCCAAGAGAGGATTTCAAAGAGGAAACTGTTCATGTTTGAAGACAATGGAGAAAAACAAATACGAGATGCTACAGGAAGGGAAACAATAACAGTAACCACTATTTCTGGAGAGTAGATTTGAAATTGGGAATTTCCAGGATGCCATGGGCTTGAGGTAAGCCCACCATGGAACAGGAGGAAGTCTTCCTCCTTCTCATTCTCCCTGGCGATGTGTCTTTTCTGGCTGGAAGGTTGCTTCCCTGAAAGCCAACAAATGGCATTGTGTTTACTTAGAGCAGTTCTCTGTGATCTATTAATAATTCAGATAAAGAAGCAGAGGTCAACTAAGATCCCTGACTCATTGTCATTTCTTCTGAACCACCTGATTCTGAGAGAGGAGGGGCCCTTTACATGTTCACAGGTTATGGTTTATGAATATGGATTTTCACAGGCTCTTCAGATGGGTACAAACACTCTTAATTTAAGGACACTATGCACAGCTTTGACTACCATTAATCTACACCACTGGCTACACATGGGTTTTTAGTTGTATGAGCTATATTTTTCTTGGGTTCCGTGAGATGGATGATGCATGATTGATTTCTTGGATTCTGATTCATCCTGAACTAAGCAACCCTGATTAATGAGTCCCACAGAATGAATGGCTTCTCAGCCAATGACATGACAGTTTGTACTTCAAAGTTTCCAGCGGAAAAAAACTAAGAAGGAAACTTAGCTATATTGATAAACTCTAAGTTTATATTCTGCATATCACCTATTAATAAATTTGTAGAGTAAAAACATGTCTTTTTAAAGTATCTACAAATAAGGGTAGTCCTGAGTTTATAAAACACTTTCATATGCTTTATCTCAGGTGATCCTTTGAAGTGTTTGTGCAGATATTATTCTTACTCTTATCTGACAGTAGGAAATTGAGTCTCAGAAAAATTGAATGACTCACACGAGGTCATACAGCCAGTTATAAAACAAGGCTTCAAGCATTCCTTGTTTTGTTCACTGCATCACATTGCCTGATCTCAGGGGAGTGAGCAGTAATTAAATAGAGCATCAAAAAGATAGAGGCCAGTGTGGTGGCTCATGCCTGTAATCCCAGTACTTTGGGAAGCCAAGGCGGGCAGATCACTTGAGGTCAGGAATTCGAGACCAGCCTGGCCAACATGGTGAAACCCCGTCTCTACTGAAAAAAATACAAAAATTAGCTGGGCAAGTGTGGTGACACGTGCCTGTAGTCCCTACTACTTGGGAGGCTGAGGCAGGAGAATTGTTTGAACCCAGGAGGCAGAGGTTGCAGTAAGCTGAGATTGCATCACTGCATTCCAGCCTAGGGGCCAAAGCAAGACTCCATCTCAAAAAAAAAAAAAAAAAAGGTGGAGAAAAGACACCCCTTCCCACAAGTAGGAAAGAGGATGACAGAGATCAGAATCTAGGAGAGTGTGAGACTAAAGAGGATGAAAAGTGGGCCATTCATTCAGCTTGTGCTAAGTTGCCTTGATTGTCCAGCAAATAAAGGGTGAAGGCATCTCCTGAAAATGAAAGACTAATGGGATCAGCTTAGGTAGGTGGAGAATGATGGCTGGGTATAACAAAAGAAGACCTTTAAGGCTTGACAACATGCATCAAGTCCCTGGATACACCAGGCACCATGCTAAGCCCAAGGATAAAAAGATGAATAACACATGATGCTGGAGGAGGAGTTCAAGGAACTAGAAAAGAGCTGCAAGAGGCCAGGTGAAAGTTACCAGAGACCGAATCTCAAATTTGATGAGTTAGTTACTGTTCTTTGGTAAAAGCGAATTAAAATTTCAAAGAATATGAAACTTTGAATGAAAAATCAACGGATCAAGTAAGTTCCAGTCATCTCTCTGGCACCCATTCATTTAGCCAACAAATATGTATTGAATCCTGACTATGTGCCAGCACAGCATTAGATGTGGGTACATGAAGGTAAATAATGCAGCTAAATGTCTAATCAGCAGATCTAAAACATCAATAAACTCCATTGTTTTGCCTTCCTCATCAAAGATCAAATTATGGACTAGTGATATAATCTATTTATTTTCATTCCAATACATCCTGCAGCTGTTCTTTTCCAAGAGGTTTATAGATTTTTTGTTTATATTTTAAATCCATTCACAGATGTATAAGGAAGTTACTTGCTATAATTGTTTTTATGAGTTTTACTTCACTTATTACTACAATCTATAGCTCTAAGGATGCAAATTCTCTGAGTATGTTACTGTTTTATTGCCACATCATTTTTTTCATTAGTTTACTGAAGTTTTTCATGACTACAGATTATTTTTGAAATTTGTGATAATTTGTCCAGGCATAGTGGCTCACGCCTGTAATCCCAGCACTTTGGGAGGCCAAGGCAGCGGGATCACCTGAGGTAGGCAGTTCGAGACCAGCCTGACCAACATGGAGAAACCCCATCTCTACTAAAAATACAAAATTAGCCAGGCGTGGTGGCACATGCCTGTAATCCCAGCTACTCAGGAGGCTGAGGCAGGAAAATTGCTTGAACCCAGGAGGCAGAGGTTGCCGTGAGCTTAGATCACGTCATTGTACTCCAGCCTGGGTAACAAGAGTGAAACTCCATCTCACAAAAAGAAAAGAAACAAATTTGTGATAATTTATATAAGTGATGGATAGCATTTATTTCTATCCTATGTGCACACTATATACATTATACTACGTCATAGTGGTGTTTAAAGCAGGGTTTCTTAACATTGACACTACTGGTATTTCGAACCAGATAAGTCTTTGTTGTGTTGAGCTGTCCTTTGCATTAGGATGTTTAGTGGCATCCCTGGTTCCACGCGTTAGACTCCAATAGCACTGCCCATCCCCAGCTATGACAACCAAAATTGTCACCAGATATTGCCTAATGTACCCCGGGGTGCAAAATCACACTTGATTTAGAATGACTACTTCAATTTAGTCCTCACAATATCCTACATCAAAGTTTCTTTAGTGAGGAATTTAAGAGTCTACCACTTGTGAAAAGTTTCAAGAGTACGATTTCCCTTTGCCTGAGCTCTTAACTACTACGCTTTACTACCTCTCACGTTGAGTCATTCAGGACATCACTGTCCCATAACTTCAAATAAAAAGTAGGACTTAGCTTTGCCTAGAGTTGCTTGTTGATTTTTAAGTGAGAAATGAAAGAAAATGCATCTGGCTTTAGAGTGATCAAAGAGAAAGCAGCTGGAAGTCAACTATACCTCATCAGAGATCATTCAGACAGAGCCTAGTTTTGGGAAGACATATCTGCTCCTCTACCTCCCCACTTTCCCCACATGGCCTCATCATTATAATATTCTGAAATGCACACTTTGTGTCTTAGCACAGCAACTTATAAGAGACAACATTTCAGAGCTGTGTATTGAACTGCATTAATTGGAACACATTTGCTATTCAGGTTTCATCCCAGGTTCTCAATTAATCCAAGAAGTAGTTGCTGAATTCCGGATACCCAAAAATGTGTTCATTACGAGGTGGTGAGAGAAAAGAGAAAAGGGAAGTGGTCCCTCTGGACTTCAGAAAAGTCCACGTCTGATTGGACAAAGGGTCAAAGTACAAACAAAGAAAAACCAGAGATCACAAGACTGAGCTTGAGCAAGTGGGTGAGATTGGACATGTGACCAACATCAAGGCAGCTGAAGCCTGAGCCAGGCCCTGTCTGCCCCCTCACCACCTGGTGACCTTTGGGCCCAGCAGCCTTTCTGGATCTCAGTTTTTCATCAGTTAATACATGCGTTTTAGATAAGGCTGTGATGTTTGGAGCTTGTGTATCAACTATGGTGGGTGCCCAATTAGTGGGTAATTAAGGCCTAAACAAATAATACCTTTTCAAACAAACGGTATCTATCCATATGGCACCTTACAGTTTATAATACACTTTCATATTCATTATCTCATTTGGTCCTTACAATGATCTCATGATATTGGCCAGGAAATTATTTTTCCCATTTAAGATGATTAACCTGAGGCTTGGAGAGGCTGGTTAGCAGTGGAGTTAAAACTTTAGTCCACATCTTCTGAAACACAATGTGCTTTTCCTTCTGCACCATGATGCCTCTTATGAAACATGAGGAAATATTTATCTTTTCTCAATATATCCCCTTTTTGATTTTATCATCAGCTTAAGTTGCCTCATCGGGGATACCTTTATTAAGCCCCTAAATGCAATGGCATATATCCTTCTTGTGTGTTCTCAGAGTATCCTGAACTTAACTCTTTGTAGCACCAATCACTCTGATCATTACTAATCAGTCTCTACTACTAGAGTGCAAACATATTGAGGGCAGGGCCAACATCTTCCTCAGTGTTTCATTCTTGATGTCCACCACAGTGCCTGATGATAGGTGCTCCGTAAATATTTGTTAGATTAACTGAATAGGAAAACTCAGCATAAAATTTGGAGAATTCCTAAACTAGCCACTAAGAAAGTTCAATGTCAAAATTTTATTACAGTTTCCCAGTCCCCAAATAATCCTGTGCATTAATTCTGGGTTCCTAAGAAGCCAAGTAAATTATTCATGTTTTATCAAAATGATTTTCATCTTCAAACTATAAAATAGAGCACATTTACATTGTCAGTTTCAATAATGTACCCTCACAGATATACTGCCACAAATTTATGACTATAATATTGGGTAATTGGATAGATGAATTGCTAAACCTTAAATTAATATGTGTGTACTAGATTTTCTGTTAACTAGATATCAGGTTCATGCATGCAAGCACTTCCAGAAGACAATTATGTAGGCAACACCATAATTTATGATTATTAATGTTTTTGTTATTTTTACAGGGTCTAATCAGCATGACTCAACCACAGACTTCTGGTTCATTTACATACTATCTATAATGTCCACCTTCCGGATCATAGTTACCTTTGTAAGATTTTAACTTTTAAAAGATCAGAAAAGGAAAGAGAAATTTATATCAGGTGATATTTGGAATGGGGGGGATGCATAACTTAAATGCGTAAATAACTGATACTATTACTTCGCTATATTCTTTCATTATTTTGAACATCCTTAAATAAATGAAGGAGAGGGGATCACAGAAATGCTAAGACAATGAAAAGGGAGTAGAAACTGTTTACCAAGGTCCAAAAAGTTGTGTTCTTCCTTAAAAACAAGGCAAGAGTGGGCTGAACACGGTCGTTCATGTCTGTAATCCCAGCACTTTGGGAGGCCGAGGCAGGTGGGTCACTTGAGGTCAGGAGTTCGAGACCAGCCTGGCCAACGTGGTAAAGTGAAACCCTGTCTCTACTAAAAGTACAAAAATTAGCGAGGCATGGTGACACACAGCTGTAGCCTCAGCTATTCCAGAAGCTAAGGCAGGAGAATCGCTTGAACTGGAGAGGTGGATGTTGCAGTGAGCCGAGGTTGCAGTGAGCCAAGATCACACCACTGCACTCCAGCCTGGGTCACACAGAGACACTCCATCCCAAAAAAAAAAAAACAAGGCAAGGCGAGGGCAAAGGGCATTTAGCAAGTGGCCTCTGAGTACATTTCAGTCCAAGTGTAATTTTATATGTATATCAATCATTGATCTTGATTTTTTTTTTCTTTTTTGATATGTCCCATAGGATTTTCTGGAGACGGCAGGTTCACTTGCGGACAGGAATTCGGCCCAGCACTATTACCAGCTCCTTCCCCCAGCTCATGTCCAATGTGGATGCAGCTTATGAAGTGGCTGAGAGGGGCACTGCTTACTTCTTCAAAGGTACCCTCCAGATCTCTCAATGAAAGAAATGGCAGGGCTGCAGTGCCCCCTCCATTTGGCATATCTAGCCCTGCCAGCATTTTCCAGTCATCATGGAGCACATTTCAGTGGCTCTTTGTCCTCAGAATGGGTATGAAATGCCACCTACATTTGTTATACCCGACATTGTGTAACAATGAAAGTGATGGCAGTGGCCATTAAGCTTCTCGGAACCACGCCTGTTAGGCTAGTAAGGCACTGTGTTAGGTGATAGCGCCCAGAGAGCTAAAAACCTGGTCCCTGCCACACAGGACCTCTGCTCAGAGTGACAGCGTATACTCTACTGGGACACTTTAATAAATAAAAGCCAACGCGGAACTCAGTGGGAGGTAAACAATACCCTTCCTTCTATGCTGTGGTCAGAAGCAGCCAGGAGACGAGGACACCTTTGACTTCAGGAGGTGGATACACACACCAATCTCTGGCTCTAGCCTTTACTATTTGAGTGACTTTGCAAAGTTATCTAATGGCTCTGAGCTCCAATTCTTCCTCCGCAAAGTGATTATGGCAATACAAACCTTGAAGATGTGGTGTGACAATGGCTAGTCAATGGAAGTTATCCAGTAGGTAATAACTAGCAGTTTCAGCTTATATGTTCTTGATACGGAGAGATAAAGTTAGAAAGCAAGTGCCAGTTTAAGTAAAAATCATGGCATTTGCATGTCACTTGCCCATTCTCTCTCGTAGATCTCTGAAGGTGAAATGAGATTATAAATGAAGGATATCTTGAAAGACATAACATGTTAAATGTAAAACACAATTGTATCAATGTTATTGCTTTCTTAAGGCATAACTAGGGAATTTTGCCTCCAGGGAAGTTTGAAGTCTTGTACTGAACTGAGTAGTTAGAAGCTTATATCTCCTGTTGGGTTGTAGCCATGGCAAATATCCCATAAACTAACACCATTTATGAGCCTTCATAGAAATCTTTATGAGAGAAGTGCATCAACATGTGGTGCAGAGTTTTCCTAAACTTTAATTTCTGTTTTCAGGTCCCCACTACTGGATAACAAGAGGATTCCAAATGCAAGGTCCTCCTCGAACTATTTATGACTTTGGATTTCCAAGGCACGTGCAGCGAATAGATGCTGCTGTCTACCTCAGGGAGCCACAGAAGACCCTTTTCTTTGTGGGAGATGAATACTACAGGTATGCCTTTTTTCCTTTTGACTGTCTATATGTATTCAATGAGAAGGATTAAAACAACAACAAAAAAACCACAAAACCCTTCCATGAAAGAGTGCAAGGCAAGTTTGCAATAGGCCCGTTGACTCTTTTCAGCCACTGGGGTGCCAATGACAGATGGTTGACTGTCTTCAAGATATGGAATCATCCAAATAATGAGTGAAACCTTCATTCAACAATCCCATTGTTTGATCTCTAGGACATGACACATCCTGATCTTTCAATGCACTCATTAACTGGACACCTAGTGGCCTAAAAGAGTAGATGCAGCATCACCAAATCCCTAACTACCTTCTGAGAATGCCTGACTTTGCTATTATGTGAGCATAAAATGCATTCCACAATACTCCGTGATTTAGGGCAAAATGGAGATGGTCCTGACCGTGGGTCTCTTTGAAGTATAGTTCTGCTGGAAGGAAAAGGCCGTATTTCTTAGTCCTTTTATCCAGCCTAGAATATGAGGATCCTTCTTATCCAAAGGAAACCATATAATTTCAATTCCTATCCTCAGGGGCTTTGTATGAGCAAATCTGAATCAGGTGTCATCTGTCATCCAATCACTGCACATAGGGTCACACCTTATCTTAGCTACTGAGTTTCTATCCTTAGTTGACTCATGTTGAGGAACGAGTGGAGCCCCTTCAAAGATCACCCCTGCCTCTGCACACCTTCCCTCTGTTCCCAGTTTTCTCTTTTTGCCTGTTTACCTAAACATCCGAAGAGAAAAGCAAAAGCAGATTCTAAGCAGGTGACAATGCTAGACACCTTAGGCTCATGAAAGGGTCTTGAAGAAAACAGGAGAGCACCCAACTTTGTTCCAAGAGCTTTCATTTTATTTCCTATCACATATTTTAAATAACCATTTTTGTGATATAAAAGAAATTTTAAAACAGATATTTGTCATCTTATTCTGATTCATATTTTCTTCCCCAATTTGGAATTGAGAAAATAATATAAGTGAGGCACACATATATTTCATAAGAAAGCAAATTTCTTGTATAAAGAAAGAATTGCAAACAAATATGGACTCTGCTGACTCTTCTGGGCCACTGAGAGCCATGGAAGCATTGCTCAGTGTCATGTGGTGTCATGA
This sequence comes from Macaca thibetana thibetana, assembly GCF_024542745.1. Lineage (NCBI taxonomy): Eukaryota > Metazoa > Chordata > Mammalia > Primates > Cercopithecidae > Macaca > Macaca thibetana. The sequence goes on along the minus strand of NC_065591.1, from coordinate 94,545,606 downwards.
GCTGTCACTTCCAGACCAGTGTTTAAACCACTAGGCCAGCTATTTTTCTCTCAGACCTTCCTTTTTAAAACGTGATAACAGGAATTCACTTATTGAGGCCCTAATATCTGCAGAACAGAATATGATTCTCTAAAGTCTTTCTTTAAGATAAGGTGGCTGTAGTCACAGAGCAGATATACAGGAAGATAGGTATTGAGAAATCCAATTCTCCTGGTGAATTTTCAGAGAATAAAATCAAGAGAAGCATGTGTAAGCATGTGTGTTGGAGTATGAGGGCGTTTATGTTAGGATTATTCAGTTAATGTTTTAAAGGGTATTCACAGTGTGATTCTCAATGGGGGAATTAACCACTCTCCCATTGTCTCTCTTGCCCATTTATCACCTGATCTTTGGTCTAATCTACCACCCACCAGCACCTGCAGTAAAGCATATACCTTCAGTCAGGCTGGATTGAAGCCTAACAGCTAAGTTAAGAGATGTGGGCAGAGGTTCAAAATTCTCTGTAAGTTTTAGGATGGGGAGGTCAAGGCTCTCTGATTTTAGTGATGCTCATTGCTCCCAGAGAAAATCACACTGTACCTTTCCAACTGGCTCTCTGTGAGTATCTACTAAGGAGAAGTCTTTCATAATCTAGATAAATAGATTCACCAAAAAGTTGGTCTAGAGCATTAACTAAAATGTTAACAAGCTCATTTTTCTGGTTAAGAAAGGAAACCATGGTAGGCACTTCTAACCTTCCCAGGTTATGGAGAGTGTTAAGTGATACAATGCATGCAGACACAGACACCTAGCAGTGTCTGCACAAAGTAGGTGCTCAAAGAGTTATTCTTCAGCAACAGTAGGAACTTATATGGTAATTAACAAATAATTTCTTAACAACTTGTGATGCTTAGCAAATTGCTTAAACCTCAATATTTCTCTGAGCAGCGATTCAGTCAAAAATCTCATCAAAGGGAATTTCCTTTTTAAATACTGAAGGCCCCAAACATTGGACTGAAATTGCTGCTTTTGGCAAAACATAGACACTCCCATCAGCAATGGGAATCTTCTACTTTACACACTCCAACACACACACTGGTGTATGCACCAAGGAGTAAGACAACCCTGATCTATAGCTCAAAAGTGTAGAGAAAGCTATTGTACTGGCCCTATTCATAAACACCCCTGAATTCTGCACAGTGTGCTTTACAGGGCCTCATATGTGTGACATCTTATTGTCATGTGAAGTCCTCTATTGGTTTGAAATTTAATTTAGCCATTAGTGTCAGAAACCCCAAAATAATTGTGGCTTAAACACATGAGGGTTTGTTTTTCTCATATATGTAAAAAGTCTGACAGTTTGGTATGGCTGACTGGTGATCACCAGGGACCCAAGTTCCCTTAAACATTTTGCTCTGCTATTCTTAACACATACCTCCATTCTCATGGTTGCCTCATGACTCGTGGTGGCCAGGGGAGCTTTAGTCATTACATCCCTACTGTAGAAGGATGCAACTGCAAAGAAAGGACAAAGGAGACAAATGAAGTTTTGTAGGTAAGCACATGGCCACACTCAAAAATGTGGAAGGTCCCAAGCCTCAAGTTACGGAATAAGAATTTCACTACATTGACATCCACTGAAAGTGTGTTAGGTCTTACTCATCTTAGACATTTATCAGGTTCTTCCTTGCCCCTCATGCTAGTTCAGTCTGTGACAGAGGAATGTGCCAAGGGAAGAAAAGTCTCTGGAAATTCTCCAAGAACTCCCAGAGTTTGGACCCAGTTTTAGTGAATGAAATGCCATGAGGAAATGACTGAGGAACTTCCTCCACAGAGGATTGAAGGTTGGCTTGGGGACAGGTTGGATTAGACTCTAAAAGGGAGAACCCATGTCTCTGTGTGGTGGTTACTTACAGGGGAGCAGCACGCAGAGGACCACAATGTCAAATCCAAATAGGAGGCTCTACTATGTTGATGCCATTACATGCTACATCAGCAAATGACATATTGGTTAAACTTTGCCAACTAGAGCCACTTCCCCTTACTTTTATTCCTTCCTTTTCTCTTTCTAGCAGGCCCTAATGGTTCAATCAGTTTTTCATTTTTTACATTATTTCCACTTCCTATGGCTAATTTCTTCTTTTAGAGGTTCTCCCTCGCCTACCAGTAGCACAGCAGTGGCTACATCAATGAATTTCTGGGGGAAGGGGATGTCAACACCTCCATAATTCTTCAAGATAATCAATGATTTCTGAATTTTATGCAAAGTGACTTGCAAATCTGCAGGTCCTACCCCTTTTCAATCATATTGCCCCTCTACCCTGAATCACTCTTTCTATACAGTCAGACTCAGGACATCATTGCTGCAAAGTAGAATATGTCTTCCACATTCTCTCCTTCCTGAATGCCTCAGAAATACTAGAAATAGATGTTTTTATTTGAGGATTTTATAGTCACCATAAATAAATAAATAATAAGTAACAAAAAGAAGTAAGATGAAATAGGGTTAAAAAAATCTTGTTTTTTCATGTTTTAAATTTTAAAAAATTTATGACTAAACTACCACATTCAACCTACATTTATTAGACATATTATGTGTCAGCCTGTGTACTAGTGATATTCAAGAGAAGGTGTAGAGTTTGCTGGTTAAGAATGGGCAGAAGTAAAAGAGTCCTAGTGTTCATCTTAACTCTATCAACAATCATCTGGCAATTTGGATCACCTTTCTGCCTTAGTTTCATCATCTGCAAAATAGGGGTAGAAATACTATACACTTCCTAGAATTATGGCATTGAAAGAGAAAAATGTGAAATGCCTGTCACATAATAAGCATTCAGTTCATGTTGGGTGAACAGGTCTTACAGTTGAGGGTAAATATACAGATAAATAACTAACAGAAATCCAAGTGCCAAAAGTGCCCTGACTCAAGACTTCAAGGAGATCAGTGGGTCAAAACAAAGAGGATATGGCCAACTTAGCAAAATTATCAGGAAATAATTCTTAGAGGAAGTGATGGCTGAGCTCCATTTTGAGAGTTGTGTAGGAGTTTCCCAGACAGAGGCTGAGGTGCAGGTGGGTGGCTTCCAGGCAGAGAAAGCAGTTAAAGCAAAGGCACTGATGCACAAAATAGCATGTGAGCATGGGGAAAACCTCAAGCAGTTCAGTATGACTAGAATATAGACTAAAATCAAAACAGTGGCCCAAGGAAACCAGGGTACAGATCAGGTAGGGTCAATGCCTTTCTAGGGAGATCAGTGTTTATTCTGCAGAGAAGAGGGACATGTTAAATATCTTTGACAAGGGAGAAACTCAGTAAGATTCATGTTATAAAAATAACACTCTGCCAGCAATGCGACTGAATTAGAGGGAAATGAGACTTGAAACCAGAAAAACTAGTTAGGCCAAAAGGCAGTGGAAAGCATACTCAAAGTTCTCAAAGAAAAAACTCAACCAAGAATCTTACATCCACCAGAGTTATCTTTCAAAAATGAAGGAGAAATAAAGGCATTCCCAGAGAAACAAAAACTGAGAGAATTTGTTACTTGCAGATTGCCTAACCAGAGATACTAAAGAAAGTTCTTTAGGCTGAAAGTAAGTGAGCCTAGATAGCAATTCGAGCCCCCACAAATATCCAGAGAGCATCAGTAAGTGTAATTATGTAAAAGACAGCATAAATGCACATTTCTTCTTCTTTATTCTCTTAATTTAAAAATGGAAAATCAATTATATTAAACAATGTGCATATTATTGCATAATTGTATTGTCAAGGCTACAACATGTAGAAAGAAATATATTTATCAATAACATGAAGGAAGTAGGTGGGAGCAAAACTGTATTTGACTTAAAAAAAAATGACACTAGATGGTAACTAAATTTCACAGGAACGAAAGAACAGGACCAGAAATGGCAAGTAAGACAATTAATATAACAAAAGCTGCAAATATATACATCCTCTCTTTTCTCTTCTCAGCTTCTTTAGAAGACATTAAATTATATAAAATAATAATTGTAACAATTAATTTGGGGCTTCAGATGTATATCGATATAATATGTATAACAATAATAACACAGAAGGAAGGGAAGAGAAATAGAGTTATATAGGAGTAATGTTTCTATATCTCACTGGAATTAATTTAGTATAAGTCTTAAGATTTTTGTAAGTTAACATGTATACGGCAAGCCCTACATCAACCACTAAGGAAATCACTTAGGAAAATATAGTTAAACAATTATAAAAGAAATTAAAATGTTACATTAGAAAATTTTTACTAATGCAAAAGAAAACAGTGAGGATGAATAGAGGAACCAAAAAGACATGAGTTATATATAAAACAAAAAGTAAAATGGCAAGCATAAATCCAACTTTATCAATGACTTTAAATGTGAATAAATTAAACAGTCTAATCAAATGGCAAAGACTGCCAGATTGGATTGTAAAAAACAAGACCCAACTATATGCTGTCTACAGGAGATACATTTTAGGTTCAAAGATACAAATAGATTGAAAGTAAAAGAATGGAAAAAATACGTCATACAAATAGCAAACCATAAGAAAGCTTGAATGGCTATACTATTATCAGGCAAAACAGACTTTGAAATAAAAAATGCTACTAGCAATAAAGAAGGACATTTTATAATGACAAAAAGTCAATATACCATGAAGACATAATTATAAACATATGTGCATCTAACACAGGGCCCCAAAAATGTATGAAGCAGTAATTGACAGAAATGAAGGGAGAACTCAGTAATGAAACAATAATAAAGATTTCAATACCCCACTTTCAATAATGGATAGGACAACTAGAGAGATCAACAAAGAATAAAAGACTTGAACAATACTATAAACCAACTAAACCTAACATACATCTATAGCATGCTATACCCAAAAAGAGCAGAATACACATTCTTTTCAAGTGAACATGGAACATTCCCCAGAATAGACTATATGTTAGGCCACCACACAAGTCTCAACAAATTTAAAACAACTTAAGTCATACAAGTATCTCGTCTGATCACAATAGAATAAAGCCAGAAATCAGTTCTAGAAAGAAAACTAGAAAACTGACAAATATGTGGAAATTAAACAACACACTATTAAACAACCAATAAGTCAAAGAAGAAATCACAAGGGAAATTAGAAAGTACTTAGAAATAAATGAAAATTAAAATACAACATACCAGAACTTATGGGATACAGTGAAAGCAGAACTCAGAGAAAAATTTATAGCTATAAATGCCTATATTTAAAAAGGAGAAAAATCTGAAATCAATAACTTCACCTTCCATTTTGAGGCAATGGAAAATCAAGAACATATTAAACCTAAAGCAAGAAGAAAGAAGGAAATATAAACATTATAATGCAAATAAATAAAATAGATGATAAATAAACAATTTGAGAAAACCAACAAAACTAGAGTTTGGTTCTTTGAGAAAATAAACAAAAGTGACAAACTTTCTACTAGATTGACCAAATAAAAAAGAAAAACAATTTTTTTTTTTTTTTTTTTTTTTTTTTTTTTTGAGGCAGAGTCTTGCTCTTCCCCCCCAGGCTGGAGTACAGTGGTGCGATCTTGGCTCACTCACTGCAAGCTGCACCTCCTGGGTTCACACCATTCTCCTGCCTCAGCCTCCCGAGTAGCTGAGACTACAGGCATCCGCCCCCATGCCTGGCTAATTTTTTTTGTATTTTTTAGTAGAGACGGGGTTTCACTTGTTAGCCAGAATGGTCTCAATCTCCTGACCTTGTTATCCGCCTGCCTCAGCCTCCCATAGTGCTGGGATTACAGGCGTGAGCCACCACACCTGGCCAAAAGAAAAAATTTAAATTACTAAAATCAGAAATAAAAGAAGAGACATTACTACCCACCTTACAGAAATAAAAAGGGTCATAAAGGAATACTGTGAACGATTGTATACCAATAAATTAGGTAACGTAAATGAAATGGACAAATTCCTAAGAAGACACAATCTAGTGAAACCGAGTCAAAAAGAAATACACAGTCTGAATATACCTACAATAAGAAAAGAGATTAAAGTAGTAATCAAAAACTATCCACAGAGAAAAGCCCAGGCCCAGAAGCATTCACTGGTAAATTCTACCAATACATTTAAAGAAGAATTAATATCATTTTTTTACAAAGTCCTCCAAACCTTAGAAGAGAACAGAATTAATACCAGTTTTTCACAGACTTTTCCAAAACATAGAAAAGAAGAAAACACTACCTAACTCACTGAAGTCAGCATTATCCTTATACCAAAACCAGAGAGAAACATCACAAGAAAATAAAGCTTCAGACCAATATCTTATAAATATGGCTACAAAAATCCTCCAAAAACACTAACAAACTAAATCCAGCAACATATAAAAAGAATTATACACCAAGACCAAGTGGGATTTGTCACAGAAATTCGAGATTGGTTTAATATCCAAAAATCAATTAATGTAATGTACCATATCAATAGAATAAAAACAAAAATCATATAATTATCTCAATAGATGCAGTAAAAGCATTTGGCAAAATTCAACATTATTTCATAATAAAAAACATTCAACAACCTAGGAATAAAAAAATCCCTTCTCAAATCAATAAAGAGCATCTATGAAAACCCATAGCTGATGGCATAGTCAGTGGTGAAAGACTGGATGCATTTCTCCTAAAATCAAAAACAAGACAAAAATTTCTGCTCTCATCTCTCCATTCACATTGTACTGGAGGACCTAAACAAGAGAATTAAACAAGAATAAATGAAATAAAAATTATCCAGATAGGAAAGAAAGTAAAACTATTTCTTTTTGCATATGGTATTATCTTTTAAATAGAAAAACCCTAGAGAATACTCTAAAAAAACTCTTAGAAATAATAAATGAGTTCAGAAAGGTTGAAAGGAATGAGTTCAATGTTTTAATCAATTGCATTTTTATACACCTCAACAAACAATTTGAAAATGAAATTAAGAAAGCAATTCCACCTGGAGTAGCATCAAAAAGAGTCAAATACTTAGAAATAAATTTAACAAAAGAAATGGAAAATTTCGTTTTGTAGTCTGAAAACTACAAAACATTGTTGAAAGAAATTAAGCAAGATCTAAATGGAGTGATATCTCATGTTCATGAATCAGGATATTTTTAAGATGATAGTAGTCCCCAAATTGATCTGTATCAATCAACACAATCTCTATCAGAATACCACTAGTTTCTGTGTAGAAATTCATAAGTTTTTCTTGAAACTCAAAACTCACAGGCCTAGAATAGCCAAAATATCTTTAAAAAGAACAAAGTTGGAGGATTCGTACTTCCCAATTTCAAAAATTACTACAAAGAAACAGTAACTAAGACTGTGATATTAGCATAAGGATAGCCGTATATGTTAGTAGAATAAAATTTAGAGTTCAGAAATAAATCCATATATCTATGGGCAGCTGATTTTTGACAAATATATAAAGTCATTCAATGGAGAAAAATGGTACCTTCAACAAATGGTGCTGGAAGGAGTGGATAGCCACATGCAAAAGAATGGACTTAGACCCCTACCTCACAACATATACAAAAATTAACTCAAAATTTATCAAATTTCTTAAATATAAGAGCTAATATAACATAACTCTTAAAGGAAAATATAAAGATAAATCTCCATGAGCTTGGATTTAGCAATGAATGCTCAGATACAACACCAAAAGCATAAGCAAAAAGAAAAAATGGACAAGTTGGGCTTACTCAAAATTAAAAACTTTTCTGCTTCACAGCACACAATCAACAAAGTAAAAAGACAACCCAGGGAATGGTAAGAAACGTTTGTAAGTCATATGTCTGATAAAGAACTTGTGTCTAGAATATATAAAGGACTATTCAATTAATAACAAAAATAACTCAGTTAAAATATGGGCAAAAGATCTAAATAGACATTTCTCCAACAAAGATATACAAATGGCCAGTAAGCACATGAAAAGATGCTTCAACATCAACAGTCATGAGAAAAATGCAAATGAAACCCACAGTGAAATACTTCTTCACACCTACTAGAATGCATTGTCAAAAAGTCAGATAATAATAAGTGTTGGTGAGAATATGGAGAAATCAGAACCCTCATATATTGGTAGCAGAAACGCAAATTAGTATAGTCACTTTGGAAAGCAGTCTCCTTCTCCTTTAAAAGTAGAAAATAGAATTATCATTTGACCCAGAATTCCACTTTCTCTTGAGGATATACCCAAGAGAAGTAAAAACATAAGTCCACATAATAGCTGTATACAAATGTTCATAGCAGCATTATTCATAATAGACAAATGCTGGAAACAACCCGAATCTCCATCAAGTGTTGAATGGATATATCAAATGTGATAAATTCATACAATGGAATATTATTTGCCCACAAAAATGAATGAAGTGCTGGTACACGGTACAACATGGATGAATCTTGAGAGCATTATACTAAATGAAAGATGTCAGTCATGAAAATCTGCATATTATATAAAGTGTCCATAATAGATAAGTTTAAACAGACAGAAAGTAGATAGTGATTGTCTAGGTGTGGTTGAGATGGAGGGATGGGGGTGTGGGATATGGGGACTTATAGTGAAAAGGTATAAGGTTTTTGTGGGGGCAGGTGATGGCAACATTCTAAAATTGATTGTGTTGATGGTAGCACAATTTTGTGACTATAGTCATACATCACTTGCTTAACAGTGGGGCTGTGATCTGAGGAATGTGTCATTAGGTGATTTGGTCAATCAGCGAACATCATAGAGTGTACTTACACAAACCTAGATGGTATTGCTTACTACCCACTTAGGCCATATGGTATACCCTATTTCTCCTATAGCTCCTACAGACCTGTATAGCATGATACTGTACTGAATACTGTAGGCAATTGTAATGCAATGGTAAGTATTTGTGTATCTAAACATAGAAATGGTATAGTAAAAATACAGTGTTATAATCTTATGGGACCACTATTATGTACATGGTCTGTCATTTCCTGAAATGTCAATATATGGCAAATGACTGTGCACTAAAAAACCACTGAATTGTTTAAATAAGAGCGAGAACTATTGCAAGAATTCTGCCAAAGATGATGAGTTTGGGAGTTGGGGGAGATTTGATTGTTCTTCAAATGGTAGAAAACATAGGTGTGGGTGACTGACTAGTTGGGGGTAATTTCCTTAACAAATGGGTTTTCAATTTTGGCATTTATCAAGACAGTAAACTTAAGAAATGAAGCAGATTTAGGGGAACAAGAAGCAGTTTCATTTTGTACATATGGAGTTTGACATGCTGGTGAGAACTGAGAAGAAAAATATCAAAAAGAGATTTGGACATACAGGTCTTGAACTCAAGAGCACTCAGGCTGGAAAGATAAGCTTGGAATTCATCATGTAATCAGGTGGTGATTGAGGCCATGTGAGGATATAAGCCTGCCCAGGAAGATGGAGTCCAAGGGCAGCACGTGATGTTTGTTACAGAAAACACAGAATATACGAAAGGGAAAGAAATTCTTCAATGGCCAACACCTGCAACATCTTTTGATCCTCATTTAATGTTTTTCTTCTAGTTTTTTCCTGGCAGTTTTCCCCATTTTTAAGTAATTACATATGCAATTTTGTGTCCTGACATTCTTCTACTTAATATTGTAGGATACATATTTTTCTATGTTGTTATAAATTATTTGTCCCAGAATCTCCTCACAATCATTTTCCTCATGGGGTCCTGTTTCCGGACTCTCATCTGGGATTGTACATGGCAACTTCCTCCTCTCCTGCCTTCCCTTCGTTCTCGATCACTCTCCTACCTGCCCTTCTCTAGTATAGATCACAAAGGCCACTTCATTCATGAAAGTCATGTGATGTCTGGCTGAAATCATTAACTTCAAACTGGAATTTCAGATTTCTATTTCCCTGTCCCTCCTGACCCATACTGGAAAGGTCACCTTGAGAAAACTCCCTGAAACCATTTCAGAAACCTTATCAATAAATTCCCCTTTCTGCCGCCCTTTCTTGCATTCTGTTTAAGCATCCTTTTGCAAACTCAGATCCCCATTTAGTGCTTCTAAGAGGGTGGAATGGAGTCAGTTATGCCCTTGACATATGACTGAAATCAGCACAATCAAAACACCAAAAATACCTAACAAATCTAAGTTCTAAGCATACAGATGAGGTTAAACAAAAATGCAGGCACTTTATCAAAACAGACTCTGAGTCCTTAGAATACAATTGTGGAGAGTAAGATAACATATTTGAAAAACTACATCACATATCTGTTGTAGACAATGATTTATTTAATATATATTAAATGTAAATACCTTGAATCAATATTAAATGATGTAACAAATGCCCACAAAGGAAATAAACATAATTCAGATCACTATTTCTAGTTTGGTATTTAGGTTTCACAAATAAGACCTAAGTGATGAGAGGATATATGCAATGATTTTAGCAGATACTCAAGATATAGTTGATTCTCAATACAAATTGCATTTATTTCCTTAATATTGAAATTCAGTTACTATTTCTTGACGACTGGCTCACTATGTGCCAGGAATCATGCTGAGCATTTTCTCATATTCTCTCTTTGTCCCATCTACCTTTGCAACCATCTTGAGAAGTAGGTATTTCTTTTATTTCCATTGAACATTGTGTCTCTGAGAGGTTACATGATTCACTCAAGATCACACAGCTACAGTGGTCCATCTGAAGCTGCATTTCGTGTCCTCTGAATCCAAATTCAGTGGGCCTTCCCAACCACCACATATGTTCATTCTTCAATTCTCTTCATCATTTATTTGTTGTTAGTCAAAATGCCCATGATCTTCATCCTATCACATAATCTCCTTTTCTGTTACTTTCTCAGCAAAATCCTCACCACACCAGCAGACCTACTTCATCTTAATCCCCTCTCTGACTTGCTTCTCCAGACTGCCTCCCACATTTTTTAGCCCTCCTTTTTCACCCCTTCTCAACCTTGCCTACCACCACAAATATTACCTTGTAAAGTAAGTTTAAAGATTAAACTCCTTAATGACTTAGGATCCCAGATCAAACCACAAAGTTCACTCAACCTTATATTGACAAGTTAGAGTTAATTGTTCTTGGGGCCAAAATAAATGATAAAGTCGGCTGGCTTGGGTCTGCTCTTGGTGCTACATGTGCCACGTGTGTGTGTGTGTGTGGTGCGTGTGCGTGTGTGTGTGTAAATTGTCTCTTACCCTCATGACCACTGTTTTCCAGATGAGAAAAACCAGGGTTCAGAGCTCAAAGTACGTTCTCCTGATCACGGAGTCAGCAGGTAACAGAGTCAGAAATTCAAACCCAGTACCATCAGACTGTACATGTTGAGCTCTTTGGACTATAACAGGAATCCTTAAATATCTTTCCAGAAACAAAGGGCTAGATCATCACAAAGTTCTCACCAGTTCACAGCTAAATAAGAACAGCACAATATTATAAATCAGGGAGCTGCAGTCTATGTCAGCATAAAAACAGATTATTGGCGAAAACCATCTTTTATTCTGAGTTTATGTCCTTTCTGCCTTTTTGGTGTTAACGTTTCTTTTTCTTTGTGAAATGATTATGAAAACAGGTGGTAATCAAGGTAATCAAGGTTAAATGGTAACGTTCTCACTTAGTGAAATGAAAAGTAGGTAACCTTGTGTTTGTTATGCAGGCCACTGCATAATGTCTATACATAAGGTCCACATGAAACATTAATTGTTATAGTTAATATGGATAATATGCTGGGACAGTTAGCTTCCACCCCTAGCTCCAGACATTCTGTAGAGCAGCTCAGACTTGCACTTAGTTTCAGCCTGAGTATGTCTTTTTCAATGTTTGCCTCCGGCTCAACATCACTAGAGAGTTGTCCCTGTCCTGTGTAGTCATAGCCACACAAAAGGCACATTTCAAGAGACGGTGGGTGGGATCTGCTGCCACAGGAAATTTCTCAGTAGCCCAGGCACTGGGAGAAATTGTCTGACCTTTTGGTGGGAAAGGAGTGGGGTGTCCACCTGGGAGTGTCCCCATTTGGAACTCTGTGCTAATGAAGAAGGGACTTTCTCAAACTTTAAATGAAGTCTGATTCTCATACAAGTCATGCTGACTCACACGGTCACAGTCTTTTTTAACAATGAGTAATTTAGATCACAAAGAGATGTATTAATCAATCTTCAGAGTTATCATTGAATGCTGGTTGCTGATCCAGAAAAAGAAATCAGGTCTACTATTCAGTCAGTCATATAAGCTTTCCAGGAAACAAAAGCAACAAAATTCAAGTAAATTGGTTTAAAAGGCAGAAGTTCAATTATTACATATTTACTTGGTTCTTATTTACTTATTGTTCACACATTTGTTTATTTGTTCAATGTGCATTATTTGTTAAACCCTTTCTGCATGGATACATAGCATAAGTTCATGAATAAAAGCCCCTATGAAAGGCTTTCAATTGTTTGATGAACCAAGGAATTGAGAGAGAGAACTAATTACAACAATAAATAAGGCAATAAAAAATATAGAGAGTTCCTTTCAAATGGCAAGGTTTTTTTGAGTTAACAGAACATGTTGCTATAATATGTAGAATGAATAATTCTAAACAATGTATGTGGAAATTTTTTGGAGACTGCTTTAAGCAAGTGACTTCCAAGCTTGTGGTACCAGAATCTCAGGGACATGTGAGCATAGTGATAAAGGTCTATAATCTCTTTTAGGTATTTTAAGAGCCCAATTTAAACAACAAATGCCAGGACCAGTGGTTTATTCCTGTAATCCTAGCACTTTGGGAGGTTGACGTGGGAGGATTGCTTGAGACCAGGAGTTTGAGACCAGCCTGAGCAGCATGGCAAGACCTTGTCTCTATAAAAAAAAAAATTATCCAGGGTGTGGTGGTACATGCCTGTATTCCCAGTTACTCAGGAGGCTGAGACAGGAGGATCACTTGAGCTTGGAAGGTCAAGGCAGTGGTGAGCCATGATGGCACCACTGCACTTCAGTCTGGGCAACAGAGTGAGACCACATCTCAAAAGAAACAAAAACACAACAAAGAAAAAATAAACAAACAACAACATAAGTGCATGTGTATGAGTATATGACAGAGGGAGAAACCTAAATAAGTTATAAGTGTGCATATGCCTGATCAGTAGAGTGTCATTTACAACCAGTAAAAACCTCTTAGTAATATTATTTATGAAATAATACTTTTTCTAGCTACGATGAACGGAAAAGGAAAATGGAAAAAGACTATCCAAAGAATACTGAAGAAGAATTTTCAGGAGTAAATGGCCAAATCGATGCTGCTGTAGAATTAAATGGTGAGTGTTTCCACTGTAAACTTTCTTCATGAAAACTATCATAAGAAGTCTGGGCTCTGCTTTAACACAACAGAAAGTGGATTTCCAAGTGGCAGTCATTGATTCTTATATTTGGTCTTAGGTCCTTTCATAAGTTTATCTAAACAGATTATCCACTAGAAAGAGTAACTATAAAAGTTCTGGTATTGTAGTTCTCTTTTTCCTAATGGAAACCTTTTTTGTTTTTTGTTTTTTTCGTGTGTGTGTGTGTGTGTGTGTGTGTGTGTGTGAGTGTTTTGAGACAGAGTCTCGCTCTGTGGCCAGGCTGGAGTGCAGTGGCGCAATCTCTGCTCACTGCAACCTCTGCCTCCCAGGTTCAAGCGATTCTTCTGCCTCAACTTTCCAAGTAGCTGGGACTACAGGTGCGTATCACCACGCCCAGCTAATTTTTGTATTTTTAGTAGAGATGGGGTTTCACCATGTTGACCACCTAACGGAAAGTTTTTAAAGTATAGCTTCAATCGATTAGTCAGCTAGATCATAAAGTCTACCTGGGTCAAGATTACCTTTTCTATCTTTAAAGTACACATAGTCTTGGCCAGGGGCAGTGGCTCACACCTGTAATCCCAGCACTTTGGGAGGGTGAGGTGGCAGGATCGCTTCAGCCCAGAAATTCAAGACCAGCCTGAGCAATATGGCGAAACTCTGTCTCTACGAAAAAATTAGCTGGGAATAATGGCACACACCTGTAGTCCCAGCTACTCAGGATGCTGAGATGGGAGGATTACTTGAGCTCAGGAGGTCAAGGCTGCAGTGAACTGTAATTGCATCACTGAACTCTAGCCTGGGCAACAGAGTGATACCCTGTCTCAAAAAAAAAAAAATATTCTCAAGCTTCTCAGTGCTTTTTCCCACTCCATCATCCAATTCCTGCAATTTAACACATAGCTAGGAAAGTTGAATAGAACTTTGTCGAATAAATTTAATTGAATCTTCTGAATCAGTCAGCACACTCTTCCTGAAAAAAAATAGCACAGGGCTGGACACTGTTCAGAAGTGCAAAGACCATTCCAGACGTGGCCTCTGCTCTCACAAAATGGTTCACCCAACACAGATGAAATGACTGGAAAACAGACCATCTATAATTTAGTATTGAGTCATGTGGTAGACCTCACAATAATTGCAAGAGCCGATCTGAGAATTAAAAGATCAGAATCGGCAGCAATCATTGGAAATTTTATAGTGAGACTTCAGATGGGTTTTGAAGATTGGCCAGAGGCTTAACTAGGCAAAGAGAAGGGGAGGGGCTTCCTGGAGAACAGCCTGAGCAGAAGCATAGCACATAACTGAGCATGACACATTGGATGACCCCAACGAGAAGGCCTTACCCTAGCTGGAACAAGGAGAAAGCTCAGAAATGACTGAGAAGTTGAGGAGTCGGGTTCTAGGGCATGAAGACAGAAGACAAGCTAACTGCCACCTGACAAATTCACAATTCCTCTTTGGTGACACCTTAAGAAAGTGACAATGACAAATCCTTCCATTTATATATGTGCTGGTCATCTTCAGTAACCACAATTTCAACTTTGTCTCTTTTAGGCTACATTTACTTCTTTTCAGGACCAAAAACATACAAGTATGACACAGAGAAGGAAGATGTGGTTAGTGTGGTGAAATCTAGTTCCTGGATTGGTTGCTAAATAGAAAAGCCTAGTCTTCCCAAGCAATGAGGACGACTGCAAGCAGCTTCTAACTGGATCTTAAGGACTAAAGCAGAATGTAGGACAGGGATTCTTCCCATGGCCTTCAAATCAAATTAGAATTCATTGAGAATAATAATACTTTCAAATTTTTTCATAGTTGTATAATCAGAATCCACATTAGAAAGTTTCTATATGGACACCTCTATACAAAATCCGAATCAACACAACGCCCTCTGCAGTTAGACACCATTATTTTTTTCTTACCTAATATACTGAAGCAAATTGATCCGTTTGATTTTTATTTCCAGAAGGAAGACTAGTGGTGGATCCCACGACATATATTGTAATTCTTTTCACAGGAAATGTCATTACCGTATGAATTATAATTATTTGCCAGCAATGGCTTTCGTGGCTATCATTTGGCCATCATTTGTTATAATAAATATAAATTTCCCAATTTTTACTTAAAAGACATCACAACAAAATACTGCATAAGAGTTGTTTCTTGTGTGTTTAACTTTGTGTCTACTCACTGGTCTCTCATGTAGGCTTAGGTGGATAAACCTATTCAAACAAATTTTCATAGTAGGCAAGAGATGGGCACTTTGCAAATGGAAAATTTTTTAACAAAAGCTAATAAAATGTTTTAATAGAACAGTTCCTCTTTTCTTTTTTCTGTTAATATTTACCAGCTTCTGTAATACTTTATTTGGCCACCCACACATCCTGTGTACCTATAGAAAAATTAAACCATAAGATAGCATCATAAGTACACAGACCCAGAAAAAGATAACAGTAACTCATTCTACTTCCTGCTTCCTGAAAACAGCCTCAGTGACCCAGCTAAGTGAGTGTCTTTTGAATAGTCTTCCATTCAGGGAAGTTCATCTTTTTGTTTTAGTTTTTCTTACTTCAAGCTAAACCTTTTCCCGCTACCTAGTGATCAGTATAGATAAAACTATGGCTCTGTCATTCTTATAATTTTGCTTTAATCTTACTCTCTAGAATGTAAAGATTCTAAAATATTTTAGTGGTTCTAAAATTGAATGATAAAATACTTGTAATGCTTCATAGACCTCCTGATACATCTACAGTGTTTAACAGATGCTACTATGGTTTTCATCATTTATTAAATTTGTTTCATACAGTCACTTAAAAGACCTAATATTAAGAGGGGTTGGGGTAGTTACTCAAGATTATTCTACATTTTCCATTTGGTTTCTGTTACTAAAAGTGGCCACTTATAGTCCACCAGATGTTGAATATTTGTTGAAGACAAGGTCTGGCATCCTTGCCTTCTAATGTCAAGGTGCTTCTATAGAGGAGAAAAGTCACTTTTGCAAAAACTGCTAAGAAGGACTTCTTACTATCAATAAGCAAGGAGGAAAACAGGCTGGAAATTTCTTAAAATGTTTAATGTAGTCTTACCCTATGACACAGCAATTTCACTCCTAAGTGTACACCTGTGAGAAATTAAAACACATCTACACAAAAAACTTGCACACAAATATTCATAGCATTGTTATTTATAATAGCCAAAGAGTGGAAAAATGTCCATTGAGTACTGAATGAATACATAAAATGTGGCAAATTCAGACAATAGAATGTTATTTGACAATAAACAGAAATGAAGTCCTAACACGTACTATAACATGGATGAAGCTTGAAAACATCATGCTAAATGAAAGAAGCCAGACAGAAAAGTTCACATATTGTATGATTCTATTTATATGAAATGTTCATAATAAAAAAAATCTATGGAGACATAAAGCAGACCAGTGCTTGTTAGTAATTGGGAGAGGGGCTTATAAAGAGTGACTACGAATGGGTATGAGGTTCTTTTTTTCAGAATAATGAAAATCTTCTAAAACTGATGATGATGATGGTTGTACAACTCTGTGAATATATTCAAAGCCATTAAATTGTACACTTTACATGAGTGAATTATATGTTATGTTAACTATATCTCAATAAAGCTGCTACATTAAAAAAAAAAAAAAAAAAAAAACAAGGAGATCAAAGTAGTGTGGTGATCCATGGAGGTCATGCATTCTGGCAACTGTGTCAGGGACCACATGACAATGAAGCACCAGCCTGAGGACATTCAGTGCTGCACGCAACCAGTCAGATGTCCTCCTCATGTCCAGCACTAGCCCAGAATTGTGCATATGGAAGATACTTTGCTAGTCAACGAATTCACTGAAAGCAATAAAGCATATGCTCTCAGGTCTGGCTCATGGATTCAAACTCCAGATCTTCTATTTTCAACTGTGTGATGTTGACCAAATTCCCTCATCCTCATTCTCTGTCTCAGTGTCTTCCTTTCTAAAAATGGAATAATGGCAGTTTTTATCTCCTAAGGATATTTAGAGGCTTAAATATATGAGTCAAAATATGCAAAGTAGTCCCTGGCATTCTACAGGGGCTCTATAATTGTTGTTTTTGAAGCCATTAGAGTTCATTTTGTTTTGTGATATTTTGGAGAATTTGTACATATCCCTTAAGATAGCTAAAAATCTGATGAGCTATAATATCACAAGAATTAATAATCAATGACCTGAAATTTTTCTCTTCCAAAGGTCAAATTAAATCAAATAATTAAAAAATACTATGTTTATCCCCCATCTCCAAAAAATAATTCTTATAAATCATCATTTTTTGTTAAGTTAAAGAACTCTTGGCTCTTAGACCAGGCATAGTGGCTCACACCTGTAGTCCTAACACTTTGGGAGGCTAAGGTAGATGGATCACTTGAGCTCAGGAGTTTGAGACCAGCCTGAGCAAGATGGTGAGACCCCGTCTCTACTAAAAATACAGAAAATTATCTTGGCACGGTGGCACATGCCAGTAGTCCCAGCTACTTGGGAGCCTGAGGTGGGAGGACCACTTGAGCCCAGGGGTCAGAGGTTGCAGTGAGCTCAGATTGTGCCACCGCACCTGCCTGGGTGACAGAGCAAGACCCTGTCTCAAAAAGAAAACTCTTGGCTCTCAGATATAAAATTATTATGTATTTTGGAAAGATACAGTCTCTCTAAAGCACAAGAAGGGGTGATTGTATCATAACATAGAGCATTTATCCTCATGTGATACAAGAACTTTGAGCAGAAATGATTTATAACGTATACTACTCATTTGGCTTCCGAGTAACTGAGTGCAAACATGACTCATTGAATAACAGTTTTGGACAAAGTGTGGTTGAAGTACTCCCTTGAGGATCACGAGGTAGCAAAACAGAGTTCACTTCCTGATGAATTCTGTGCATTATCCTATTAACCTCAGTGATGACTCTTTGTGGGCAGAGACCTTTGAAAGCACTAGACAGGCTACTAAGGATGAATGGATTCACCTCGGTGGGGAGCTTTCCTAACAGCTCCATATTAAATTTTCTCTGGTATAAACCAAGTCCTCTTCCATTTAGCCTAGTCCTAAATGAAAGACCTAAGTTTGTCTTTTGGGTTTTCTGTTTCTTTTCAAATGTTTATTGGGAAACGTCTTAGATGTCCATTTCACAAAGCAAATGGCAAACAAACTGCAGTTTTTCATTCAGAATTCTGCGTGTAATATTTTTAAATGGTCACAGGGTCTTCAGGGTGCTTTTATTTATATGTTATCCAGATGTTTTTCTTTATTCCTGTTAGTTTTCTTCTACAGACAATGATATTGAAGGTTCTTTGTGAATATTCATAGCTAAAAGTACCCAATGAAGTGCCATTTGAGAGGAAATGCATACTGCTGGCCAATAGGTTGGTGTTTTGGACTACCATAATGGAGCTGAGAAGAGTCCAGGCCAAAAGATCGTCGGCTTTTCTCCCCAGTAGGTCTGGGTAAAATGTAGAAACAGCATCTTCTGATCATCTGTCATCTGCCAAGCCTCCTGTCTTTGGTCTCATTCCAATCCCTAAGTGACTTGTCAACACAACCAGTTTAAAAGGTATCCTGTTATACTCAAAATGTCATAATTTCAGCTTTGCTCCCAACACCCAGACCCTTGGAATTGAACTAGAAGCAGAATTGTGAAGCTTGCTGGTAAATAAATTACAATGGGAAATTAGTGAATGCCTTTGGGATCCAAAAGAGACTCTTTTTGTTTTTAATGCAACATCTCTTCATTTTAATGACTTCTCCATTAGTCTTGACATTCTTTCCTTTAATCTAATGTATCCTTTAACATGTTTGGAGATGAAAGTAAACTTTTGTTGCACAATGCAGCATGTTGTTCTGACAAGAGTTTGAGGAGAGATGAGAAGAGAAAAGCATGAGAGGGCGTTAATGAGAAAAACATTGCAAAACATCAGTTAAGAAATGTAACACTTAAGTCCATCTCAGATCATTTGCAGTGGAAAAAAAGAATGTCTGTATAAATAGTTAGCATTTTGTTTATTCTTGGAAAGTCCCAGGCCTGTAATGCAGTGATAAACAATGTGAGTTTTTTAGTTCGCTTTTAAATGTATTTACAGCTGCCTCTATAGAGGATGGATGTCAAAAGTCCCATTACAGCACATTCCACTTGAATTGCAGACTGTTCAATGATTGTAGCATGTCACTTTGCCAGATTTTAAAAGTATTTCCATATATGAATCAGTAATTTCTGTGAGTAATTTTATCAGTGGTTTCTTTTGAAACGCATAATCTCTAAAATTAGCTCATCTTTACAATCAATCAATTCAGCCTTTTTGAAGGATCTAGCTACCCCACCATCTCTACCCTTAATATTCACTCTCAATTCACTAGAAAATACTTACTAAGCACCTACTTTGTGCTGGCACCAACCTATGCTCAGCTGCTTTCTTGCATAAACCTCTGCCCTCAAGGAGCTTACATTCTATTAAAGACACACAATATTCAAATGAATAGAGATCTATAATGAAAGATAGTTGAAAGTGTTTTGAAAAAATAAGTAAAGCAGGGCAAGTAATAAAGAATGTTGGAGTACCATTTTATAAAAATTTATTTGGGAAAAGGACATACTGGGTCCAGGGTATTCATGCAGAATGACTGAAGGGAGGGAGGAAACTGTTGAAGTCTCTAGAGGTTTCCAGTAGAAGAAGCAATAAGCACAAGACCTTGAGGTAGGTAGGAAGGATTTGCACCTGTTTGAGGCACATCAGGAAGGCCAGTGTGGCTGCAGACAGTGAGGGAGAAGGAAAGTAGAAACAGATGGGAATAGAGAAGCAGCTAACCAAGCTATAGAAAACCTTTGGGTCCCTGTGATAAGAAGAGTTTTCAGCAGGTTCATAACATGATCTGACTGCTGAGTAGCAAACAGATTATAAAAGCACATGAGTGGATTCAGGGACACTAGACAGTGACATTTTCCAGGATAGAAATGATGGTGGCACTGACCAAAGAAGTAGCAGTGAAAATGCTAAGATTGTCAGATTGAGGAATATTTTCCAGGTAAAGCCAACACTATTTGTATCTAAAGTGCATGCAGAATGTAATAAAAAGAGAAGGATCCACAATGACTCCAGAGTTTTTGGCCTAAACAAGTGAAAGAGTAGTGGTAAAATGAGAAAGACCAAAGGAAGAGCAGGTTTATGGGGGCTGGACATCAAGAGTGCAATTTTGAATTCACGGAGTTTGAGATGCCTATTAGACATCCAAGGGTAAACGTCCATATATAAAAAGCTTAAGTAGGTAGATAGATATAAAAAGCTTGGGTTCAAGGAAGAGTTTGAGACCTAAGATAGAAATTTAGGAGTTAAGCCTTAAATTGTTATCTATATTCCTTTTGATTTCCTCCACATACTATGTGGAATTTAGGGCAACATAAATTATTAAAATATAAGAAGGCAGATGAAAAATGATCTCAAGTTTTTTTGAATTATCGTCCAGTGTTAGTAAGCACATTCTTTCCCACCTCAAGAACATAGTTTAGTTTTCAACAAAAGTTGCACACTTTTTTTTGAAGTTTTTGTTTTTTGATCTTCATTTTTCTATTTCTTGTTTCCAAAATCAAAGAAGAAATCAGAAAAGAAAATATAAAATCTTAAAGATTGTTCTCAATGAAAGTTGTTGAAAATCTTAAGGATTGTTCTTCAGGAACTAACAAGATCCTATGCTAATAAGTATTACTTATTAATACAGTAATAAGTAGACTAAGAACTTATTTATACTTTAATAAGTAGCCTAGGAACTTACTGAGAAGGATAAAAGTGTTTTTGAGATTTAAAAACATCTGTTTTATTCTTACAGTAAAAACAGCTCTGTTTATAATCTCACCATGTCTCACAGAGAAAGTGAGTAGCAAGGTCCCTTAATAAAGTTTTCAAATAAGGCAGTTTTTATAATTAATTTTTAATTAACTTCTAATTTAATTGCATTGTAGTTTGAGAATGTGGTCTGAATGATACAAGCTTTTTTACATTTGTTGAGACTTACCTAAATTTGTCTTTTGACTTACTACATGATCAAATTTTTGTAAATGCTGTGTGTTCAAATACAGGTTTTCAGTAAGTGAATTTTCTTTTGCACAGCTTGTTCTCCTCAGATGTCTCACTAATTTCCCCTGTGAGCTCACATTTTCATGGGATCATCAGTTTCCCCAGCTAGGAGAGGTGTGAAGGCCTGTGTCTTTTTTGTTCCCTACTTGATGAGTGTAGAGGTTGGGATGGGATTGAAGCACCTCTGGGCAGCATTCTTGGTAATGAGGTCTGGACTCAACCCCTGTCATTCTCATTCACTCTTATCAGTAAATCCTTCTCTCAGGGACCCCTCAGAAATTCAGTCTTAGGCTTTGAGAATTTATGGGGGTTGCTACTATGTCTATACTGGCCTCCCCAGCCATGAGGAACTGTGAGTCAATTAAACTTCTTTCCTTTATAAGTTACCCAGTCTTTAGCCTGGGGAAGAGTACAGGAAGGGATCTCTCAGGAGCTGGTGAGGCTGACTACACACCTTGTTATAGGCATCCCATCTCTGCTGACATCCAACATCAATTCTGCATTAGTTTACTCAAAAAGATTCATTGAATCCCTATTTGACCCCTGGGTTATATTAGGAAACAAAACAAAATCCCTTGCCTTTGTACAACTTCCAATGTACAAGGAGAAGACAGACAATAAGCAGTAGACATAATAAGTGATCAAATTATACAGCATGTTAGAAAATAAGGTCTATAGAAAAAATAATAACTGTAGGGAAGTGCCCAGACATTTGGGAATCATGAGCTGGGGAGGTAGCTTGTAATTTTAAGTAGATCAGCCAGGAAAGGCCTCACTAAGAAGGTATAAAATGGCATCTTAATGAGAAAGAAAATCCATTTTCTTTTCTGGGTGGCTTTGTGTTCCCATCCAACTCTCATCTCAAAATGTAATCCCCATGTGTTAAGGGAGGGACCTGGTGGGAGGTGATTGAGTCATGGGGGTGATTTCCTCCATGCTGTTCTCATCACAGTGAGTGAGTTATCAGGAGATCTGATGGTTTTATAAGTGTTTGGCACTTCCTTCTTCTTTTGCTCTTTCTCATTTTTTTTTCCTGCTGTCTTGTGAAGAGGTACCTGAATCCCCGTGATCTTCCGCCATGATTGTAAGTTTCCTGAGACCTCCCCAACCATGAGGAACTGTGAGTCAATTAAACCTCTTTCCTTATAAATTACCCAGTCTCAGGTATTTCTTTATAGCAGTGTGAAAATGGACTAATGCATATATTGTACCTAATATTGATAAACCAAATAAAAGCTTCAGCTATTTAAAAAAAAGTTACTAAATCAGTCATATCTGCCAAAGATTTCACATTATTATGTAAACTTAAAGTCTTACCACTTTTTTGAGCTAACAGTCTTTGTAAAAAGAATTTTTTTTAAAATCAAGTACATTTAACATATTAAAAATTCAATTTTCTTATTTTCTGTTAAATGGGGAAATAGAATTATATAAGGGCTTAATTATCTCTATAAAAATAAGATGAGAGCTTCTTTAAGAGACATTATAATCTAATTTATAAATACTTTCTAGTATTAATACTTTTCAAAAGCTGAAAAACTTTTCCAACTCTTACAATTAAAGGGCAGTATCTTTCCCAATGACAAATACTAATACATATAGACACATAGATAAGTAGAGAGCTTATGGCTTCAGTCTTTCAATTCTGCCATGAGTCAAGAATAAACACAGAAATACAAACACTAACTAGTCTTGATATCAAAAATCTAGTCTTCTTCCCAGCGGGCACAACATTCTGAATTGATTTGAGTTCACAAATAGATAAACATACAGAAAAACAAACAAAAACTTACCAAATTCTCTGTTGTTTTTTTACCCAACAAAAAAGATCTTCTCCATCATGTAGAGAGATCACCAAATGGTTACATTGTAAAACCAAATTCCCAATCATTACAACAACCAATTGAGAATAAGTTGTTGACTATGGGCAAACCAGAAACAAGAACTAAACACAAAATTACTAGAGAGGGAGGGATAAAAATAGATAAACAGAGAGTAGTAAGCAAAGCCAAAGTTCTACTATTACTTGGAATTTACTCTGGAAACGAAGAAAAGATGTGCCCAGGTTAAGCAACCATTGGTAAACTTCTCCAACAACACAGTGTAAGGTAGGAAAACCATCTTTTCTGTACCCATCCTAGGTTCACAGCTGAGACTCCTTAACAAAAGACAGATTTTCAAGTGAAAAATATACAATTTATTTAACACAAGTTTCACATGACACAGAAGCTTTCATTAAAAAAATGAAGACCAGAAAAAAATGGTAAATTCTGCATATTTTTATGTTAGGTTTGATGACAAGTGAACTGTCATAGAGAAATATGATTGGACAAAATGTATGATCTAATAGTAATAAAATGGGGAAAACAGCAAATCTTTGTAACTCCTGATGAGTTCTTCCTGCCTGCTGCACAGACAAAACTGATTCATGGAGACCATGGCAATGCAGTAAAGAAAGAGTTTAATTGACACGAGACTGGCCCTGCCATGCAGGAAACAGAATTATAATTTTACTCAAATCAGTAGCCCCAAAGGCTCAGAGTTTAGGGTTTCTATGGAGTTTGGTGGGCAGAGAGCTAGGGAATGGGTGCTGTTGATTGGCAGGGGATGAAATCATAGGGGTGTGGAAAGCAGTCCTCAAGCACTGAGTCCACATCTGAGTGGGGCCACAGGTTCAGTTGAGTCATGAGTCCATGTTGGGTCTATCTGGAAGATGTCTCAAAAAAAAAATTCTTAGGTTTTACAACCGTGATGTTATCTATAGGAGCAACTGAGGAAGTCACAAATCTGGTGACCTCTGGCCACGTGACTCCCGAGCAGTAAAGGATTGTAGAAAGATGTCTATGTCTTATCAGAGTTCAGCCCCCCACCCCATAATCCTATTCTTGTGGCCTTTCATTAGTCTTATAAAGATGGTCTTTGGTCCCTACACAAAGAGGGGATTTGTTTTAGTGAGGGATTATTCTCATCCTTGCTTGCAAGTTATATTATAAACAGGTCGGGTGCAGTGGCTTGCGCCTGTAATCCTAGCACTTTGGGAGGCCAAGGCAGGCAGATTACCTGAGGGCAGGAGTTCGAGACCAGCTTGGCCAACAAGGTGAAACCCCATCTTTATTAAAAATGCAAAAATTAGCTGGGCATGGTGGTGGGTGCCTGCAGTCCTAGCTACTTGGGAGGCTGAGGCAGGAGAATAGCGTGAACCAGGAGGCAGAGCTTGCAGTGAGCCAAGATTGCACCATTGCACTGCAGCCTGGGTGACAGAGCAAGACTCTATCTCAAAAAAAAAAAAAAAAAAAATTAGCCTGGCGTGGGTGCGGGCACCTGTAATCCCATCTACCCAGGAGGCTGAGGCAGAAGAATTGCCTGAACACAGGAGGCAGAGGTTGCTGTGAGCCAAGACCATGCCATTGCATTCCAGCCTGGGTGACAAGAGTGAAACTCCATCACAAAAAAAAAAAAAAAAATTATTCCCCTAAAGTTAGGTTGGCCTATGCCCAGGAATGACCAAGGACATCCTGGAGGTCAGAAACAAGATGGAGTCAACTATGTTAGATTTCTCTCATTGTCATAATTTTGCAAAAGCAGTTTCATCTTGTTTGTACAGATTCTTCCCTGTGTCATTTTATCTTCAAAGATAAGGACATTCCTTTCCTCCACGTATTGGGAGGGCACCCAGTCTCTTTCTTCAAGGAAAGATCAGAAAATTCTTCCTAGGTTTTACAGTCTGCTTCAGGGGAGAAAGATGGGGTAAAGTAGAGTGAACTTCCTGCTTCTCAAATTTCTTCAGTTTAAAATATTTAATATGCCAAGGTGCTATATTTTGGAGTAATGTGTCCTAAACCCCATCAGAAGTTTACTTTGTCAGGAAAGCCCACTTGGGCTTCTCAGTGGAACCTTCAAAATTGCTAAACTATAATTTTTTACAAAGTAAAATCAAGACTCTCAAACAAATGTAAAATGAACCTGTGTCAAATAATTTGTTGATTCAATTAATTAATGAGGAGACTAGCAGAAGAATTTAGAGAATGTACACATGCAGTTAGGAATGCTAAAATGATTTTGCTAATAAATGCAAAACTGGTTGATATCCCACAGGTCACTAAACATTTTCAAGTTTTATCTCTATAATGTTTTATAAAACATAATAAAATTTTATCTCTAAATGCAATATGCCTTTGCATTTCTGTGAACAAGAATCATCTGCGGCTGGGCGCGGTGTAATCCCAGCACTTTGGGAGGCCAAGGCGGGCAGATCACGAGATCAGGAGATCGAGACCATCCTGGTTAACATGGTGAAACCCCGTCTCTACTAAAAGTACAAAAGGAAAAATATCCTGGCATGGTGGCGGGTGTCTGTAGTCCCAGCTACTCAGGAGGCTGAGGTGGGAGAATGGCATGAACCCAGGAGGTGGAGCTTGTAGTGAGCCAAGATCGTGCTACTGCACTCCAGACAGACTGAGACTCCGTCTCAAAAAAAATAATAAAAACAAAAATTAAAAAAAAGAATCATTTGCACTACTGTGGACAAGAAAAACCTGCATTGTTATCAGTTTTCTACCACTTAGTTTCTATTTAGAGAGCTATAAAATAGCCCAGTCATCAGAGAAAGTCATAGGTGCACACCCTGTAATACTCTCTGGAAGATGCATAATTTCATGTATGTGTCAGGGCGATGAAAAACCAACACAGGTACCTTATAAGCATTCCACTAGAGTTAGCCATTATTTGAAAGTAAGCTCTAATATTAGTTCCTAATATTATGCTGGGACTTGGGGCTTCAATTCTTTAATTTCCTTTTGAAGTAATTTCTACAATTAAGAACAACATATTGAAAGTTAAAATTAAACAGAAGAGAGTCCTCTAAGTCAAAGCACTGCTTTCTCTTCCCATTTTGAAAAACACTGTTCTTCATAAAACTGGTTACTGGGTGAATCTACTGAGAGAAGGGACATCTGAGAGAAGGGACCCTTCCTGGGTCATGGCTTTTAAGGACAGGTGATATGGCTCAGAAGTTCATCTGAACACCTAAAGGCAGTGCTTGGCATCTGGTAGCTGCTGCTCTTTCAGGTCTGGGAAAGTGCAGGTGGGTCCAGAGCCTCCAGACAAGAACTAGAAGATATTCCCCTGTCTGTATTCACCCCGGAACTACCCTTCAAACCCACATCTGATAGTAATTGGAGATGAGTACTGAGGCAGTACAATTCCAAAATAATGGGCTAAATAAAAAATTTTCATCAAGTACTTTTGGGTATAACCACAGTTTTATCAAAAACATAAGAAACTCTTGGCATTCGGGGTTTTGACAGTTGAGGTTTCAGCTTTTTACAAGCACAAGATGTCCAAGGACATGAGTTTGCCATTTTGCTAAAGCACAAATTTGGTGCACTTGCATCATGAGGATGGTATGGACGGGAGAAGTACGTGAGCAGTAAATCGCCGTGGCCAGTGGGCATCCACTTTATAGCATGGCTTACCCATATCCCTCACCAGTGTCAAGGTTCTGCTGTATTTTTAACTATCTTTCCTATGCTCTACACTCTAGGGAAGAGAAAAATACAAATACCATATAATTGGACGGGAGGTTATTATTTAAAAAAAAAAGAAAGAAAAGAAAGCAAAGAAAGAAAGGGAAAAAAGACGAATTCCTTACCATCAAAGAATATTCATTTTCATTGGGAAGACAAGATGAAATTAATAAAATGGTCAACACCAGAGATAACATAGCCAAGAGCTAAAGTAGTTCTATCAGAAAATTCCAAATAAGTCAAGGGGCCCATGAGTGATTTTGGAGGAGTGGGGTTTTGAATCTCATCCTGAAGGAAGTACACAGTTTGGGCAGATGGAAAAAGAAGAGTGGGCATTGCAGAAATAAAAAGGGGAGTTGGAACAGGAAGATAG
This sequence comes from Macaca thibetana thibetana, assembly GCF_024542745.1. Taxonomy (NCBI): domain Eukaryota; kingdom Metazoa; phylum Chordata; class Mammalia; order Primates; family Cercopithecidae; genus Macaca; species Macaca thibetana. The sequence continues at coordinate 94,518,309 of NC_065591.1, read as the reverse complement.
TACCAGGAAATGGAACTAGTTTAGAATGTGCATGGTGTAGAACAGGAAAAGGATAGATAGCCTTTGGTGTCAGAATTAAAGTAAATGGAAGGTAACATTTTTTTCATAGGTGACAAGAAGAAAATAGCATTGAATAAATTCTACATTATGACAGGTTCTTTCACCTTATTATTTAATATAATCTTTTTTAAAAAATCCTTTATGAAGGAAAGATCAGCATCATGCCCACTTTACAGATGAGTGCACAAAGGAGACCCAAGGAATTAGGGGTCGTGACTAGCTGAGATTTATATCCCAGTCCCCAATCCCTGTGACTCTCTTTGTTTTTTTTGTTTCTGTTTTTGTTTTTGTTTTTTGAGACGGAGTCTCATTCTGTCTCCCAGGCTGGAGTGCAATGGCGCGATCTCAGCTCACTGCAACCTCTGTCTCCTGGGTTCAAGCAATTCTCCTGCCTCAGCCTCCTGAGTAGCTGGGACTACAAGCATGTGCCACCATGCCCCGGCTAATTTTTTTGTATTTTTAGTAGAGACGGGGTTTCACCATATTGGTCAGACTTGTCTCGAACTCCTGACTTCAAATGATCTGCCTGCCTCAGCCTCCCAAAGTGCTGGAATTACAGGCGTGAGTCACCGCACCTGGCCGTGCTTTTTCTAAATACACCTCATGGAGACGCCCCCAAAGAAGAGGTAAGTATTTGACTATGTTCTAGGTGCTAAACTCCTGAGTGGCAGGAACTCATTGCCCAGCATCTAATTGATGCTAAATACTCATTAGGTGGGTGAATCAAACAAGAAGTTGCTGGAGAATCCATTCTTGGAAGATAAATGGTATAAATACACAATAAAGGGGAGATCATCATAATTTTAAGGGAATTATGAGGAGTTAGGACTGTTATATTGGGCTTACATTGGAAAGATCCTGAAAATCAAGCTGAAGAACTGGAATTTATTCCATTAAAAAAAAAAAAAGTAGGTTACAAAATGCATTTTTTCAATGGACCTGTAAGATAAAGGTGGTATTTAAAATAATATTTTAAATTAATAAGTTCTCATCAAGGTAACTGAAAGGAACAATTACTTACGTACCTTAGGTGAATATAGTGCACTTTCATATCTAGAGGAGGAGGAGGACAAGGGAGAAGAATCAGAAGGAACAGGACGAGGGGGAAAAGGAAGACAAAACGAAGAATAAGAAGGCAAAGAATAAAATCAGGAAAGAGAAGGTGAGCAGCAGGGGCAGTATCAATAACAGGAGAAAGAGAAAGAGGAGTGGAAGACAGCAAGAAGGAGGAGAAGAAACAGCAAGTAACAAACTACATCCTTCTCTTAGGAAAACTTTATAGGTTTATTCAACAGACATAAACTTACTCTGAGAAATTGGTTACAAAAGTTTACAAATGCTTTCAAGTTCTGTAGAAATCTCATTACAGACAGGTAGTAAACAGTTTGCAGGCAGGCCTTGGCCCATGGACCACATTTTCGGTAACCCTGGGCCATAGGGCACAGCCATTCAAAATAATGTGCCTTTATTTCAAACTTGTCATCGTATGAGCAATATTATTCAGCAAGTTTCCAAACTGAGGATGCTGTGACTAAAAGTTGTCGTCTGTAAAGTGTGTTGATATTCTATACACTAGTTTTGTGAAATATTTAAAATACCACAGAGAAGGAAAAGAAGGAAGGAGGAAAAAATAAAATTGGCTGTCAATTTCATAACTGCACCAAAAATTGTTTCAATAAGGGCTTTTTCATAAAATATCAAAACCAAGTGTCAAAATTCCACTGAGGAGGGAATGAAAGAACACTAGGTTAAATTTACCATATGAGAATTTAATGAGGTACAGCAGTCCCTCTTTATTCATAAGGGATACATTTCAAGACCCCCAGTAGGTTCTTGCAGTGGGGAGATAGTACCAAATCCTATATATACTATTTTTTTCCAATATATACATATCTAGGATAAAGTTTAATTTACAAATTAGACACAGTAAGTGATTAATAATAATTAATATTAAAATAGAACAACTATAGCATTTACTGTAATAAAAGTTATTTGAATGTGGTCTCTCTCTCTGTCACTGTCTTTCAAAATATCTTATGTTCATAAAAATAACCTACTGCGGTTGATCGTGAGTAACTGAAACTGCAGAAAGTGAAACCACAAATATGAGGGAACTACTTTACAAATAAGAATATTCTTTACAATGAAAACTGTCAAGTACTTCAATGTAATAACTGTCATGCCAAGAAACCCTGCCTAGTAGCCTAACGTCATGAGACTTAACCTTGCCTATCTAGGAAGTCAGCCAATTTCTGCCTAAGTTTTAATTATTCTTCTAACAGAACCCAAACTTATAACACAACCCAAACTCTAAAACATGACCATGTGGCTAATCTGCCTATGGTGTGCCAAGAACTTCAAGGCAGTAAACCTTAGGAATTCAAGTACCAGAGAACACCAAACCACAGACTATTAATAAAATATAGTACAGACAGTCCCCAAGTTAAAATCGGGTGTGTTTCAAAAGTTTCTTCATTGGCTCTTCAGAACTCAGAATACTTTTCCCACAATGATGATCTTATAAACTAACAAAAGGCTAATACCTACATATGTAAGAGAAGTACTGTGTACTAGGAATGAAAAAGTAGAGAAAATTGCCAGAGTATAAATCTTTTAATGTTAAAAAATATATGAGAACACATAGTGACCAGATTTCAAATATTTAAACTTATTAATGAGGGAACCATTGGGATGGTAAAGGGAGTTTAAAGAAGTATATGCAAGACTGGTATATAGCATTAGTAAAAGAAAAGATGCTAAAATAAGATTGCTAAATTAAATACTGGGTAGATTAACAGCTCACCACAGTGGTATAAAAATTATTTTAAACTGAGAACATCTTAATCTATAATCACCAAAAAATAAAAATAAAACACTATCTACACTCATACAGGTACTCCCAAAAATACACCTGCCATTGACACTACCCACACCCCCTCACCCAGGGAGTTTCCTCTTTTGGAAAATACTGACCCTCAGCACCAGGAAGTATGAATTTAGCTGCCTATTAGCATCAAAAAGCTAAATAGAGCCTTTCATACCTTCCTATTGATGCCATAAACCTCCCCTCCATTTTTGCTAAATTGGAATACAAACCTTTACCTCTGGCTACCAAACAAGTTACTCATTACTGGGTGCTTCTGTAGGCACAAAAACGTTTCTTCTGTTAATCTCTTCTTAGTTAATCCAAAGGCCTAGACCATTTTAACCTAAGAGGGTTAGAGGAAAGTTTTCCTCCCAACAGAGCAAAACTGGCTAACGTCATAAAGAGCTATAAAATCATAACCTCTGGATTATCTTTTCTACTGAAGGGGTTCAAAACATGCTATCCGCAAAATGTGCCACTTGGCATATTGCTTATTTCAAGCTAAAGTAAATTAAGAACCAGCCAATGCCAAAAAAGCTCTTCACTTCCCCCTCACCTGCTTAAAATAATGTATAAACTTCCCCTTCTGTAAAGAAAATTTATATTTACAAAGAAAATTTCTATTAGTAAAGGTATCTATACCAGGAAGAGAACAACTCCAACATAATTTTTATTGCCTGAGAGACTCTTATCCACATAAGAAGGTAAACTATGTTCACTCTACATTTCCTCCCCTCACCTTCCCGTCATTTGCCTCCACCACTCCCCAGAAGTTCCAAAGCCCTATTTTTTCCTATAGCTTAGGCTGACATATATCTCAGTTATCTGGCCACTTCCTTGAGTCTCATTTTTTTAGTGGGATTCCCATGCATATGTCCATAAATTAAAATTATTTTTCTCCTGCGAATGTGTTTTATGTCCATTTAATTCTTAGACTAGTCACAGAACATAGAAGGGTAGAAGGAAGCATTTTTCCTCCCCTACAGAGTCACACAGAAATCAATTTTATCTCTACCAAACGAAAATTATTTTCAACTGTGTAATGTTAGATGCTAATTCCTAGAATCTAGTCCTAATGAATGGTAAATAGTAATTTTAACAAAAGAAATGACAGGATTTTTAGGTGCCGCTTTCCAGTTGGAAATATCTGCGGCCAGCAGCACTCCTGCCCCAACTTCGCTCCACTCAGGGCTCGTGCCTGGACTTGCCCCACGTACTCGACCCAGCAGGCAGTGCTGTGCTCATGCTGCTGACCTGGATCTCACATCCGCCAAGGGCGAGCCAGGATCACCAGCTGCTACAGCAGTGGGGGACAACTCCAGGCACCGGCTCTGTACAAGGCTGATGCTGGACCAGGAATACTGCAAGTGGCCTCCACCTTGGGCACCAGCATCTGGATGAGAGGAACATGGTGGTGCCTGAAAAATCAGAGATATCAGCAACCATGGAACCCAAAGGGGGTGTTACAGCTCTAGCTTGGGGAGTCCTGAAGTCTGGGTTCCAGAAGCATTGCAGCTCTTCTCTCCCATGGTCCAGAGAATGGGAGCATGCCAATACCCACAGCTCAGTGAGCCCACCAGGAACATGTTACAGTCTTTTTGCACCCATCATTCAGCAGGTCCCAGGTTCTTGTCCCACATCCAAGAATAATGAGGTTATGCAGACAACCAGAGGGTGAGCAAGGCAGAGAAGAGTTTTATCGAGTCACAGAACAGCTCTCCGTGGAGAGGGGACCCAAAGTGAATAGCCCCTACCCAAAGTTGTATAGTCCCTCCATATGGCTGAGTCTGGGGTTTTTATAGGCTCAGAATAGGGGAGGTGTGGGCTGTATGTACCCTTGGAAAAGGCAACATTTGATTGATTAAAAGGAAGTTTTCAGAAAGAACCAATCAGAAAAGAGCAGGCACACAGGAATATTTCTCACCTGGGTCATGGACTCTATCCGGAACCCACAGCCAGGTTTTCAGGCTTCAGGCTGTTTTTGGCTTGAGGGTCAGGTTTCACTGGGGACCCGCCCCTATCTGCCTAGAAATATGTCTGCCTCCTGCTGTTACCAGTAACATCATTCTAAAGCATCAGATGTCTCTCAAGTCAGCTTGTTAGACAATGCTTTTATATGAATTTGAAAGGAGACAACTATCTCTAAGTTTTCTAAGTTTGGAATAGTTTTCCTTAATGATAAATTTCTAAACAGTAAAATTCATTGAAAATTTTTAAAATTTATCCTAAATTAGAATCTTTTAAAATGTAGATTATTTAAATAAGACAGTTGGGGCATCATCATTTTTATTGTTTTCCTAAGTTGAGCTTATTGAGGTACATATGGTATAACTCACCCATTTTAAGTGTACCATTAAGAGTTTTGGTCAGGTGTAGTCCCAGCTACTCGGGAGGCTGAGGCAGGAGAATGGCGTGAACCCAGGAGGCGGAGCTTGCAGTGAGCCGAGATCATACTATTGCACTCCAGCCTGGGGGACAGAGCAAGACCCCGTCTCAAAAAAAAAGAGTTTTGGTCAGGTAACCAACACCACTATCAAGACGTAGAACGTTTTCATTACCCAGAAAAGTTCCTTTGTGCCCCTTTGTAGTCAATTCCCTCACCTTTCTCTAGTCCGTGGTAACTACTGATCTGTTTTCCATTCTTATATTTTGTCTTTTCCAGAATGTCACATAAGTAGAATCAGTTCTCATCAATGCCAATCTATGCATTTGTGCTTTAGCTTTGATTAGTCTATTCATTCTGCAATCATAAACATATCAGAAATATGCATATGCATTATTACAAATAAGCAGAAAACTAGAGGCAGCATTTTTGTTTTTGTTTTTGTTTTTTTTTTTGTTTGAGACAAGTCTCATTCTGTCACTTAGGCTGCAGTGCAGTGGTGCAATCATAGCTCACTGCAACCTCTGCCTCCTTGGCTCAAGTGATGCTCCCACCACAGTCTCCTGAGTAGCTATGACCACAGGCACATGCCCCCACACCTGGCTAGTTTTTAAATATTTTTTTTTTAGAAACAAGAGTCTTACATGTTTCCCAGGCTGGTCTCTTATTCCTGGGCTCAAGCAATCCTCCTGTGTCAGCCTCCCAAAGTGCTAAGATTATAGGCATGAGCCACCATGCCCACCCTAGAGATAGCATTTTGAACCAACTAGTCAGAATGTAAATACAACTCTGTGAAATAGCTGAAGTATTGTCACTAAATACTTATCAATAAAATATAAAGAGGATCATCCCTAAGAAAAAACATAATTTAATAGTTGCATATAGCAGGGAATACAATTCAAGTAATACCTGCAATGTTAACTTAGTAAACTAAATCTTGTTAGGAATATTCCCCTCCATGACACTATTATGGTCTCTGTCCTCTGTATATCCTGCCATGGCCACAGACATCACGTAAACCCGCCTGATACCCTTACCATCCTAGGCAGCAGTCATGCAGCCTTCAGGGATGTAGGCCCCAGGAAGAGGATTTCCAACATGGAATTTCCCACCCTTTCGTTATTACATGGCTACTGCAGAGCCCAATATGAGAAAAGTCAATCAAGTGGTACCTGAAGGCAGAAAGTACAGTACATTTTCTGAACTCTTGTCATGAATTCTTCATGGCCTAGGTCTAAGCTAGTCCCTGTACTGGAAAATTGGCTGACAGGGAGACTTCCCAGAGCACTGACTCTGCCCAGAGCACTGACATAATGACACAAAAGAGTGCATTTGTATTGACTGCCTTCCTACAACAGGCAAAATGGTTGTCATAAAGTCACATCTTTCCTTTTTCTCAGAGTTGGCAATCTCTGAAAAGTGGTTTGTGAAGTTCACTCCACCTAGAAGCAGGGTGATATATGAGAAGAATATAAAGTTGAAGATCACTCATCTATGTGCAAATCCTGTCTGACTTTACAAACTTGCTTAAATTGGTCCTTGAGCGTGTTTTCCTGAATGAAAAATGGGGATGCTAAATATGGTAAACTGTTTGCAGAAATGGCCACAGTAATTCTTACCAGTCCTGTACATGTGCCCACTTAAATGTGAATTTGCCACTCCTTTTATAATGAAGTGGAATTTATTTTTTTATTCCTTAAATAAAAACTTCAATTTGGGCTTGAATAGGGCATTATCAAATGTAATGCAAGCAGAGGATTGAAAAATGTGTACATAGTGGAGCTTGAGTTGTCTTGCTGTTAGAAACCCTGAGATCACCATGTGAAGAAATATCAACTAGTCTTCCAGAGAACAGGAGGTTATACAGAGAGAAACCAGCCATTTAAGCCATTTTAGCTGCCTCAGACATCCCAAATATCCCAACCAACCACAGATACCCAAAAGTTTGATTAAATGATTCTTTTAAGCCACTGTGTGTGGAGTGATTTATTACATAACAACAGCTGATACAATAAAATAATGATTACTAATGTGCATAAAACCTGTTACATGGTAGTAGTTCAAAAATGACTATACAAATAAATATTAAGTGACTTAGTACAATTTCAGCTTGTTGTAGAAAAGGGAAAATTATCATTTCCTATAACATAACAGTCTCCTAATAATTTTTGAATACATTGACAGAGACTAGTTGCTGTTCTATCTCACAGCACAGAACTGCTTTAATGTAATGAAGAATGTATTTCAAGATCTCTCAAGGGCCTGTAGGGCAAAGAGGGAAAGCTTCACCTTTGCCCTCTGAAGGTTTGCTGTAAATGAACTGACAAAAGGCAGATTAATAGGAGAAAAAGTCATAACAAATGTATTTAATGTGCATAAGCATGGGAGAATCATGGAAAATGATTGCCCAATAATCCAGTGAGGTCCAGATGCTTATATAGCCTTCTTCATACAGCAAGGAGTAAATAACAAAGTTCCTTTGAGCTCGGAGGGAGGTGGTGAGAAGGCAAGGGGCAGAACTTCACTGTGAACAAAGGTAGTCTTATTATCCAGTTAAAGCTTCCCAGGTAATCTCCTGGAGCTGCCCTCAGAAGAATAGAAGGAAAGTCTCTCTAGGTGTGGAGATGACTCCTAGTATCTCCTCTTCTCTAGTGGTTAATCTTTTCTGGTTATTCCATGTGATTCTTAGGAAGGGTGTTTTAAGACAATTGCAATTCTTCTTGAAAGAAGCTTTCTTAGTCAGAAAAGAAAATTCCACAGAGTCCCTTCTTTCTTCATGAAGAAAAAGGATCAGAGAGACAGGGAGGAAGGGGAAGGTCAGAGAAAGACCTTGGTTCTAAGGTTTATTTCTAAACTCCTTCAATTTGCTTTAATTCTAAGCACTCAACATGCCAAAGCGCCATATTTTGGGGTATCACTTTCTGTACCCCAAAAGGCCTCACAACTAAATTTTCAATATATCTCATATTTTTTATTTAGATTTTCTGTTCTTTAAAGGTACACTGTGGTCTAGATCAATGTCAGTTACTAAATCCATATTTTGGTAATGTCTACTATTACTATTTTGTAATAGGAAAGACAATGATTATAAAGTATCACCAAAGTTCTGAAAAGGAAGTCTTATTGGAAAGGACTGCTTCTTTACCCAGAAAAAGGGTAAGTTTTGAAGAGTGTCTCTCTCTCTCTCAGAAATAAGATCCAAGGGGAAAAAGAAGTTCAGTAAGGTTTCCAGTAACTTCCAGTTATAACAAAAAATGGAGGGAATCAGGAGGTTAGATAAGGCAACTGCTTTGTAAGATTTTACTTTGTTAGATTGGGAACATTAGTAGTTTTCCCAAACTCATTATCTATGCTATACTTATTTCTGAATAAGAATAAAACCCTTGAAATGAAACAAGCATGTACAATATACATTCTTTTTTGTTTGATTCCTTTTGCTCATCATTATGTCTGAAAGTCTTATTTATATTGCTGCATGTAGGCATAATTTGTTCATTCTCACTGTTGTTTAGAATTTAATTGTATGAATATATTACAATTGATTTGTCCATTCTATTGCTAATGGACATTGGGTCGTTTCCCTGCTTTAACTGTTGCAAATAGTGCAACTATGAATATTCTTGTGAGTATCTATTTGTGAAACTCCATGTGGTAGAGAGCTTCTAAAACAGCTCTCAATGGATCCTGCCTCTGGCTATTCTTGTCCTATGTAATCCCCACCCTTGTGTGTGAAGTGGATGTAGTGACTCATAACAAACAGAATATAGCAAACATGATGCAGTGTTGCTCTCCAAGACTAGATTGTTAAAGGCCATGACCTTGGTCTTGCTGGGGATCTCTCTCTCTCTCTCTTGCTCATTCTCACTCTCACTCTTCTTGCTTGCTTTCTCTGATGAAGCCACTGCCTTGTTTTGAGCTGCCCTATGGAGAGGCTCAGTGGCAAGGAATTGAGGACAGACTTCTGTGCAGACCTGAGGTCATCATTCCAACAACTCATGAAGAGCTGAATCCTGCCAACAACTTCATTGGTAAGCTTGGAAGTGGATTTTTCCTCAAGCAGGCCTTGAGGTGATCACAACCCTGGCTGACACCTTGATTGCAGCCTTGTGAAATACCCAGACAGAAGACCCAGCTCAGCCACACATGAACTCCTGAACCACAGAACCTGAGATAATAAATGCTGTTTTGGCTATGACGTTTTGGAGTGATTTATTATTAGATAACTAATATGCATGCATTTGGGAAAGTAAAGGCCTAAGAGTATATGGAAGTGGAATTGTTCGGCCATAATCTATGCATACATTCAGCTTTAATATATACCACCAAATTGTTTTCAAAAGCAGTTGTTCTCATGTACACTCCCACCAGCAGTGTGTGAGAGTTTTTACTGAGTTCTATTGAATGATAATTGTTATTGAGCTTTTATTATATGCCAGCCACTAAGTGCCTTACATGTGTTGTATCATTTAATCTTCACGACAGTTCAGTGAGGTGGGTATTACTGTTTCCTCCATTTTCAGATTAAGTGAACCTGCCCCTGTCATTTGCTAAAAAGAGGTGAGCCAGGATTTGAACCCATGTCCAATGCTCTTAGCCATTAAGCCTCCCCTGAGACAGATTTCAATGCAATTATAACTACAGAGAAAACACATGTGAAAAATACCCATCATAGCTCACTAAAGAAAGAGCAGCATTTCATCTTGTGCATAAGTCAACCATCAGCACTGCACAGGGCTGATGAGGAGAGGAGGCTTCCAGATGGAGTTAGCAAGGGAAAAAAGACAGGCAATTTGGAAGGAGGGAAAGGTTGGCCCAGACCAGGCTGGGAGGTAGAGAATATGCAAGCAAGGTCAAGAGCTCTATGCATTTGGCTCACTCTGCCCCCTGCATTTCCAGCCTCATACAGAGATGTCGTCCTTAGCAGTGAGTTGTCTAATTTTTCCGGAGCTCTACCCAGAACAATACAAACCCCAGGGTCTTAAATGAAGGAGTCATTTTTCCAGATATTTCACCTTTCCCAGGGGAGAACACTACTCAGTTATCGCTCCTTGGAACTCCTTTTGCTGTTTGTTGTTTCTGACTGGGATTTTTTCCTTTCTTCCTCATTCTGCTGGTGCTTGTCACCACTCTGATGGGAATTCCTCTTAAAATGCCGGCAGTCTCTTTGATAAGCCTCGCCTTGCAGACCTAAGGTAAACTCCTGGAAGGATGCCCTGAGCCTCTGGCTGTCTAACCACCTTCCACAACCCACAAGTGGAGTGTTTCCGTGCACAAATCATCGGTTTTCCCCTCTTAAAACACTTGGAGCTCCCTTGAGGGAAGAAAACCCTGGGAAACTCAATCTGCCTCTTTGAGATCCAAGACAGGGCCTGGCCTTACTTTTTGGTAGACACTTATCTGAGCCAGCTTAAAGCATTACATTTTAGCTCAAGTGTCTCCAAATTTCCACCTTTGAGGCCATACATTTCTCTAACATCCAAATACAATGATGAAATCCCCCATCCTGACTGGTTCTCTAGTTATCCCCTTCCTGCCAAAACAACACCAGCACCCAAATCCTTCTGAGAATCCTTCTGTTAGGGGGATGCCTGCACTCTCTACATTGTGTACATCATCTCCTCTCCAAGCTCCACCCCTGAGCATTGTCATGATTGTCTGTGCTTGTTACCCTTCCTGAGTCTGGAGTTCTTCGATGTGGACACAGCTCCTCCTCCACTCCATCTCACCTCTTCACAATGTTGATGAGGGCAGCAGGTTTAAGAGGGAGATCAGAGCAGAGGAGAGGAAATAATTTCAAACGAGTATCAGACTTCACTCTTGTAACCTTGCCTGGCCGTTCTCATCTTAATATTGTTTGCTCCTGTTTCTCTTTGAGGGCCCTAGTCTCTCACAGTTGCTGTGGCCTCTTTTCTCTCCTCTTGTGTCTCTTCTCCCTTTTCCTAAGTCTCCACATTCAGTGACCCTATAATACCCCTTGGGATGACTAGGAAGAAGATAAAAGGCCTATTGCTTTATTACATCAATCAATTTTACTTCCTTTGTCTCCATTTCCTATTTCCTGGATCATGACTTTCATAATCCCAAAATGCCATAAATTATATTCTCAAGAGAAAACTGTTCATTCTAGTCTTCCAGCTTCAGTGGTAGCCTGGATCTCTGAAATTATTATTTTTTAACAGCTTCAAAGCTTCCAGTTCTAGTTTCTTAGCTTCTTGGTAAAAGTACCTGTGCTTTCCCCTCCTAGGTACAAACTTCTACTTAGGAGTTTGTAGGTAGAAGGAGAACAGTTAATACTCTAGTCTCCCCGTCTCCCAGGAGGCAAACACGGGGGCTGAGGCTCTTGTTTTATCCTCTTTCCTGGGTAATACTGTGAAGGAAGGGCAGGATTTCTAGCCCAACTGTTATAGCCATGAGTGAGAAGAGTATCAATCAAGAAGTGAGAAGAAAGCATCAGTGTAAGGGATGTAGATTGCTGATCAGTGCATTGTGGCCAAGCACCACATGCCTGAAACAAAGCAGCTTCAAAGTCTCCCTGGCTATCTGTGAAAACTCCAGACACAAGCAGGATTTTGCAGCTTGAGAGAGCTGCCTACATGCACTCTAGACTCCATTGGACCTGCTATGGTCAACATGCTCTTATAAGGGATTCAGGCTTCACTCCCAGAAGGGCCCTTGATGACATCTGTCTCACCTTCTTGTGTTATTCATCGGGCAGTGACAGTTAAATAACAAGTCTATGATCCCACAGCTTCTCAGATAGAGACTAGAACTCAGACCCAGCGTATGTTCCCAGAATCCAAAAGTAAAAAGGCAAATTGCTAGATGGGCAGAGACTGGGAGAAGGTGGCAATGGCTACAGCAGGAGTTCACAACGTTAGGCAGTTATGTGATTCTGTTATTTGTCCTCCTTTACCTTTCCGATGACACACACCTTGTTAATACGTCACCAGCTATGGGTTCTGTAATCAGGCCAGTAAGAGCTATGTGATTTGGAACAAATTATTTACTTCTCTAAGCCTCAGTTTTCCCAGCTGCAAAATGGGGATACTAACTATAGAATTAACGTGATGAGAATTGAGATAATCTAGATAAAGATCTTAGCACAATGTCTAGTTCATCAAAAGCAATCATTTAATAATTGGTATAATATTAGAATAATTTATATTTTTATGTTGCTTCTAAATCCCTAAGGACCTGCCCCATGTGTTGGTGCTATCCATCTTGTTACTTGGTTCCAGGTAATAAGAAATCTGGGTTCTAGTCCAGGTCTCCTGCGGATGAGCTCTGTGTTCTTAGATGACTTACTGCATCGTTTCAGACCAACTAAAACTCAGTCTGCATTTTATAATCACCATGTGTCAGAAATTCTAAACAATATCATCGACAAAATCTTCCTTCCCCACTAATCTCGTATAGGTCTATGTTCTAAACAAATTCTGAAGTGACTTGAGTTTTACTAATGTATATGCATACTTCAAACTACCTCGTATTTATCACTTAATAGATATTGTGTCCTACATGGAAGTTAGTTTGGAGGACTTCTAGCTATTCAGTTAGCCTCAGACAAATGAGAACTGAGCTGCACACACACCCTTTGAATGTGTGTCCATAATGGCTTCTGCTCACTCTGGCACAATTTGTTCGGCCAATTCCTGTGCACTACACATGCCTGCGTTTAAACAGTTGATTAAAAATTAACAATAGAAGCATGGGATTATGAAGATGGGAAAACAGATCTTCCATCAATTTTGTCATCATCTGTGACACATAGAGTTTCTATTTGTATTTAAATTTTTTCAATTATAGAGATACATGAAAATTGCATGATAGCATTGTGATTTCTGGAACTGAGGCATAGTGGAATTTACTCTGACTTTGACAAATTTAATCTTATGTTTAAGACTTTTCTTAATTCCTTGTATATTACTTATTCCATGTGAAGAAACTTTTCAAAATTAAAATTAATAAAAAGTGTGTTCTTCACTTAACCATGAGTCTAAAGAGATTGACACATTGTTTAACATAAATATGTAAAGATCAATTATGATGAAGTACAGCCTCCAAAATAAAAACTATAACATTATTTATTACTATGATGATTGCTAGGGGGCATACATTTTTTCCTTTTTTCAACATTAATATAATCTTCCCTTTTGTACCTGAATATTTATTTTATTTTCTATTTGTTTTCCTAGCATGCTTATCTATAAACTGTTCAGTAACTGAAAATTTTGCTTTCTGCATTCTTTTTCAGTTTATATATATAGTTTGAGACAGGGTCTTGCTCTGTCTATTTTTTGTGTTTTTAGTAGAGATACGGTCTCCCTGTGTTGCCCAGGCTGCTCTCAAACTTCTGGGCTCAAGCAATCCTCCCACCTCAGCCTCCCAAAGTGCTGCAATTAGAGGTTGGGCCACCCCACCAAGCCAATAACTTCCTGATTATTACAGGAAATAACTTTGTTGTATAAAGAATGAAACTACCATCAGAGAATACTATAAACACCTCTACGCAAATAAACTAGAAAATCTAGAAGAAATGGATAAATTCCTGGACACAAACACTCTCCCAAGACTAAACCAGGAAGAAGTTGAATCCCTGAATACACCAATAGTAGGCTCTGAAATTGAGGCAATAATTAATAGCCTACCAACCAAAAAAAGTCCAGGACCAGACGGATTCACAGCCAAATTCTACTAGAGGTACAAGGAGGAACTGGTACCATTCCTTCTGAAACTATTCCAATCAATAGAAAAAGAGGGAATCCTCCCTAACTCATTTTATGAGGCCAACATCATCCTGATACCAAAGCCTGGCAGAGACATGACAAAAAAAGAGAATTTTAGACCAATATTCCTGATGAACATCGATGCAAAAATCCTCAGTAAAATACTGGCAAACTGAATCCAGTAGCACATCAAAAAGCTTATCCACCATGATCAAGTGGGCTTCATCCCTGGGATGCAATGCTGGTTCAACATACGCAAATCAATAAACGTAATCCAGCATATAAACAGAACCAAAGACAAAAACCACATGATTATCTCAATAGATGCAGAAAAGGCCTTTGATAAAATTCAACAACCCTTCATGCTAAAAACTCTCAATAAATTTGGTATTGATGGAACGAATCTCAAAATAATAAGAGCTATTTATGACAAACCCACAGCCAATATCTTACTGAATGGGCAAAAACTGGAAGCATTCCCTTTGAAAACTGGCACAAGAGAGGGATACCCTCTCTCACCACTCCTATTCAACAGAGTGTTGGAAGTTCTGGCCAAGGCAATCAGGCAGGAGAAAGAAATAAAGGGTATTCAATTAGGAAAAGAAGAAGTCAAATGGTCCCTGTTTGCAGATGACATGATTGTATATTTAGAAAACCCCATTGTCTCAGCCCAAAATCTCCTTAAGCTGATAAGCAACTTCAGCAAAGTCTCAGGATACAAAATTAATGTGCAAAAATCACAAGCATTCTTATACACCAATAACAAACAGAGAGCCAAATCATGAATGAACTCCCATTCACAATTGCTACTAAGAGAATAAAATACCTAGGAATACATCTTACAAGGGATGTGAAGGACCTCTTCAAGGAGAACTACAAACCACTGCTCAATGAAATAAGAGAGGACACAAACAAATGGAAGAACATTCAATGCTCATGGATAGGAAGAATCAATATCGTGAAAATGGCCATACTGCCCAAGGTAATTTAAAGATTCAAGGGCATCCCCATTAAGCTACCAATGACTTTCTTCACAGAATTGGGAAAAACCACTTTAAAGTTCATATGGAACCAGAAAAGAGCCCGCATTGCCAAAACAATCCTAAGTCAAAAGAACCAAGCTGGAGGCATCACACTACCTGACTTCAAACTATACTACAAGGCTACAGTAACCAAAACAGCATGGTACTGGTACCAAAACAGAGATATAGACCAATGGAACAGAACAGAGCCCTCAGAAATAATACCACGCATCTACAACCATCTGATCTTTGACAAACCTGACAAAAACAAGAAATGGGGAAAGGATTCTCTATTTAATAAATTGTGCTGAGGAAACTGGCTAGCCATAAGTAGAAAGCTGAAATTGGATCCCTTCCTTACTCCTTACAGAAAAATTAATTCAAGATGGATTAGAGACTTAAATGTTAGACCTAAAATCATAAAAACCCTGGAAGAAAACCTAGGCAATACCATTCAGGATATAGGCATGGGCAAGGACTTCATGTCTAAAACACAAAAAGCAATGGCAACAAAAGCCAAAATTGACAAATGGGATCTAATTAAACTAAAGAGCTTCTGCACAGCAAAGGAAACTACCATCAGAGTGAACAGGCGACCTACGGAATGGGAGAAAATTTTTGCAATCTACTCATCTGACAAAGGGCTAATATCCAGAACCTACAAAGAACTCAAACAAATTTACAAGAAAAAAACAAACAACCCCATCAAAAATTGGGCAAAGGACACGAACAGACATTTCTCAAAAGAAGACATTTATTCAGCCAACAGACACATGAAAAAATGCTCATCATCACTTGCCATCAGAGAAATGCAAATCAAAACCACAATGAGATACCATCTCACACCAGTTAGAATGGCAATCATTAAAAAGTCAGGAAACAACAGATGCTGGAGAAGATGTGGAGAAATAGGAACACTTTTACACTGTTGGTGGGACTGTAAACTAGTTCAACCATTGTGGAAAACAGTGTGGCAATTCCTCAAGGATCCAGAATTAGAAATACCATTTGACCCAGCCATCCCATTACTGGGTATATACCCAAAGGATTATAAATCATGCTGCTATAAAGACACATGCACACGTATGTTTATTGCAGCACTATTCACAATAGCTAAGATTTGTAACCAATCCAAATGTCCATCAGTGACAGACTGGATTAAGAAAATGTGGCACATATACACCATGGAATACTATGCAGCCATAAAAAAGGATTAGTTTGTGTCCTTCATAGGGGCATGGATGCAGCTGGAAACCATCATTCTCAGCAAACTATCACAAGAACAGAAAACCAAACACCACATGTTCTCACTCATAGGTGGGAATTGAACAATGAGATCACTTGGACACGGGAAGGGGAACATCACACACTGGGGCCTATTATGGAGTGGGGGCAGGGGGGAGGGATAGCATTAGGAGATATACCTAATGTAAATGACGAGTTAATGGGTGCAGCACACCAACATGGCACAAGTATACATATGTAACAAACCTGCACGATGTGCACATGTACCCTAGAACTTAAACTATAATCCAGAAAAAAAGGGGCTGTCAAAAAGATGGTCCAATCCATGGGCTGTATATGCTAGGTTTGCTGCTGCCTCTGCCAACCAGAAGTAAAGGGATTGGACTGGTTCCAGGGTTGAAAAGGAGTGGTCCCTGGGTGAAAGTTAATCTAAAGGTATATTTTGGGTTTTTTTCTTTTTTTTTTTTTTTTTTTTTTTTTTTTTTTTTGCGTGTGTTTGACCACACAGTAGTGTTCTTTTAAAAATGTATTCGTTTTAATTAGTTGATACTTACAAGTCAGGGTTCTCATTCAGCGTTAACATTTTCTGACATCTCTTGAAAAATCAGACAATTCCGTCACAATCAATTAGAGCTGAGTAGCAATTGCCCCGCTCAGCATGGCCATGGCTCTCCAGCTGACTGCAGTCACCACTTCACCCTTATCACCACCCTGACCCGAAGGCTGACGCTTGGACACTTGGTTTGCCATAAACTACTGTACAAGTTGAAGGTGTTCCCAACTTGTTCTGTGCTCACTTGAGGCTCAGGGAGGCCATATAATTTCCCCCAGGTTACTCAACCAGTGAAACTGAAACCACCGTCTCAGATCTTCTGAGGTAGGATTCCCAGGTTCTTTCCAATGCACTACCTGC
The DNA here is from genome assembly GCF_024542745.1 of Macaca thibetana thibetana. Classification (NCBI taxonomy): domain Eukaryota; kingdom Metazoa; phylum Chordata; class Mammalia; order Primates; family Cercopithecidae; genus Macaca; species Macaca thibetana. The sequence continues at coordinate 94,501,094 of NC_065591.1, read as the reverse complement.
CTATCGCATGCACGCATGCGCGCGCGCGTGTGTGTGTGTGTGTGTGTGTGTGTGTGTGTCAAAGAGACAGTATCACCACATAGCCACATGTCAGTGCAACAGCAAGAGGTATACATAGAAGACTTGGTTTTGGAACATTAAGAAGATTTTATTTTTCATAGGAATCTTTGCTGGATCAAGTTACGAGCCATATTTTTCTGAGTCCTCTATCCCTCGCTCCCTCCATTTCTCCTCCCCTCCCCTTCTTCTTTCAACAAGCACATGTCCCTAGCTGCTTTATTGGGCACCTATGATTACATCAGGCACTGCCTAATCACTATAACATTCACTCTGCTAACATCCCTGCACTTACATCTTCTCAATTCTATGCACAGTTCTCAAACTGCATGTTGAGATAAACTGAGCTGCAAATATGAACTCACAGAATACTTCAAATTTTCAAGGGAAATACAGTGACACTCGATGTTTGCTCAACACTTCACAAACTGCTTGAAATAGTTCACAATTTCAATAGGAGGTCACGCTATATTCCATTAGATATCACTGAATTTTGCAAAGCTGGGTTTTCTGCTGTTGCTGTAATAAAAAGCAAACACTGTACAGCCGGGCACGGCAGTTCACGCCTGTAATCCCAGCACTTTGGGAGGCCAAGGTGGGCAGATCACAAGATCAGAAGTTCGAGACCAGCCTGGCCAACACAATGAAACCCCGTCTCTACTAAAAATTAGCTGGTCATGGTGGCGGACACCTGTAATCCCAGCTACTGAGGAGGTTGAGGCAGGAGAATGGCTTGAACTCGGAAGGCAGAGGTTGCAGTGAGCCAAGATCACGCCACTGCACTCCAACCCAGGTGACAGTGCAAGACTCCATCTCAAAAAAATAATAAAAAATAAATAAAAAAAGCAAACACTGAATGAAAGTCAATTGACCTTATTCCAAAAATCAAGAAATTGTACAATACCCAAAAGGCACGCAAATTCCATCCATAAGAAATTGTGACTATTTAAGAATAAAATTAAATTGTATTTTTTCTTTCAATTTATGGCTCTTCTTCTTTTAATAGCTACCAAGTTGTTGGAACATACTTAATAAGTTAATTTAGACCTAACTAAATAAACAGGACTGTTAATAAACAGGATTGTTGGTCATTTCTTCTGGCCTAAGGGTACTATGAAAAAAAATCACTAAGACCTGGGAGGCCAGAAACAAGAAAGTTTTAGATCTTCTATATTAACACATTTTTCAGGCAAGAAATTAGGCTCAAGGAAGTTAAATACCCTACCTACCCATATCTAAATTTTGAGATTTCAATCCAGAGGTTCCTTATTTCAAAGTCCATGTTGTTTCTGCCACCCTACATTGCCTCCTGCATGTCAGACAACAAACCAGTTCTGTGAACACAAGCCAGGGTCAGGATCAGTCACTGCCTCAAGGGACTCATAAATGTGGTCAAGTGCGTCGTGGGTGCTGCACCAACACTTCCAGCATCATGCTACCCACCCACATTATTTATAACCAACCAGAAACTTCAATTCTGCTTCCCCAATTCTCTGTCTGGCTCATAAACATACTCCAAATGCAGGTCCCTGAGGAAAAAGAATGTCCCTTATACAAAATAACTCAGTTAATGATGTATGGCAATGTGACATCATTTTAGGCAATCTGTGATGAGGCTACACATGCAGGTGGGGGAAGGTCAGTCAATGAAGCAGGCCCTGAAAAAGAAGAACTGGTGGAGTTTTGTATTTACCAAGCGGAACGCTTCTAATGGTACAAACACCTTAGGAAATTCTCAGACTGGAATGACTATAGTATGTAACGTGGTGTCAGACTTCCTTCCAAGGAATATATAAAACATTAGAGAACTCTTTCCTTCACCACAAATGGATACAACTTCTTCAAAACAAGAAAGTAGGCAAAAGAAAATCCTGATGGCAAAAGTATTGAATCTATTATTAAATGCCACCAAAAAAAAACGTAGTGGCATGCTGTATAATTTAATCATGATTTACATTAAGAGGAAAAAGACCAAAAATAATCAAATGCAAATTATCAACAAAAATCCCAGCACTTTGGGAGGCCGAGGCGGGCGGATCACGAGGTCAGGAGATCCAGACCATCCTGGCTAACACGGTGAAACCCCATCTCTACTAAAAATACAAAAAATTAGCTGGGCGTGGTGGCGGGCGCCTGTAGTCCCAGCTACTTGGGAGACTGAGGCAGGAGAATGGCGTGAACCCAGGGGGTGGAGCTTGCAGTAAGCCAAGATTGCACCACTGCACTCCAGCCTGGGAGACAGAACAAGACTCCGTCTCAAAAAAAAAATAAAATCATCAACAACAACAAAAAACAACTATTGAGTTTAAGGAAAGGTAGGAGACTCTTCATATGACCAAGTAGCCAAAATTCTCACGTTGCCTGTCTTTTGTGCCAATACCTCTTCCCCAGCCCATACTTTCAGCCCTGTGGGAGTTCCCTATGACTAACATAGGGTAGAAAAAATATTATTCCCTCTACCCTCCTAGGTTCACTGGCTGGGGCCCTAAAAATTAGACCAACAAAGACAAATTCACAGGAAAAAGACAAACAAATGTTGATTCACACGTGTTTACACAAAGGAGTATTCAGTGATGAGTAGCTCAAAGCAATAGTAAGAACTTGGATTTAGATAGCATCTTAAGAGAAGAACAACAAATTTGTAGAAAAGTGACAAAACAAAGGAAAAGGACTTTGAGTTTCTACAGCTGCAAATCATGTGAAGGGAAATGCACAGGGGAACTAACTAATGGAAGACAATAGCTAGCTTACAAGTTTATGTCACTTTTAGGCAAATAGGGAAAAGGCAGAGGGCTTTTCTTGTATCTGCTTCTCAATTGCCTTCAGCTCAATATGATCCTTACGCCAAAGTGGCATGTTTTGGGGTGGCATATTCTGCTGTCCCTCATTCACTAACTTCACTAAATAGGAAGAAAAAGTTCACACCTGGCTGACTGAAAATAGACTACTGCTGCACTTTTGCCTCACACAGGGGGACTGTGAAAGGTGCTGGGGAAGAGTACTGCTTCCAGTAAGCAGAGCGCTGAGTACATTTGGTGTTGATGATGAGGATGATAAGGAGTCTCCAACCTGGCATGGCGGAGGAAGTGAAATGATCATAGGTCAGAGTGCATGTAGATTACCCAGTAGTCACAAGTTGCCGAGCTGGTTTGTCACATTCTGGATGAAACAAAATACCAAGATTATAAAATCAGAGACAAAGATGTTTGGGAAAGTAGTGCCTGAATGAATTTACGGAATTTTAAGCATAAAACGTGTGGCTCTTTTTGTCTCAGATCGATGCCCAAAACAGAACAACTCCTGAGGAGGAAGCACTGAACACCTGTGTGGATAGGATGAGGCATCCAGTGGGGGTCAGCCGGCCTGTGTCCTTGTCTACCCAAGGAACAACACTGAGCCCACAAACTGCATAGCTGTGGTAATAGGCTTGGAGGCATCTCATGAGCCCTGCTACAGTTGACCTAGCCTCTGCTGCTGCTGGAGGTCTGACTTGGCAGCATTAAGGATTGAATCTAAACCCTCAGTATGGTACCATCCTTCAATGGCACCAACCAATCACTTGGTTAGAAGTTAATTAAGTCAGCAATTCATGCTTACTAGGACTGACAGGGATTACAGGCATGGGTCTGCCTTCATTGCCCTTGGTGCATCAGTCACAGAGACCCTGCTAAATGTTTAAATCCTCTCTATATTTCTTTACCTCAGCAAATACCTTCATCATTGTGCAGACCACATTGCCTTCCAGTTTTGTATGTCTGTTTCAACATACATAAGCTTCTTGAGAGTAAATTCCAGGTCTTATTCTTCATGAGTTCCCCATTCCTACCACAGGGCCAGACCGCATAGCATAAGCTTTATAGATATTTGGTAAGTAAACGAAAGAATAAAAAATGCATGCAGCTGGACACAATGGCCAATGCCTTTAATCCCAATGTTTTGGGAGGCCAAGGCAGGGGGGGGTCATTTGAGGTCAAGAGTTCAAGACCAGTCTGGGCAACATAGCAAGACTGTTTTCACAAAAAAAAAAAAAAAACAAAAAACAAAACAAAACAAAACCTAATTTTCTGGCATGTGCCTGTACTTCCAACTACTTGGGAGGATCCCTTGAGCCCAGGAGTTTGAGGCTGCAGTAAGCCAAGCTTGCAGCACTGCACTCCATCCTGGTGACAGAGTAAGATGCTGTCTTAAGAAGAAAGAGAAGAAGGAAGGAAGGAAGGAAGGAAGGAAGGAAGGAAGGAAGGAAGGAAGGAAGGAAGGAAGGAAGGAAGGAAGGAAGGGAGAGAAAGAGAGAGAAAGAAAAAGAGAAAGAGAGAGAGAAAGAAGGAAAGAAAGAAAGAAAGAAAAGAAAGAAAGAGAAAGAAAGAAAGAAAAAGGAAAGAAGAAAGAAAGAAAGAAAGAAAGAAAGAAAGAAAGAAAGAAAGAAAGAAAGAAAGAAAGAAAGAAAGAAAGAGAAAGAGAAAGAAAGAAAGAGGAAGGAAGGAAGGAAGGAAGGAAGGAAGGAAGGAAGGAAGGAAGGAAGGAAGGAAGGAAGGAAGGACAAAGAGAGAGAGAAAGAAAGAAAGAAAGAGAAAGAGAGAAAACTCATGCAAACACCCAAATGAGGGATACTAAGAGCTGTAAGTAGGGCAGTACCAGTGGGCTTGGAGAATCCTCTGTCCTTTGACTCTGAGGGCATTCCCCCTCACAGTTACCACACCAAGAGTAGGGGAGTCTTTCATAACTATAATGGGCTCAGGATACAGGGAGAATCAGAACAGGTAGCAATTTGGTTGGCAAAACCATTTTGTTGTATATTCATTATTAATAACCATGATTATCACAATGACGCAAAAACCTAGTGTTAGAAATCTCTGCAGGGTGCGATGGCTCATGCCTGTAAACCCAGCACTTTGGGAGGCCGAGGCGGGTGGATCACCTGAGGTCAGGAGATCAAGACCAGTGTGGCCAACATGGTGAAACTCCATCTCTACTAACAATACAAAAATTAGCTGGGCATGGTGGCATGTGCCTGTAATCTCAGCTACTAGGGAGGCTGATACAGGAGAATCACTTGGACCCAGGAGATGAAGGTTGCAGTGAGCCAAGATCGTGCCACTGCACTCCAGCCCAGGCAACAAGAGTAAAACTGCATCTCAAAAAAAAAAAAAAAAAAGAAAGAAAAAGAAAATCTGTCATTCTGTCATGTGTCTCTATAGTCCTAGCACCTGGCATAAGACATATACTAACTATCTGTTTGTAGAATGAATGAAAAATGTCTGAATTACTGAATGAGAAGTAACATGGAATATTGAAAGGAATGTGAGCTTAGCCGAGAAGCAGGCTTGGATTCACACCCAAGCTCTACATGTGTTAACTACGTAACTTTAAATAGATATAATCATAACCTCCTTTATCACACAGAACTTATTTGGTTGAAAGTGTCAGAAAACCAGCCCAAACTATCTCAATCAATAATGAACTAAAACTGTGGGAAATTTTATTGACTTGCATAATTGGGAAATCCACATAGTGTAACTTCCATTAGGTCTGATTGAAAAAAGGGATTCAAATTCTACTATTGGAAATCTAATGACCTCTGCTTGGTTTTATTTGCACACAGATTTTCTCCAGGTGCTAACAAGATTGCCAGTATGTGTTCCAAGTTTGTATAGTCCTTATAACTCACATTGCAGAAAAAGAGCAAGACTGGCCAGGCAGAGTGGCTCATGCCTGTAATCCCAACACTTTCGGAGGCCAAGGTGGGGCGGTCACTTGAACTCAGGAGTTGCATATCAGCTGGGCAACATGGTGAAACCCCGTCTCAACTAAAAATACAAAAATTAGCTGGGAGTGGTGGTGTGCGCCTACAGTACCAGCTATTCAAGAGGTTGACGTAAAAGGATTGCTTAGGCCTGGGAGCTCGAGACTGCAGTGAGTTGTGATTGCACCACTGTACTCCAGCCTGGGTAACAGAGAAAGACCCTGTCTCAAAAAAAGAAAAAAAAAAAAAAAAGAAAAAAAAGAACATGACCTTCTCTCAGCCATTGTCTACATCAACCCCGGAAACAAATACTGTATGTAACACCCATGGGGCAGAGAAGATATGAGACAGCTCCTGCCTCAAGGATTTCAGAGTCTAGACAGATGTACTAGGGTGTAAATTGTGCTATAGTGAGAGACATGCAAACATTGAAACATGAATAATATTTCCTTGGGACATGGGAGTGATTCAAGAGGGAGCAACATCTAACACGTTGTAAAAGACAAATGAGATTCTCCAGACATTTAATTTTTCTGGTTAGGGTGCAGTGGGTAGGGAACTCAGGAAGGAGAGTAGGAAAGGCACAGTGTGGCGCGTTCAAGAAGCCAGATGTAGCTTGGTATAATTAAAGCATTAAGTGGGAAGAAGTGACAGAAAATGAGGCTGGAGAGGTAAATGGTTATCAGATCCTAAAACTCCTTTAATGCCACATTAAAATAATTGTGTCTTTATTATTAAGTTTCAGTTTCACAAATTTAGGTCACTTATACCTTCGAGGGTGAATGGGAGGTAGAAGAAGGGTGGGTAGGTAGGGTCACAGAAAAGTGGTTCAGACCCTTAACCGAAAGTGTTTAAGAACACAGAAGTGATTAAGTCTAGATTTCTAGACTCAGGCATCAGATTTTGTCTGGTTTTAAATCCCAGCTCCAATATTTCGAAGCTCATGAGACCTTGAGCAAGTTGCTAAATCTCTCTGTGCCTTGGTTTCCTCATCTGTAAAAATGAGATTAACAACAATAGCTACCTCCTAGGATTGTAAAGATTAAATACTCATAAAGCATTAGACCAGTGCCTCAAAACAAAGTTCCTGAAGTATCTGTTTGCTAATTCTTTTATTGTGTTTTTGCTTAAAGATTTAGTAATGGAAGACTTTTTACTTAAAGATATTACTAATTAAAATGCAAAATTGGCATGAATTATTAAAAATGAAACATAAGATATCAAAGAACTTTCCCCACCTATGGAGAGATACTTCATGCCACACCCTTAGGATAGCCAAGGGCGCCTGAGTAGAGAGGTTTGAGAAGAACAATTATAGTCAATAAAAAATTACTGACAAGACCCTCATCATGTAATAAAGGCCGAGAGACAGACTAACACATCCCTAGGCATTGGCAAAGTAGAGGGTAACTAAATGAAAAAAGTAGGAAGATAGGAACAATCAGGAAGAGCTCTCTTTCTCCAAAATGACTCTTATGTATTCCCTGAGGCTTGAAATCTCTTGAAAAGGAGATGACCAACCTCGGTTATAGACATAGGTTTAAAATGTAAGTGGGAGTGTTAATGGAGGCTAACGATCTCGCTGAGGCATAGATAACCTATATAGATCGTAAGAGTTGATGAGGGAGAGTGAGTCTTGGGGAGCTTGGAAATTGAAGAGAGTAGGCATAATAAACTTCAAGGAATGACTAGGATATGACATAGTGTTAGACTTCCTTCTAAGGAATATCATTCAGTTCAAACAATATTTTAATTTCCATCATGATTTCGTTGTTGACCCAATGATCATTCCGGGGCAGGTTATTTAATGTCCAGGTATTTGCATGGTTTTGAGGGTTCCTTTTGGAGTTGATTTCCAATTTTATTCCACTGTGGTCTGAGAGAGTACTTGATATAATTTCAATTTTCTTAAATTTACTGAGACTTGTTTTGTGGCCTATCAGATGGTCTATCTTGGAGAATGTTCCATGTTGCTGAATAGAATGTATATTCTGCAGTTGTTGGCTAGAATGTTCCATAAATATCTGTTAAGTTTGTTTGTTGTAGGGTATACTTTAAGTTTATTGTTTCTTTATTGTCTTTCTGTCTTGATGACCTGTCTAGTGCTGTCAGTGGAGTATTAAAGTCCTCACTATTATTGTATTGCCATGTATCTCATTTCTTAGGTCTAGTAGTAATTGTTGCATAAATTTGGGAGCTCCAGTGTTAGGTGCATATATATATAGAATTGTGATATTTTCCTGTTGGACTAGTCTTTTTGTCATTATACAATGTCCCTCTTTGTCTTTTTTAACTGCTGTCACTTTAAAGTTTGCTCTGTCTGATATAAGAATAATTACTCCTGCTTGCTTTTGGTGTCCATTTCCATGGAATATCTTTTTCCACCCCTTTACTTTAACTTTATGTGAGTCCTTATGTGTTAGGTGAGTCTCTGAAAACAGCAGAAACTTGGTTGGTGAATTCTTATGCTTTCTGTGTCTTCTAAGTGGAACATTTAGGCCATTTAGAGTCAATGTTGATATTGAGATGTGAGGTACTGCTCTATTTATTGTGCTATTTGTTGCCTGAATATCTTGATATTTTTTTTCATTGTGATATTGCTATATAGGTCCTGTTAGATTTATCCTTTAAGGAGGTTCTATTTTGGTGTGTTTCCAGGATTTGTTTCAAGATTTAGAGCTCCTTTTAGCAGTTCTTGTAGTGCTGGCTTGGCAGTGGCGGATTCTCTCAGTATCTGTTTGTCTGGAAAAGACTGTATCTTTCATTTATGAAGCTTAGTTTCACTGGATACAAAATTCTTGGCTGATAATTGTTTTGTTTAAGGAGACTAAAAATAGGACCCCAATCCCTTCTAGTTTATAAAGTTCCTGCTGAGAAATGTGCTGTTAATCTGACAGATTTTCCTTTACAGGTTACCTGATGCTTTTCCCTCACAGCTCTTAAGATTCTTTCCTTTGTCTTGACTTTAGATAACCTGATGACTATGTGCCTCGGCAATGATCTGTTTGTGATGAACTTCCCAGGTGTTCTTTGAGCTTCTTGTATTTGGTGTCTGGATTTCTAGCAAGGCCAGGGAAGTCTTCCTTGATTATTCCTTCAAATATGTTTTCCAAATTTTTAGATTTCTCTTCTTCCTTGGGAACACTAGTAATTCTTAGGTTTGGATATTTAACATAGTCCCATACTTCTTGGAGGCTTTGTTCATTTTTTTTTTTTTTCTTTGTCTTTGATGGATTGGGTTAATTCAAAAGCCTTGTCTTTTGAATTAACTAAAGAAAGGTCTAAAGCTCTTTCTTCTGCTTGTTTGATTCTATGCATTTTTCTAAGTATATCCTTGATTTCCAGTTTTGACTGTTTTTTATTTAGGCTATTTCACTGAAGAATTTTCCTTTCATATCCTGTATCATGTTTTTGATTTCTTTAATTTAGACTTTACCTTTCTCTGGTGCCTCCTTGATTGGCTTAATAATTGACCTTCTGAATTCCTTTTCTGGCAATTCAGAGATTTCACCTTGGTTTAGACCCATTTTTGGTGAGCTGGTACAATCTTTTGGAAATGTTAAAGGACCATGTTTTGTCATATTACCAGAAGTGTTTTTCTGGTTCTTTCTCATTTGGGTAGACTATGTCAGAGGGAAGATCTGGGAATCAAGGGCTATTGTTCAGATTATTTTGTCCCACAGAGTGCTCCCTTGATGTGGTATTCTCCCCCTTCCCCTAGGAATGGAGTTTCCTGAGAGCCAGACCTCAGTGATTGTTATTGCTCTCCTGGGTCCAGTCACCCAGTGTAGTTACTGGGCTCTGGGCTGGTACTGGGGAGTGTCTGCAGACAGTCCTGTGATGTGATCCATCTTCAGGTCTTTTAGCCATGGATACCAGCACCTGCTCTGGTGGAAGTAGCAGGGGAGTGAAGTGAACTCTGAGGGTCCTTGGTTGTGTTTTTTGCTTAGTGGGCTGGTTTTGTGTTGGTTGGCCTTCAGCCAGGAAATGGCGCATTCAAGAGTGCATCAGCTGCAGTCCCATAGGGAGGATGCAAACATGCCCTAGGGACATCTGGTTAAGTATTCAGGTTTCTCAGGAGGTGGGCAGGGCCATAGAGCTCCCAAGAGATTATGGCCTTTGTCTTCAGCTACCAGGGCAGGTACAGAAAGACCACCAGGTGGGGGCAGCATTAGGTATGTCTGAGCTCAGACTCTCCTTGGGTGGGACTTGCTGCAGCTACTGTCAAGGATGGGAATGTGGTTCCCAGTTCAATGTATTTATATTCTCAGGGGGATTATGACTGCCTCTGCTTAGTCATACAGGTCACCAGGGAAGTGGGGGAAAGCCATCAGTCACAGGCTTCACCCTACTGCCACTCAGCCTTCAGTCCTAAAGACCAGTCTCACTCCCACCATGTCCCCTCAACAGCACTGAGTATTTCCACCAGGCAGCCAGTGACCAAGGCTGAGAACTTGTCTCAGATCATGAGCCTCCTTGTTGAGAAAGCAAGCCAACCCACAGTTGGTTTTTTTTTTTTTTTTTTTTTTTGGCATGTCAGGGAGCTTACAGAGGTGATCCAGTTCCTTCAAAGGGTCTGTGGATTCTCTCAGCTTTCCTACTATGTTCCTGCCATAGTTCTTGGAGCAAAAGTTCATGATGTGAGTCTCCACATGCTCTGTCCATCAGAGTGGGAGCTGAAAGCTAGTCCTGCCTCCTACCTGCCATCTTAATCCAGTATCCGTGGCTTAATTTTTTTATTATTATTTGTGTAAAGACGGGGGTCTCCCTATGTTGCCCAGACTGGTCTTGAACTTCTGGGCTCAAGTTATCCTCCCACCTCAGCCTCCCAAAGTGCTGGGATTACAGGCATGAGCCACTGTGCCCAACTTGAACCCAGTCTTAAACTTGCAAATTCCCTCAGCCAAAACCACATGAGAAAAATGAGTGAAGACACCACCCTTGCTGAGCCACAAATCTGGCCTCAAAAGAATCAGACAGTGTGGTGGTGTGGTCCAGCCAGAGCCCAGGGGCTGCCCTTTGGACAGATTAATTAGTGGCAAACTGATTCGACGTGGTGGGTATCTCTATCCCTCCTCCTCTTGAGTCAGTCCAAACTCTAGGCACTTAGCTTTCTTCAAAAATTATTGCTGATTTTAGCTTTGTAAACTGCATAAAGCTATGGATATAAACAATACAATAAAAAGTCCCAATAAATGTTTTGGCTCTAAGCATCAGTCTAATTAATTTTCAATATTAGTCTAAACATGAGAAAAGAGAGGACAGGGAAGGTCAAATATTCTGATAGTAACTCATTGAAAGACAAAAATACTCTCAGATAGTCCAAGTAATTACTCAGAGAATTTTTGCCCTAACAGTTCTAGGCATGATATGAAGTAAATTATTTGCTTCTATGTTTTAAATCACAAAATAAAATATAGTCATAACTATGATGACCTCTATACAAACTCTAAGGGGAGTTCATGTTATCTGACGCAGCTGAGCAGCTAAGTTCTTGTTTCACCAGTAGGCACAGTTTCTCTAGAGAAATAACTGTCTTTGTTTAAACAACAGCAACAACAAACCTAACTAACTGCTTGACAATGGAAAGGAAGGCCTTGAATGCTTGGATTATATGGAGACAGCCTAGAGATTAGTAAAGGGCCCCTAATTTTAAAAAATGAACGAAAGTTCATTGGAAGGACTGAAGGAAAATAGAATAGGAAAAGCCAGGGCAGGAGCAGAAGATCTATTTGGTGAAAGATTTTCTTTTTTAAGAACAGGGAAGCTTAATATTAATTTTTAAGTTATCTACAGTATGATCCTGGGCTGAAACTTGCCTATCCCTACTCCCTACTCACCAGTAAAATCTATTATACAAAGCTACTTCTGTGAGTCCGTATGGAGGAGGTCAAGCATACAGTTACATCCTACTTCAGAGGTCAGGCTGGGACAAGGATTATTACTTCACTTTCTTTCTGAAGTGTAACTTGTAAAAATTGGCACCGATGGAAAAAAATATCTAGCCCCATTTGAAAGTTTCCCTGCCCTTCCTCTTGCAAGCACGGGAGAGGTACTTAGTTAAATAACATCTAAATTCTTTACAGGCTAGAGTTTTGGGAGAAAGGAAGGAATAGACAGAAAGGAAGAATAAGTGGTTCTGATTTTGCTTTCTCCCTTTGGTGGTGGAGAGAGCAAGTTTCCGAGAGCACGGCATCTGAGGAAAGCTGCAGTCTCTCAGACCATCCTCTCCTTCACTTTCCTCTCACTTTCCTTTCCTCTTTATGCTCCTTCTTCCTGTAGTTCTACAACTTTCCATCCACTGACACATGAGCACCAGGGCAACGGCAGCTGCACTGAGAGGCAATGTTGCTGCAGCAGTTCACACTTGCCTTGCAAAAGGCTTAGATGTCACCTTGTTTAGTTGCCCCTCACCCAAACAGAGGGAGGGCCACCCATAACATCAGGTGCATCCACTAAGGTGCTCCACCACCTTCCCTTTCTCTGCATAAATCCTGCTTTTGAATATAAAATGTTTCCATTTGAAATTAAAATCCTGTCACTTTTCCTATCTGATTTACCCTATTTCAATTTTTGTGACTATTTTTCCCATGAATTTGTTCTGTTGTTCACACTGTACACCCAAAGATTTTATTGATATAAAGACATTGTGCTTATCTTGTTTAAAAAGTTAATAGCTTCTATAGTAAGGAGATTACTTTGGTTGATTATTATAACAAATCACATTGAAATATTTAAGATAGTTACTTCGTTGTGTCTCAGAAAACATTGGTATCAATAAAAATTATTGAAAGAATCATTTAAACCTTGTATTTTTCCTTTATACATGTCTGATCTCCATGCTATGTTCATAAATGGGGAAAAATGATATTATATTACATACAAACTTTCAGCATAATAATAACAATGACATCAATACTAGCTAGCATTTACTGAGCTTTTACTATGCTTCAAAAACACTACTAAGTCTTTTAAACATTTAATCCTCTTATTTAATCCTCACCACAACCCTAAGGAAAAGTACTATTTCCTTTTCTCTGATAAGGAAGCTGAATTTCAGAAAGGTTAAATATTTGGTCACTGTAACACAGAAGGAATGTAACCAGGGCTGAATGACTCTCCTTTAACATAATTACAAGTTAAGTCAGTCTGCTCAGATCACCAAAGCAGAAAATCACACTACAGCATGGGGAAATCAAAGGTATGAAAAGGAAAGCTATCAGAATCAAAGCATCTGGAACAAAGACCTAAATATAATAGCTAAAACCGTAAAACTCTTAGGAGAAAATGTAGAAATAAATCTTCATGACATTGGGTTTGGCAATTGATTCTTAGATGTGACACCAAACACATGAGCAACCAAGGAAAAAAATAGATAAATTGGACTTCATCAAAATCAGAAACCTTTGTGCATCAAAAGACATCATCAAGAAAGTGAAAGACAACCCACAGAAATTTGCAAAATGTTTGCAAATCACATATCTGATAAAGGTTTGATATCCAGAATATATAAGGAACTCCTACAACTTAACAAAAAAGACAAATAACCCAGTTAAAACTATAAGAAATGACTTGAATAGACCTTTCTCCAAAGATATACAAATGGACAACAACCATGTGAAAAGATGCTCAGCGTTATCCATTAGTCGCTAGGGAAATACAAATGAAAATAACCATGAGATACCACTTCAAACCTACTTAGATGGCCATGATAATTTTAAGAATTAAAAATAAAATAAAAAATGTTATTTTGAATACAGAGTATACAGAGAAATTGAAATCCTAGTACATTGCTGGTGGGAATGTGTAGTACATTGTATTCTACAGTGGTATAGCCACTGGAATGGATTGTATGGCTATTCCACTGGATGTACCTGGAATAGTCAGATTGCTAGAGTCAGAGCGCAGAGGGAGAGGAGAGAAGACAGCTATTCGTTAATGGATACAGAGTTTCTCTTTGGAATGGCAAAATAGCTCTCAAAATTGATACTGGTTATACAACGTTGTAAATGTACTTAATGACATAGAATTCTACACTTAAAAATGGTTAAAGTGCTAAATTTTATATGATGTATATTTTACCAGTTAAGAAAACATAGTTTCCTTCCTTAAAAATAAGTCACTCATAACCTATGGACTAGATCACTCTCATTAGCTCCAGACCTGATTTCCAGCTGAAACCTTGAACCCAATGTCCAGGATGTCCATGATGTCTGTGCTTTCCCACAACCACGTCTGTTTCCCTCACAAAATCAACTCCTAGTTTCTTTTCCTGTAAGCCATGTTTCCATATTAACAGCACGACCACTCACCAAGTCTATTAGGCTCAGATCATCCTTGATTTTCTTCTCATTCCTGCAACCAATCATCTCCCAAGTTTTGGTTTTGTTTTGTTTTTATCAATCCTACCTTCTACATACATCTTGGATTTCCTTCCTCTTTCTCATCACTATGGTCACAATCTTAGTTTAGGGACTCATCTTCCCCCTCTCTCAGCTGGATTATTGTAATAACTTTTTGCTTGGTCTATCTGCCTCTCCAATATCCCTCTACAGAGCATCATCTCATCTTCCACAATCTGTCTTTACAATCACCAGTATCATTTTCTTACAGCATTACAAAGCTTATTATGCTGCTTTCTTCCTTTAAAACATTCCTTGATGCCCTTGGAATAAAGTCCAAACTCCCTGGCACACGAGGCTCGCTCTCAACAACTTGACCCCGACCTGCTTTTCCAGCCACTCACCACCCCTGACCACAGCCACGTTACTGCTCACTCTACTGTATCCATGCTCTTCCCATGTCTTCTTCCTGGAATGCCCTTTTCCAAGGGAACTCCTAGTTACCCTCTAAAATCCAGCTAAAATGCTACCTCTTGTATGGATTCTCCTCAATTCCCACAAGAAGGATTAACTGTTCCCTTCTCTTTGGTAACTTGGCACACTATAAGCAAGTGTCACTTGGTTTTAAGAGTATTTACCTCCCGATATTGCCACCCTAGAGCACGAGCTTCTAAAGGCTGGAAGTGGGACTTGATTCCACTGGGTCTTTTTTCACTAATTACAATTTAGATGAACAAGAGATTTTTTTCCTCCTTATTCAAGAGTGAATATTAAAGGGAGTTACTAAAATTCATTTAAAGTGTTTGTAATTTCTAATGCTCTTTGAATTGCTAAAAGTAAACAGAAATGTAAAATACAAAATCTAGAAAATACCTTTTTTAAGACTTTATTTTTTTAAAGCAGTTTTAAGTTCACAGCAAAATTGAAAGGAAAGTACGGAGATGTCCCGTATACCTCCTGCCCCCACACATGCATAGCCTCCCCCATTATCAACATCTCCCACCAGAGGGGTACATTTGTTTCTGTGTGTGTGTTTTGTTTTTTGTTTTGTTTTTTGTTTTGTTTTGTTTTGTTTTGTTTGAGACAGAGTCTCCCTCTGTTGCCCAGACTGGAGTGCAGTGTCATGATCTCGGCTCACTGCAACCTCCGCCTCCTGGATTCAGGTGATTCTCCTGCCTCAGCCTCCTGAGCAGCTGGCATTACAGGTGCCCGCCACGACACCTGGCTAATTTTTGTACTTTTAGTAGAGACAGGGTTTCACTATGTTGGCCAGGCTGGCCTCAAACTCCTGACCTCAGGTGATCTGCCTGCCTCGGCCTCCCAAAGTGCTGGGATTACAGGCGTGGGCCACCATGCCCGGCCTACATTTGTTACAATTGAAGAACCTACACCGACACATCATAATCACCCAAAGTTCATTGCATTTGTGGTCACTGTTGGTGTTGTACATTCTGTGTGTTTGGACAAATGTAAAATGACATGAATCCACCATTATAGTATTACACAGAGTAAATGCACTCCCCCAGAAATTCTCTGTGCTTTGCCCATTCATCCCCCAATCCCATGTCCAGCCCACACAACTACTGATATTTTTACCTATTTTTGCCTTTTCCAGAATGTTATATAGTTGGAATCGTACACTAAGTAGCCCTGCAGATTGCTTCTTTCAGTTAATAATATGCATTTAAGATTCTTTCACGTCTATTCATGGTTTCACAGCTCATTTCTTTTTAGCACTGAATAATATTTCATTGCCTGGATGTCCCGCAGTACATGTATTCATTCACCTACTGAGCGACATCTTGATTGCTTCCAAGTTTGGGCAATTATGGATAAAGCTGCTATAAACATCCATATGTATGTTTTTGTGTAAACATAAATTTTTATCTCCTTAAGATAAATACCAAGGAGCACCATTGCTGCATCATATGGTAAGAGTATGTTTCATTCTGAAAGAAACCATCAAACTGTCTTCCAAGGTGGCTGTAACATTTTTCATTTCCACTAAAACATCCTGCATTTGCCACCGTCAGTGTTCTGGATTTTGACCTTTCTAATAGGTGTGTAGTGGTATCTCATTACTGTTTTGATTTGCATTTCCCCTATAACATATGACGTGAAGAATCTTTTCATATGCTTATTCACTATCTGTATATCTTTTCTGGTAAGATGTCTGTTAAGGTTTTAGGCCCATTTTTAAAATCAGATTGTTTGTGTTCTTATTGTTGAGTTTTAAAAGTTACTTGTACATTTTGGATAACAGTCCTGTATTGGATATGTCTTTTTTTTTTTTTTTTTTTTTTTTTTTTGAGAGTGTCACTCTGTCACCCAGGCTGGAGTGCAGTGGAGTGATCTCAGCTCACTGCAACCTCTGCCTCTGAGGTTCAAGCAGTTCTCGTGCCTCAGCCTCCTGAGTAGCTAGGACTACAGGCACGCATCATCATGCTTGGCTAATTTTTGTATTTTTATTAGAAACAGGGTTTTGCCATGTTTCCCAGGCTATCTCAAACTTCTGAGCTCAGGAAGTCCACTGGCCTCAGCTTTCCAAAGTGCTAGAATTACAGGCATGAGCCACTGCACCTGGCCATGGATGTGTCTTTGCATTTATTTTCATCCAATTTGTGGCTTATGTGCTCACTCGCTTGAGGAAATGCCTTTTGATTTTAATTCAATGCAAATATTACCAAAAACCTGATATAATTTCATTTTTAGCTGATTCGAGTTCATAAATATTCATTATTCTACAAATATTTATGATGCACCTTATCATATGTCAAACTCTGACTAAGGATACCAATTGCTCTAGTTAAACTGTGACCATACAGAATCAAGATGTCTCTGTAAAGACAGCAAATTTAATTAACTGATCTGAAAATTTTACCTTTGCTGGCTCACGGTGCTCAACTACCGTGTAATTTAAGTGACATGTGATTAATTAAATTTTTTAGCTCCAGTATATTTGGAGTGTTTCCCATGATGTATTAGAGTCAAAAGCCATGGTGCTCTCCCAAGTAATGTATAATATAATAAAGGAGACAGACCTATTACAACATGAATAGGCAGTGCAGTGGGATAGAAAAAGCACTAAGCTACTATCTGTGTGAGCTGAGAGAAGTATAGTAAGTTAAATTGTCATCTTGGCCTCAGTTTCATCTTTGGTAAGAATAGAGTCATTGGGCTAGAATCTGTAGGTAATGGATTCTTACTGCTATACGTAGAATAACCATTTTGTGTACTAAGGACCAATGCATCCCTACCTGTAGCTGGGTAGCAGCCAGAGTCAGAGTGATTGGAAGAAAAAAATTGGATACAATGATTTCCAAGTTGAAGGTCTAGCTTTGGAAGAATCTGTGACTATAAAATGAGAAGCAGAATAAGTAAGCCAGATGAACAGTTAAGCCCATGCTTGTAGATTTTTGTTGGCTTGGTATTTTTTCATGTTTATTTCAAGAAGAATTAGAGGCAGTGTTCACCACTAAGAAAAGACATAAACTGATTAAAAGGAGACCCAAAGAAGGGAATTATCACTGCTCTGCCAAGGGACCCGGAAGGTGAGGGGACACAACACAGTTCTATGGTCGCCATTAATCCACCCGCACAGCAGCATCTCCATCTGCCTCCTGCCATCTTTCCCCTGTATAGAGAACGACAGGATGTTGGTGATGTTCTATTTCTTGACTTTGGTGACTGTTACAGTCTTTGCTTAATTATATTTCATTATTTATATGTTTTGTGCACTTTTTCATACCTTTCAATTTTAAAAAAATCCTTTAAAAATATATGGTACAACCATGTCCTGAATGATGCTTCCCTACATTTTTAAATTGAAAAGACCTATGTGAGCAGTCATTTGACTTTGGCAAACAAATGAGGTTTCTCATGGATTCAATTTTTGCGGCAGACAGAAAAAAAATCCTTTGAAAGACAAATACATTGTGTGCTTCCTGCCAATAAGGATGTAATACTTCCTCGTTTTAGTTAATGAAAAATAACACATACTTTCAAAGTTCTGTAGACTCTAAAAAGAAAGAAAACACTCAAATGAGTCACCTATTTCCACATTCGAGGCTCAGAAGCTATATAAATTTCTGCAGTCACTAGCAGAAAACACCAAATCAACCATAGGTCCAAGAACAATTGTCTCTGTATGGCAGCTATGCGACTCACCGTGCTATGTGCTGTGTGCCTGCTGCCTGGCAGCCTGGCCCTGCCGCTGCCTCGGGAGGCGGGAGGCATGAGTGAGCTCCAGTGGAAACAGGCTCAGGTATGTCACAGCCCACTTACTTGGGGTTCCATTCTTTTGCCATCTACATTAAGAAATGTGTTTTTCAATTATTTCCCTTCCCATGTTAGCATTGCAGTGGAATTTTCTTTGGGGTAGTTTTTCTGATTATAAAAGCAATATATGTTTTCATCAAGTAGCCATTAAAAGCAGGTTTCAGAGTCTGCTCTAATCGGGCTTGAGTTCCAACCCTCCACTCACTATGTAGATAGACTCAGGAAGGTCATTAAACTTCTGCAAGCTTCAGGTTTCCAATTTGGAAGTTGGAGATAAGCATGGTATCAACCAAATGAGGGTATTGTAAAGCATTTAACACAATACCTGAAACATTGTTTAAATTAAGTTCTTATTTTTATTTACTATAACTTGAGATTCTTTTTCTATAGCATACAGAATATTGCCTCTTAAGATACAACTTGTAAATATACTGTTTGTATATTTACAAAACTGTTTGTAATGGAGATATTTGAAGTCAGAAAACATGGGTAGAAGTTACAACTCTCCAACAAATCAATGACAATAGACAAGGCATTAACTTTTGACTTTGTTTTCTCCTGTGTCCAGCAGAAAAAAAATACTATGTGTTTTATACCACACGGGGTATTCTAGTAAGTAAATGAGGTGATAACAAAACCGACTAGCATGTATGTAACAATTGTAGATTATAAAGTACTACATATACATTGTGACATTTAATCCTTAGTTCTATAAAAAGAGGAAACCAAGGTTAAATTGATTCGTATACTTATTAGTGGTAGAGATAGAAATCAAGGACAAGTGCTTCTGCTTCAAAAATCATGTTCTTTCCAATATGCTTCTTAATAAGCATCTAATAAATACAAGCAGTCTACTAATTATTATTTGGTCAACTAATGGGATGATTACTCATAAGCATTATTTGTAAATTTAGCTTTAAGCATAAGAAAAGTCAATTTTTAATTTGCATTAACTTAGACTTTTAAAAAGTTCCAGTTATAACAAGTTAGATTGAACCACATGAAGTTACTAGTATTTAACTTTTAAAATCTCCAAAACAGCAATTTTATATGGTTCCACCTAATGAATTCTCCAGAAAGAGTACTTTGCATTTAGTTTCTTTACTTAGAGTGCAGGTTAGCAGAAACTTAGAGTTTCTTTACTCGGAGGGATGTTAGCTAGGTTTAACAAAAAATAGGAAAAGTCATCTCAACAAAGATTTACCAAATCTCACATCCAGAGGGTGTCTTGGTAAAGTCTGTAGCTCTAGAAGGGATTAAATGGGTTATTTGTTTTTAAGTAAAGGATCAGTTATCAATTGTCATGGATGAACATAAGTATTTGTTGTACTTAATGAGACAACTGTTGGCAACAGGAAAAAAGTTACAATATTAATAAGATTTCTTACATAAATTGCATATTCCTGAGCTGTCCTCAGACAGGTAACCATTACCATCTACTCAAAATAAACTGCAAATTAGTAAGTCAATGTTTAAATCGTTTTAACAACAGTACTATCAGGCATCATATAACCCTACACATGTTTCTAATGCATAGAAGTCAAAACACTTAAGTTCAAATACTGGCTCCTTCAGTTACTCACGAGGTGATCTTATGCAATTTATTTAACTTCTCTGAGCTGTGTTTCTTCATATATAAAATAGGGATAACAATGCCATACTTGTTTCATAGGGTGGTTATGAGGTTTACATAAAATAAATATGTGAGTGCCTGGCACTAGTAAGTGCTTAAAAATGTTCCTGTGAGGTTGCTATTGTTAGTTCGTTCACTTCTGTTGTTGTATTTG
The DNA here is from genome assembly GCF_024542745.1 of Macaca thibetana thibetana. Taxonomy (NCBI): domain Eukaryota; kingdom Metazoa; phylum Chordata; class Mammalia; order Primates; family Cercopithecidae; genus Macaca; species Macaca thibetana. The sequence continues at coordinate 94,480,890 of NC_065591.1, read as the reverse complement.
TGCTGCTGGATTCCTATTCTCATATCCAGATACTGAGAACCTTTAGAGAAATTCCCAGGAACCCAACTTTGTGTGGAATAAACCTGGGAGACCTACTGTATACTACAATCTCCCAAAGTGGGTTTGACTAGAGATTTACCAGCAGAAAGAGGGGCTGGGAATGGAATGAGCAGAAAGAGGGAAAAGAGGGCCTAGGAGTCAGGAAAGTCAAGTCCAGTTCTGCTACTAATTTAAGGTATGAACCTGGGCACATAAATCATTTAGTTGTTATAAGCTTTGGTTCCTTCGCTGGATTATTAAATTGAACTACTTAATAATTTGCTAATATCTTTTCCCAGAGCTAAAATTTTAAGACCCTTTAACTTTTGGCTGGAACTACATCTCAGCTGGACCTTAGAGAGGGCTGGTTGACCTCAGCTCTCCCCCACAGGGTCTATGATAACAGAGAGAAGGTCCCAGTTGTACCCCTGAGGACAGACTGGTACATGCTTCCTGATTGCTCTTACACACATCCAGGCTTTATAAAGTGTATAGTGTATTTCTGCCCCAAACATTTAAAGGGATTTTTTAAAAACTGAGGGATTCTTTTCTTTTGCTCATGAAATGGCATGCCAGTGCTTCATTAGCAATATTAAATTTTCTCCTCACTAATGCACACTTATTTTACTCAGTGACTATGTAATTATTCTGTCTTCAAATCATTATTTGAATCCACAGGAACCAAAGGCAAGAGATGTATAAGCTTCTAAGATAAAAGAAGATAATAAAAAAGAACTATAGATTAATTACTCTCTTTTCAATAGGACTATCTCAAGAGATTTTATCTCTATGACTCAGAAACAAAAAATGCCAACAGTTTAGAAGCCAAACTCAAGGAGATGGAAAAATTCTTTGGCCTGCCTATAACTGGAATGTTAAACTCCCGCATCATAGAAATAATGCAGAAGCCCAGATGTGGAGTGCCAGATGTTGCAGAATACTCACTATTTCCAAATAGCCCAAAATGGACTTCCAAAGTAGTTACCTACAGGTTAGTTTTGCTCTGGCTCATTTTGGCAAAAACAATGAAGCCTGTTTCCTAAGAGGTCAAACATTGTTTTCTTGTTTGCTACTAGGATTGTATCATATACTCGAGACTTATCGCATTTTACAGTGGATCGATTAGTGTCAAAGGCTTTAAACATGTGGGGCAAAGAGATCCCCCTGCATTTCAGGAAAGTTGTATGGGGAACTGCTGACATCATGATTGGCTTTGCACGAGGAGGTAAGAAAGATTCCTGTAGGCTAATCCTGTGTCCTGTTTTGTTTGTTCATGGTTTATATCAGTGCTCTTTTCTTATGAGGATTAAAATCCTTTAATGAGATTTGATAGATAGATAGATAGATAGATAGATAGATAGATAGATAGATAGATTTAGTAATATTGTTATAATGTTTATAATCTGGTAATATAGAGCCAGTCTTTATAGGAGCAGTCGGCAAACTAGGACCCACTGAGCCAAATCCAGCCCACCTTCTGTTTTTGTAAACAAAGTTTTACTGGAACACAGTCAGGATCCTTCATTTCCCTATTATCTATGACTGTTTGGGGTCAGGCTGTAACTGTGACAGAGATGACAAAGCTTAAACACTTGTTATCTGATCCTTTACAGAAAAAGTTTGCCAATCTCTGTTTTGTAATGTGAATTATTATTTGTATGTATAGTCAAGAACTGCTTAACAATAGGAATACATTCTGAGAAATGAGACCTTTGGCAATCTTGTCATTGTGCTAACATCATAGACTACACTTACACAAACCCAGGTGATACAGCCTACTATCCAACTAGGCTATATAGTATAGCCTATTGCTCCTTGGCTGTAAATCTATACAGCATGTTACTATACTGAATACGGTAGGCAACTATAACACAATGGCAAGTATTTGTGTGTCTAAACATATTCAAACATTGAAAAGGTAATGCACTGAGCTATGACATTATCACAGCTACTATATCACTAGGCTATAGGAATTTTTCAGCTCCATTATAGTCTTACAGGACCATTGTATATGTGGTCTGTTGACTGAAAGATCATTATGTAGCACATGACTATATGTTTACAATGTATCGAGCTAACATCAATATTAAATCAACAGAAAGAGCTGTAGCTTCCAAAGGCCTCAAGAGGCCCCTGAGAAGTGGTATATAACCTGTTGCTAATGCCTTTCATGTGGCAAGGAAGTAGGAAATGGAAACTTTCATATTAAAGAACTTAAAAATATATAACCCACTAGGGCGTGGTGGCTCATGCCTGTAATCTCAACACTTCGGGAGACCGAGGCAGGTGGATCATCTGTGGTCAGGAGTTTAAGACCAGCCTGGCCAATATGGTGAAACCTCATCTCTACTAAAACAAAAATTAGCTGAGCATGGTGGCGCATGCCTGTAATTCCAGCTATTTGGGAGGCTGAAGCATGAGAATCGCTTGAACCCAGAAGACAGAGGTTGCAGTGAGCCAAGATCACACCACTGTATTCCAGCCTGGGCAACAGAGCAAGACTATCTCTCAAAAATATATATATATATATAAAAAATACATATATATTGTATATATATAATACATATATAGTATATATACAAATATATATGTATATATAAAAATATATACATATATGCAAATATATATATATTTTTATATAAACCCTTTTTTTAGTATATGGGTTATATATATGTGTGTGTGTGTGTGTGTGCGTGTATATATATATAACACATATACATAAACTGTTCTTAATTGCTAGTGTTTCGTGGTGCAACTTTAGAGAAAAATGTTGCCCATTTAGGTCTGTTCTATGTGGAACTGTCCGGCTACTGTAGCTGAAATTTGAACTTCAACCCACAATATTGAAAACACTGAAGAAAATGCTATGGGAAAGCACTAATCATAGCACTACAAGTTTTTTAAGAGCTAGATAAACTGGACCGGCCTCATATCACCTTGAAGATAACCAGCTCCGCATCACAAATTAAAGGACTATCAAAAGCCATTTTAAGAGATCTTGAGCATGGCTCTCTAAGAGACTATTTACTATGCCCACAAAGAATAAGCTAGGTTTTTAAGAAAAAAAAAACATATGAAATGGTGTACAAATTACCTGCCAAATGCAGTATTCATATTCATTCTCCCTCCCACCACCCTTTGACAGAGCAAAGTGGTCAAATTTAACAAAAGCTTAAATGCAACCCTAAGTTAGATATAACTGCATTTTAAGTCCTATATCCAGTAAGCTTTCAATATATGGTGATTATCAGTGATGAGCAATGATTCTGTGAAAGGAAAAAGTGTCTGGGCCAAGAAAGCACCCCAACTACCCTGTGAATGCAACTGACAGCGTGTAACAATGCCAGCTACTTGGACTGGGCTGCTTTTTTTTTTTTTTTTTTTTTTTAATTTATTTTTTGAGATGGAGTTTCACTCTTGTAACCCAGGCTGGAGTGCAGTGGCATGATCTCGGCTCACTGCAACTTCCACCTCCTGAGTTCAAGCAATTCTCCAGCCTCAGCCTTCCAAGTAGCTAGGATTACAGGCATGTGCCACCACGCCCAGTTAATTTTTGTATTTTTAGTAGAGATGGGGTTTCACCATGCTGGCCAGACTGGTCTCAAACTCCTGACCTCAGGTGATCCACCCAGCTCAGCCTCCCAAAGTGCTGGGATTACAGGCGTGGGCCACCATGCCTGGCCTGGACTGGGCTGCTTTTTCTAGCCTCAATAATCATATAAACTGAAAAATAAAATTATTGGAGAAAAAAAATCAGTCACTAAGAACAATCACTCCGTTTTCTTTCAGCTCATGGGGACCCATACCCGTTTGATGGGCCAGGAAACACGCTGGCTCATGCCTTTGCACCTGGGCCAGGTCTTGGAGGAGATGCTCACTTCGATGAGGATGAACGCTGGACGGATGGTAGCAGTCTAGGTATAGCATCTCATGTCTCTTCTACTCCACATCCTTTTTAAAATCCTGGACTTACACTAAGTTAAATAATTATTTTAATTTATAAGTATTGAGCCCTTGCTAAGTGCCAACCACTGTACTATATGCCTGAAATGCATTATTTCATGTAATATACTCATAATGCTACACATACAGAAGATGGACACTCAGGCTATGGAGTCAAGCAGCACTGGTCCAATTTGCTGTACATCTACCAATTACTCTGTGTCATTGGGCAAGTTATTGAATTTCTCTGAGCCTCAGTCTCCTCCTCTGTGGAATGGGAATATAAATAGTTCCCACATCAAGGATTCTTTAAATTAAATGGGATAATGCCTATATAGTGCCTGGAATATATTAATAATTCAATAAATTATAGCTCTTTCTTCATATTTCCAAAAAATACATGCTCCAAATGGAAAAGAAAGAGAAGTAGAAACTACGATATTTAAGAAGTATACACAATTCTGGAATTATTCACTATTTTCCAAAAAGAACCAATCCATGACTTAGTCTATCATATTTATCATTTTACATGGTAGGATATTATAGGCACGTCAGAGAAGTAATGGAGAAGACTCTGGCATAAAAATCCCAACTAGAGACAATTTAAAAACAAAAAATACAAAAAAAAAAGGCTACCAACTGGCCCTAAAAGGGAAATTTGTATTTGTGTTTGGCAAAGGGAATTCACCATAGCTTGCTGCCTTGCTTTGAAAATCTATGTAAAATTGTGATGCTGCCTCCCATTCACATCTAGCATATTCTTTTCATTCTTTTTTCTTCCCACTTAAGGTAGGTTAAAGGCAGTTTCCTTCAATTCAATGCTACATCACCAGAGCTCTGGCCACTCCTCAAACTCACAGGCTCACATCTTCCACGTACTTGCAAAGCCTTTCAATGAGTCTGAAGGAGAGCAAAGGATATATGTAATATAAGTTAATGAATCAAAATGAAAGACAAAACTCAGCATTGCCTGGAGATCCTGCCTTTCAATCTTCACTTTCTCAAAGCCAACTTTCTCTCCTCTGATATCCAAAGTCACTAACATTTATTGAATGGCTGTGACTTCCCAAATACTGTGAAACTCTAGTTATCATGACAAATCTATAGGGCAGGAATTACTGTCTCTGTTTAACAGGTGAGAAACGGAGACTCGACAACATCAATTAATCTGTCCAGAGTTGTCCAGCTAGTAAGCAGTGGAGCTACATTTCAAACCTAGGTCTTAGTGCTTTTAAAGCCTTTGCTTTCCACTGCAGAGTATTGCTGCCTGAATGAAAGAAGCAAATAAAAAACATTACACATTTTTAAGAAGCAGAAGTAGTGATGAGATTAAAGTACTCCTATTCTGATTATCCTTCTAACCTCTCTCCACTTTTGAAAGCCTAGAAACAAATAAGTAAGCTACCGAGGGCTAAAAATTGGGTATTTTTCTTTAGTTATTTAAATTATGATATCATATATTATATGTAATATTACAATAATATATGCAGCTATTTTTATCATAAGTTTCTCACTTCTTCGGTTGTAGGAATTAACTTCCTGTATGCTGCAACGCATGAACTTGGCCATTCTTTGGGTATGGGACATTCTTCTGATCCCAATGCAGTGATGTATCCGACCTATGGAAACGGAGATCCCCAAAATTTTAAACTTTCCCAGGATGATATTAAAGGCATTCAGAAACTATATGGTAATATTTATTATTTCAAATAAGAGGATTTCACATTTTCTTTTTAGAGTGGGGTAGGAAAAGAAAGGCGAGGAAGTGGGTATTTACCTGGAAAACCACACTGGAACTTATATCAAAAAGCCTATTAAGGGGAGGAACTGGGGACCTTAGATACTTAAAATATAACTAGGCTGTGTTATACCTTGCAGATGTTGATTGTGAGTTTCAGTAACATAGTACAATATGGTAAAATTATGCAAATGATATTGTCAAGATTTACTTCAAGCTGCCACCCACTGCTCTTCCTCTCTCAGTTTAAATAGTTTATTTAGGAGAGTGTCCCCTGTAGGGGTGGATTGAAGGGACAAAACACCTTTCTTCATAGCTGCCCACTCCTAAAGATTCAACTCTAAATAATTAAAAGTGACCCTACTATTCCTGTTTGCATATACATGCAGAGAAAGTGGTTAACCACGGACAGAAACTGCTTATCATTCCTGGTCTTGATACTTATGTATATCCCATGTCCCAATCTATGCTTTTTTGGTTTAATCAAGTTCCAAATTCAGTTTTTTTAAGAAAACTGATTTGGATTTACTGAATTGAGTCAGCCAAAAGTAGAATTTGAGAAAGAAATCAAAGGACAAGAATAAAAACCTCTGTCTCTGGATAAAGGTAACGAAAGTAAGGTTCACAGAGGCTAAGTGGACTGTCCAAGGTCATGTGACTGCCAAGTGCTTGAGCCTTGATTCCAAATGAGGGCTATGTGACTTCATACTCTTTCTACTACATATCCCTGCCCATCACTGCCCAGTAAGCTTTTTATCCTAGTAAGGATAAAAGAATACAGAATGGCATATTTAAATCAGCAGATATAACTAAACCTAGCCAGTAAAAAAGATCAGGATGAAGAGAATACACTGCAAAAAGATCATATAAGACTCTTCGAATGATCACATGAGCAATGAAAGTGCTTCCACATAATAGAGGATTGTCCTCAAGGGAGAAATATTCCAGTAAGACACTGGATTTAAGATATCAGTTCAACCTAGCATTTACTATAAATTAGCATGTACCAAAATGTATTCTCAGAACACTAGTCCTACAGGGTGATTTCCAGATAAGGCGACTATGGAGAAATAAATTCAAGAAACACTACCTACTATATTTCAGGTACATAGAATATTGGAGAGTATAGACTATTGAACAAACGTTTAACCGAGTGTTTCCTAAATTATAATCCTTTTTACGGGTCTTAATGAGTCTCATAAAATAGTACTTCAGAGAACGCACTTTGGAAAATGCTATGTAACTATTCCCAAAAGATCTGACTTAACGAACCACTGCTGTCCAAACGATTCACAAAATGCTGACTATTGTTGGTAAAGCTATCACCAAGAAAACTGAAAATACTACCCTCCCCTTACAGAAAACTGTGAAACTCATGGAATATTCTACAGCAGTCTGTAAATATTTTAGAACCCTAAGAAAAATACAAAGAGAATAAAGAAGATCCGAGGCATACTGATTAAATTTAATAGGAAGAAAAGAGACTAGTGCATTAAAACCTTAAGTATTAGACAAAAGGGCACCCCTGGTCAGAGGTGGAAAGAAGTAACTTCTGGACAAATGGAAATAGAATTTAATTATGTAGGCTGTAAATGTAGGGAGTTAATCTAAAACAGAATATGAGCAGAAAACATAGATTCCAAAGAAAGTGATTAAGATACAAGATTCCTAATGCTATACTCAGAATGATAAAAATAATAGCTGACTGGGCGCGGTGGCTCACGCCTTTACCCAGCACTTTGGGAGGCTGAGGCGGGTGGGGATCACTTGAGGCCACGAGTTTGAGACCTGGGCAACATGGCAAAACCCCATCTCTACTAAAAATACAAAAATTAGCCAGGCATGAAGGTGTGTTTCTGTAGTCCCAGCAACTCGGAAGGCTGAGGCATGAGAATTGCTGGAACCCAGGAGGCAGAGGTTGCAGTGAGTCAAGATCACACCACTGCACTCCAGCCTGGGCAACAGAGTGAGACTCCATCTCAAAAAATAAATAAATAATAGCTAACATGCATTGAGTACTTGCAGTATTCCAAGACTTCACATGGATTGACTCATTTAATTCAAGAATTCAATGAGACATTATTATCCACATTTTACAGATTTGTAATCCGATGCTAAGAGAGGTTAAGTAGTAAACTACCTAAGGTCACACAGCTAGTAAACTGGTAGAGACAAGATACAAAGGTACCTGAGCC